>NC_090436.1:605132807-605435837 GCF_031143425.1 Pleurodeles waltl | reverse complement strand
CTGTATGCCACTGCTCTCTACAGTACTTTACTGTGCAACACTCTACTCCACTGCAATCTATGCCAATGCGCTCTATGCCAATGCACTCTACACCACTGCACTCTAAGAAACTCTACTCTGGAGGACTGCACTCTACATTCCTGAACTCTACACCACTTCATGCTACACCACCCTACACCACTGCACTCTAAGACACTGTACTCTGCAAGACTTTACTCTCCACCACTGAACCCTATGCTGCTCTGCATCACTGCACTCTTCTCTGCACAACTTAAATCTATGCCAGTGCAGTCTACGCGACGTGACTCTATCTCACTCTATTCTACTCTGCACCTCAGCACTCTCTGCGACTACACCAGTCAGGCTATGCCACTTTACACCTCTGCACTCTATCCTGCACCATACCATTTTACCTGCCACCACTTCACCCTACTCTGAAACAGTCTAGTCTATGCCACTGCACTCTACTCCACCCTGCGCCTCTCCAACCTGCACCACTCCCCTCTGTGCCACTCCACCCAATGCCACTGCAATCTATGCTGTGCCACTCCACTCTACTCTACACAAGGTTTATGCCACTGCACTCTACACTCATACACTCTACATTACTTTACTCAATACCAATACACTCCAAGCTACTTAACTGTATGCCAATCTACTCTGCAGCCCTGAACTTTATGATACTTCACTCTCAGCCACTGTACTTCGCACTCTGCTCTATTAAACTCTACTCCACTCAATGAGACTTCACTCTACAATACTTACTCCACTCTACCACTCTATGACACTACTCCATTCTATGCCACTCCACTCTATGCCACTATTCCACCCCACTGACAATATATGCCACTGCTTTCTACACCGCTCTATGCTACTCTATGCCATTCTTCTCAACTATACTGCTCCACTGTATGCCACTTAACTATATGACAATCTACTTCACTCTGCACCACTCTACTCTAAAACACTCTACTCCACTCTATGCAACACCCTCTACATCACTCCACTCTCCTCTACACCACTCCACAACACTCTATGCATTCTATGACACTATACTCTACTCTGACACTCTACTCCATTCTAAACCTCTTCGTCCTTCCACTCTACAACACACTACTTCATCCCTGACACTCCACAACACTATGCCACTCCACTCTGCTCCACGCCACTCCATTTCACTCCACCTCTACTCCACTCCACACGACTCTCTGCACCACTCCTTAACACCCCACTTTACTCCATGTCAATCTGTTTTATAACACTTCACCCCACGCCACTCTCCTTGACGTCACTAGCTTTTCACCATGCTGAACAGCTGCCGAGCTGGTGAACAACATGGCTAAAACATATTGGCAAAGCCAATAGCTCTTGCCTATGCAAGAACAATTGGCTTGGCCTATGCTTGTTTATTTTTCTATGGAAATAGGAAATGCTTCAGATGTTTTTGCTTTTGTTTTTGTGCTGGAAGGTGCCCCTTCCTGCACGAAACAACAATGTCTGCAATGCAGGCACTCTTGCAGCACAGCGCAATGGTGCCTGTATTGGTGCTAGGCAGCACATTGTATGCCAGCGCAAGGAAAGGACAATAATGCACCATATAACATTAAATATGGTACATTCCATCCCTGTCATGCAGCCCAGCAAAGTGGCTCACTGTGCTGAATGAAAGTTTGATAAATGTGTCCCTTGATCTTAAAGGGGACAGACAGCTTGTTATGAAATGGGGTTGCCCGTTGATTCCTTTTCTGCATTACTGAGATGTTTAAAGGCTCGTTGCTTGGCTGACTCTAGGTGTGGTTCAAGTTGGCTCACACAAGGTGAGACAATGTTGACTGCACTATTGCCTGATGATTTATTCCAGAGCTGTAAGAGTGGAGGCAGTTAATTTTTCTACTGCAGTAAAGTGCTTCGTGGGCCAGCAGCTCAACTGCACATTGGAGCCTTCCAAGCTAGAAATCATGGCATGACAACAGCTTCTTATATTTCATATGTTAAATAGTGGTCTTAGGAAACTCTTTGTTTCCTCATTGAAGGCTGGACAAGTGCACAGGAGGTGAACTGATGATGCTGGTTACTATCCACAGAATCTGTAACGTTTATCCGAGTCGTTTGTCTGCCATGGGAGAAATCTGTCTTTGGATGGAACTAGGCCAAAACAGTATTGTAGAAACGTATTTTTTAATAAAATTGGTAATGGCTGCTGTAGAAAATCTTGGTCGCTTGTGAGAACTGATCTAGGACCACGCAAGAGAGCGCTTACTGAAGGTTTGTTTGTCCTCAATAAAAGAAAGATTTGTAGCCATTCCTTTTCCCACCTGGGGCTTGCTGTACACACCCATAGATCTTGTAACAACAAGGGCTACAAGTCATATACAATGGTAAAGAAGCCAGGAAAGAATTTGTCAAAAAATAGCAGAAACCAGTGAATCACAACAAGAATCCGAATCTTCTGAGACAGGGCTGAAAACCAAACCCCAAAAAACAGATCTACTTAGAATATCGATGGCTACCTCTCGTCCTCCTCCAACAACTGATCAGAAAACAGAGGATCTTCAACGTGTTATCTGTGGTTTACCCAGGACAAGGGCCAAAAAGATTGATGAATGAACAAAGTACAAAGCATGTGTTTCAAAGAACAAACATGTTTTCATCTGCGGCTAGTTTCTTCCAAAATGAAGTTTTCAGCCGCATAGCTGATCTAAACAGCGAGGTGAATGTATTTGCAGTGGGTTTGAATGCCTACCCGAACTGTATGCATGCATACATTTGAAAATATGAATGTACAATGAGCTCCCAGCAGCAACATAAGCGCCAGACGTCAGTTAAGTTGACACCCTTTGAAAAAGCAGATGAAGTTTTAAAGCCACTCTTGAGTGCTAGCTACAGGTTCACACTCAGTGAAATCAGAGAAGTAGTGGTCAACATTAACAAAACTGTACAGTATTGATCCATAATAATGAAATTAAGATGTTTATGGGGAGAATGTACAATGACAGAATTTGTTTTTTTGTCAGTCTAACAAAAAGAATGAGCCAATTATGGTGTTCTCAGCTGATTTGACTCATGAAGTTCTTGCTGCCAAAATAAGATCACAGGATGCAGTAAAATCAGCAGTAGCCATTTTAAGAAACGTCACAAAAGTTAAAGATTTTGGACTTAATGACAAATTTTGTGATGCCCCTGAGCTCCGCAAATCAAGGGAGTAAACAAGAATGCCTGATGTTATCCTGACATTTTTTATATCAGTGTTTAATATCAGCAAAGCAAAACTGTTACAAACTAAAGTTCTTGAGTTTGGAACGGAAGCCGACAACATTGATGATGGCTTTAAAGACATAAGCGAAGAAGTGAAAGACAATCCCATGAACCGACAGGTATATGCTGTGCAAATGTACTGTCTTTTCCAAATCATGTTTATTGAATTACATTACAGCAATAAGAAAACTCCGCTACACATAATGACTGCCCATGCAGCCCAAATAGAGAGGTATTCATTTCAATGAATAGAATTGACATATCAACAAGTTATAATGACATAGTATGGAGCAGAAACTTGTTAGCAGCTCATGCTGTGAATTCCTGTGAATCTGGCAGCACACCGTTTCCAAGTCACTTTACCAGGAAATGACTTACAATTACTCCTCTTGATAATTTTGATTTTGAAAACAGCTCTTCTTTGTCTGGAACATCCAACACATTTGATACTACCATGGTGCTTTTTCAAGACTGTACCAATGACATAGCTGCTGGAAAACAAGCTGTGTCAGCTGTATGCATCAACAAATAAAGCTGCAAACTTATAACCCAACTGCGTTGCCAATGAGTGCAAAATCACTACAAGCCATCAACACATTCCAGTCTACCAGAAAGTTTCAAAATGGCTAAAGACATGGATTTTCTTCTACCTGAGGCTGCGTTCCCCGAAGCTGATTTAACTGAATTTATCACATTGCTTATTCGATGCGGACTGAAGGATGAAGAAAAGCCAGTTCCTCTGTGGGCTGGCATCCAAACAATTTTTTTAAATGCCATCCAGAAAAATATGTCCAGGATCAGCAATGTCTATCCAAGCTAAATTACTTCTCAAATGATCCAATAACACAAATCAAAAATGAAAATCTCAGGACAACAATTTGTTTATGGAGGTATATCAGGGGGTGAGATTTCATGGCTCCTCAGTCTATGTGCTAGAACACAGATAATCCCGATGTGTCTATCTTCTAAAAGTTCTAATTCATCTGTTTGTACTTTTCCCAAGATCTGCTGGTGAGTTCAAGGTCACTAATTATACCTCTGTGAACAACAAGCAGTATAGGTAGTTGAAGGCTCAATAGTAACATGGCTGCAGACTATCCCGAAAATTAAGTTAGAATTGCCACGGATGAAATGGGTAAGTGCTGTGACATACTGAACGCCCGCATAACAACTGGTCTGTTAGCGTTTGGCCACCCAACCACCCCAGCAGCTGAGTTTCAAGAAATAAAGAAGTTCTAGAGGTTGTTGGTAGCCTGTGCCAAACATGCAGCAATTAAAGACTAAAATAAAAATCCCTGAAAGCATCAAATATACAATAACACAAGGCACATCAATATACACCAATTAGTGCACCATAGTGGGGAAAGCAGAACCATAAATTAATTAATTAGACAGAAAATTGTTGCAGATCATTAGACCAGAGACATGAGGAGGGCAACTAGCATGCCGATGCGTTAAGTCAAGTGAACATATTCTGACGTTGAGAGCTGAAGACTGCACACAAAAAATAGCCCCTCAACATAAACAAGACTATCAACCCAAAAAGTAAGCTATAGTCAGAAAGCAAACTAGCATCAGGAGGTACAATTCACAGTAACTCTTCAAGACTAGATTACTGGTTCATAAGACCTTAATGCCAAAATGTCTTATTCTCAGATACTAGCAAAAACATTATCAGATCACTCATCATTGCTGATCACATAAGTGTACAGTATCCACTTAGGACATCCTCATTTCTCACTCCTAATTCCTACTTCTCATCCCTAATTCTCATCCTTCATCCCTACTTCTCATCCCTGCTTCTCATCCATCATCCCCGCTTCTCACCCCTTGTCCCTACTTCTCATCCATCATACAGCGTCCCTACTTCTCATTCATCATCCCTACTTTTCTTACATCATCCCTACTTCTCATCCCTGCATCTCATCCCTGCTTCTCATCCATCATCCCTACTTCTCATCCATCATGCATCATCGTTACTTCTCACCCATCATCCTTACCTCTCATTCATGCTTCTCATCCATTATCCCTACCTCTCGTCCATCATCCCTACTTCTCATTCATCATACATTATCCCTACTTCTCATTCATCATCCCTACTTCTTATCCATGATACATTATTCCTGCTTCTCATCCATCATCCCTAATTCTAATTCATCATACATCATCCCTACTTCTCATCCTTCATCCCTATTTCTCATCCATCATGTCATCCCTACTTCATCATCAAAATTCTTTATGCGATTGTGTATCTCACAATCGTAAAGGCAGGTAATACATACAGATAACACCAATGTGTAAACACATGAAATAAATAAATAAAATAGATCAAAGCATACAACAATTAATACCATATGATAAAATTCGCTACAAAAAGCCAAGTTCATATATAATTCTATAAAACCGTATAATATCAATAAAACAATGTGTTTAGAAACAAGAACTATTAAACCTGACTAAAAAAATATCATAATAGGAGGCCTCCCTAATATACCTAATAATGTGATCTAGCCTTAATTACAGCACATAAATATAGAGCTAATCCATTGCAGATCATAATTGATGGAAGAGACTGCAAATAGATAAAAGCTGGGCGACATTGTTTAAAGTGCATAGAATTTAGAAGGTGAATCACAAACACTTTCCTTAGTTCAGAATAAAATTTGCAAAAGAAAACTATATGCATTGTACTTTGGTCAGACAGTGAATCACAAAGACATTTTTCTTGAACTGGAGTCCAATCATTGGTAAGCGGAGACGATGAAAAGTCTCTAGTCTTAAACGTGTGAGGACATATTGGTGCCTCGAATTCAGTACGTATTTTAGATACGGTTCCATGCCATCTACTTGCTGTAGCAGAAGATTCCTCCTTACACTAGCTTTCTGTGACTCAATGGCCCACCTCGAGTCAGCCAGGTAGGTAAGACAGATGTTTTTCAGACCTTTCCTAGAAAATGTTTCCAACTTGTCTGGAGTAAAGTATAATTCAGGGTGGCCCAAGTCAGTGAGAAAATTATTTATATAGTTCAGCCATGGAATTTGCAGTGAATAAGTTGATAATTGAGCGTCTTCAATGATAGCCCTATTCAGCCTAGCAGAGTCAGAAGTCCATTCCTTGTGCCAAAGTAAAATTGGTTGCGTGCTTATTAAATCTGTAACATATGTTGCCCCCATTTCTGTATGACACACCAAAGTTGAAGTAGATTTTGGCACACTTAGGATGGACCTTAAAAAATCATTTTCGGCAAGCTGTAGGGCATTGCATTTCCTGTATCCCCAAAGGCCTGCCCCATACGATGCAACTGAAAAACATTTTGCATTATAAATAGCCATCATGTCTTTAGGGGTAGCCCTCCCAACCTTCTTGGAATTTTTTTTTACGGCCATGATAGTTTTCATAAATAATAAATTCCTAGACCTAATGGCTTGCAACTGAGTACCTTTATTAAGGAACATGATTCCTAAATAGGAGAAAATGTCTGTATCATCTAATTTGACACCTTTTAGCGTGACTTGAATTTTTTTTACAGGTTTTGTGCCACAGGTCATTAGAAAGGTTTTGGAATGATTAATTCTAAGACCTAGGTCTTCCATATAGTTATCAAAAGTTGTTAACAATCGCTGCAAAGCTACTGGGTATGTGCCATCAAAACGGCATAGTCCGCATACATAAGTGCTGGAATCTTTCGGGGACCAACTCGTGGAAGATCTCTGCAAGCAGTGGATAGAACATCCTCTAATTTATTAATGAATAAGGCGAACAATAAGGGGGCTAAAACACAGCCTTGACGTACCCCCCGCTTTATGGGAAAGGCAGAGGTACATTCCCCCTGAGACCCATAAGGCACCCTAGCACTGGCTCCTGAATATAGTTCCCTGATGAAGTGAACTATTGTGATATCTACCCACATATCCAGTAAAATGGCCCAAAGTTTACTGTGGATTACAAAGTCAAATGCTGAAGTCAGGTGCACAAATACAAGGTATAAGGCTCCTGACTTGGCCTTGGTATATTTGCCAATTATAATATCTAAATTCAGGGCCTGTTCCACCATCCCTATCCCAGCCCTGAAGCCATATTGTAGGTCCGAAAGGGTATTATTAACTTCCGTCCATTCTCCTAGCCTATTTAATACAATGCGTCCAGCAATCTTTGCAAGAGTATCAAGCAATGAGATTGGTCCGTAACAAGCTGGATTTTGTCGATCTCCTTTTTTAAATATCGGGACAATAATGGACTCAGCCCAAGTTGAAATAAAGGCTGTGTCACAACAGGCTCGTAAGACCTGTGTCAATAATGGGCCCCATAGTAGGACATCTGACTTATAAATGTCGATTGGGACTCCATCTGGGCCTGGTGCTTTCCCACTCGTACTAGTGTTGATAGCATCAATAACCTCATTTAAACTAAATGATGGCGTAATAGGGTAGGAGTACAACCAATGGTTGTTTAAATCTAGGGCTAGGTTTTCTGAGGAATATATTCTGGAAAAATGAGTAACCCACTCCTCTTCCGTGATGGCTATTTCAATAGTTGGTGGCGTTCCATCACACAAGAGGGGGGAGTTCACTATCCTCCAGAATTTGACGTTGTCATTCTGAAGACTTGCGTCATGAAGAGAATGCCATGCCTCATTTTTTAAGTTCTGTTTCCTATTTTTTATGGCCTTTTTATACTCTTTCCTAAAAAAAGTGATTTCACAGTTGTCAGGGTTTTGGCTATGTAGTTGCTGTTTGAGTCTCTTATGGGCCTGTGTACATTCACTATCGAACCACCCTTTGTCTCCCCTTAATCTAGTTTTCCCCATACTTGCTGTAAGAGACTGTTTTATTCCAGTAGTGATTGTGGTGAATGCTTTATAGACTCCTGTGATCTGGTATTATCTGAAAGACAAGTTTCAAACTCATTAGAGTATTTAGTCAACAGTTGTTTCATAAAGCCTATAGGTTCAATCTGAGACCACCGAATAGTGTAACCATTCCTTGCGCCCAGTTCAATATTCACTACCTTCTCTACTGGACCCCTCTGTTTATTTATAGCTTGAGGCAGTACAAGGCTTAAACTTTGAGGATAGGGGTCGCTTAACACAATATCATGAATTTGATACTCAGATGTGCAAAAAGCAAAATTGTTAGAAACTAGTATAAAATTGATTATTGTATTAGCACATCTGCCATTAAAAATAGGTTTTAGCTGTGAGTTGCTATCACTTAGAGTGTTGCAGAAAAAAAGCTCAAATTTGAATAAGACGTAATTCAACAAATTACCGTAATGGTTATGTGTGAAGTGGAATGAATCATCAATTCCACCTGTGCCAAAGGAACAGAGTTTCTCATCTATTTGAGGGCACAGGTGAGTATTGAAATCACCCCCCCCCAAACAATAAAGGTCTCTTTGTGTGAGTAATTACATACACGGTCCAAATCTTCCTGCAGTAACCTAAGTATAGATAAAAATCTTTGTTGGGGGGCATTGTTATAAAAGTTAATGATCACCATTTGTGCTTTATTTTTTAATTCACATACTATCAATTGATAAAACGTGTTAAAAATTGAGCTAAAATCCTTTGCTAAATCAAACGTATTTGAAATAAATGTGGACAGTCCACCCTTGGTCCTGCCCCGTGAACTAGGAATTGCAGGGGTATGAAATGTCCTAAAACCATTTATATGAATAGGATCCACGGACCAAGTCTATTGTAAGCAAATGCAAGAAAAAGATCTGATAAATTCTAACCCCTCCTCATTCTCGATTTTAGTACCAAACCCGCCACGTTCCAAAATAAAAAATTGTCTCCCACTATGTTTCTACCTGATCCCACAGGTACATGTTGTGTTACTTTCCTTGTTGGTGAGGAAATATTAATCTCCATCTCTGTGTGGAATATGGGAGTTAATGTAGATATAGCAAATTGTACGGAAGCTCCACTTGTTGGAGTTTCATCAATAACGTCCTGTCTGGGTAATTTTTCCATTTCCATCCTTGTATCTCCCATGCTCCCCACCAGGCAATCGCCACCCTTCAGTAGGTCAGGCACAGAACTCGTCGGTACAGGGTTAATCCTGCCCACGGTCTGGTCTATTAACAGTCAATCAACTTCTTCCAAGGAAAGGGCATGAAATCTGTTCTTAGTAGGAACCGTGTAATTTCTCTCAAATCTACTATGTTGTTTTACAGAGTTAGGACTAGATTGATCATGCCTTGCGTTAAAATTATTTAAAAAAACTAAGGGGAGCAGTGAAATGCCATTATCGGTAATCTGTCGGGGACTTAAATTACTCAAAATGTCTTGAACCAATTTTGGGGTTTTAAACAAAAGTACCACGCAGTCGCCTCTTAATGTTTTGTGGTTCCTACTCACCCATTTTACCCTTCTGACCATTTTAATATCTTCAAAGAGTGGGTTGATCATGCCAGGTTCCATACGAGTCCCTATCCAATTCAAGGATTTATTTCTCAAAGCTGTCCATGTTTCCCTATTATCCACGGGTAAGGTAGGGACATTTGCAAGAACTACCACATAAGGAGTTGCCGTGGGAGGAAGACCTAATGTGTCTCTTAATGTTGGTGGAATATCCCGGGAGGGTTTCAGTCTGTTCTGTGGCTCCAGACCATTTGTGTTGGCATTTAAATGTTGGGGGCTTCTAGTATTGGTTGGAGAAAAGCAAGGATCTGCGTGTCGTTGAGTGACCTGGGAAATAATTGGTGGGTTGTGACATTTTTTGAGAGTTTGAATTTCAGATTAAGTCTATGTCTCCATGATGTTGGGTGATTACAGGTGGTGGACCTAAAGACTGTGCCTTCATTAAATTAAGCATTAACTCTACATTTTCCTCCACTTGGGTTAAACGCTTTATCATTAGCTCAAAGGATGACCTAACTAGATGTTCCAAAGCATTGATAGTGTCTAGGGTGTTAACGTTTGCTTTAGCTGTGGTTTGTGTAGGCTTCTGGCCAGGTTTTATATGTTCAAAGTTAGTTTGAACTTGTTCCATGGATTGAATTTCAAAATTGCCATATCTGTTTATAACAGATAGCTCTTGACTAGAGGCTCTGTCCTTTCTAGCTAGCTTAGGTTTCCTTGTGCGTTTGGGTGAAGGTGAGTGCTCACCAGCCTCTAAGATAGACTCATTTAGATAGTGGATACATCCGTTTAAACCTTTTGTTTGGATCCCGCTTTCCAACAACTTTGTTGATTTTGGAGGGGTTGATACTAGCGGAAGAGAGCTTTTAGGATCCCAACGGGCACTTCCGAGTTAGTATCCTTTCCTCAATGTTAGTAATATGTTTATCGATAGCACCCATTGCTCCTGAAATAAATGTTAGTATTGAAGAGTGATCTTTGTGAGTGGTAATATCTTTTGCACTTAATTGCTTCCTCTTGCCCATTTTTGGCTAATTGCTTTATACTAGGAGATTCAGCCAATATTACTCCAAATTCCTTCTGGCTAATAGCTAGATTTAGGAAGGCTAAAACAGATGAGAATAATCTAAAATAATCTTACAGCAATACGAGGATAAGAATAACTTTATCAAAATACAGGGAGACTATTAGCAAGAATACCTCATAACGACCACACACTTCCAAGTACCAGAGTCACAATCGCGGAGGAAATGTCAGGGCGGGGGGTCCAGCCCCCGCCTATTCCTGGCGATGACGGGCGAAGGACGGGAACGAAAAGCGGGAGCGCGAGCGTTGTTTAAAGGGGCCTCCTGGCCCTGCCCCTGCTCCTGGTGCAGTCAAATCGCACTTCCCGCAAAGCGGGAGCGCGAGCGTTGTTTAAAGGTGCCTCCTGGCCCTGCCCCTCCTCCTGGTGCAATCAAATCGCGCTTCCTGCAAAGCGGGAGCACAAGAGTTGTTTAAAGGGGCCTCCTGACCCTGCCCCTCCTCCTGGTGCAATCAAATTGTGCTTCCATCCCTACTTTTCATCCCTCATTCCTGCTTCTTACCCCTACTTCTCATACACCATCCCTACTTCTCATCTATTATCCTTACTTCTCATCCATGATCCCTACTTCTCTTTCACCACCCCTACTTCTCATTCCTAATTCTCACCCATCATCCCTACTTCTCATCCATCATACCTACTACACATCCATCATTCATCGTCCTTACTTCCCATCCATCATCCCTACTTCTCTTCCAACATCCCTACTTCTCATCCCTCATCCCTGCTTCTCATCCCTACTTCTCTTCCATAATCCCTACTTTTCTTCCATCATTAAGACTTCTCATCCCTCATCCCTGCTTCTCATCCATACTTCTCATCCATCTCCTATCATTCCTACTTCTCATACCTCATCCATCATCCCTACTCCTCGTCCATCATCCCTACTCCTCATTTCTCACCCCTCAGTCATACCAACACATTTTCAGTTTTGTGAAACACACCTTCACACTGATTGGTTGGCGACAGCCAATCAGAGCTAAGAGAGAGTGCTGCATTCTATTTCACTGAAAAACAGCCTTCTTGTTAGACATGGCATCCTTGGCGTAGTCTCCTATGGTGTTTTTGCCTCTGCTTCCGATGTTTTGACTGTGTGCTGGACTCTGTTTTTTCTAGTTTTAGAACTCTGGGCAATTTACCACTGCTGACCGGTGCTAAAGTGCAAGTGCTCTCTGTCTTAATTGTATTGGTGATTGGTTTATCCATAATGGGCGTATTTGATTTACCAGTAACACACTAGTAAGGTGCACTATTTGTTCTCAGGGCCTGTAAGTCAAATGCCCCTAGTGGGGCTGCAGAACTGGTTATGCCACCCACATGAGTAGCCCTGTAAAGATGTCTCAGACATGCCACTGCAGTGTCTGTGTGCAGTTTTTTATGGCCAGTTCGACCTGGCAAATGCACCCACTTACCAGGCCCAAACCTTTGCTTTTACTACCTGTATCTCACCCCCTAACATAGGCCCAAGGCAGCCCCAGGGGCAGGGTGCAGTGTATTTAAAAAGCAGGACATGTACTACTGTATTTTACATGTCCTGATAGTGAAATACTGCTAAAATCAGTTTTCACTATTGAAAGGCCTATCCCTCCCATAGGTTAACATGGGGATTGCCTTGAAATATCTTTTCAGTGCTTTTTCCCATTGGGAACAGATAGCGATATGGAGCTTGGGGTCTCTGAACTCACAATTTAAACATACATATTTTGGTGAAGTTGTTTTTTAAATTGTAAGTTTGAAAATTCCACTTTTACAAAGTGTGCTTTTTTTGCTTAATAATCTTGTGCCTCTGCCTGGCTGTTGAATGCATGTCTGGGTCAGACTGACAGTGGTCTGTTTGTGATTTCACTCTAGACAGTCACACAAAGTGCTGAGGTATGTCCTGCATATCTTGATGTTTATTCCTGGGCTAGAGTGAAGAGAGGTGCTGACACTTGCACCTGAATAAGGCTATGAAGGCTATGCCTGCCCTTACTCAAAGCAGTCTCCAACACCCTGGAGAGTGTCTGGGGCCAGGACAGGTAGAGACAGGGTCTTGTGCTCTACAAAGGCTTTCCTTTGAAGTTTGCCTACTTCAAAGGTAGACATGAATATAATTATTGGAGTGGTGACCTCACAATTGCAGAACACTTCTGGACTGAGGGCTTTCCGCAAGTGAGAAGAGCTGGATGCTTGAGGAGGACCTGCCACTCTGCCTGTTGCTTTTTTGTGCTGGCCTGCTGCTGCTACATCTGCCCTGGGAGTGAAAGGACTGGACTTTGCTTTCTTCATCCCGCTTTCCAAGGTTTTCCAAGGGCTTGACCTGAGCTTGCTCCTGTTAGAAGTCTCAGGGACATCAAAGACTTCATCTGCCAGCACCTGGGCTTTCTTGCTGAGAGTCCTAACTCACCAAGTGTTGCTAAATCCAGTTCCTGGGTCCTTGGGAGTCAAAGCTGGCCTGAAAACAAGAAGAACCAGGCACATTGACTCCAGACAACGCAGACTCCTAACCGCTGCCTCCACTGAAGCCGTGATCCCCGCTGCAGTGACGACTGTGTCTGATCCTGCAGACCCTATGCTGCTACAGTGCCTCTGAAGTCCCACAACATTGTGCTGTGACACCGGTGTCCCTAACATCCGACACCGCTTTAGAGACTGTGGCCCCATGGTCCGACCGCGGCCCTGAGAGCGTCTTGACCTGCTGGACTTATTGACCCCGGCGGGTTGTAAGGAACTGATGCCTCGCTGCTGACACTGCGTCACCTCCCCTGCAACCGTAGGGAACCAACACCTCATCTCCCCTGCCTCACAGCAAGGAACCAATGCCTCACCTCCCCAGTAGCAGTAAGGAACCAACGCTGAATCAGCACTAGGGAAAACCTCACGTCCCTGACTCTGTGCAACGTCTTTGGTTCCTCGTTGTGAAAGGTACTGTACTGTACTTTGGGTCCATGCGACTCTATACCAGGTTCCACACTTCCTTGTGAGTGGTGCTGGGCTGTTGGGAACGACTCCGTCAAGACTCCGTGATTGGGGTCTAAATTAAGATAAAAATGAGCTTTATTTTTCTACATTGGTGTTGGATTTCTTTCGAGTTGTGTCATTTATTTATCATCCATGTGGGTGTTGTGAAATGCCTTATACATGTTCATCAAAGTAGCCTGACTGCTATTTGCCACACTACCAGGACTAAGCCAAGGTTTACTAGTTTGAACCCGATGCTCACTTCTGGGTAACGTGCTAGTATTACCTGGTAAGATTCCTCAGTCAAACCACATAATACAGCCACTTTGGTAGAAGAACTGTTATAAAACACCTCAGACAACATTTAACACCAACAAATGTAAATATTTCTTGCTCAACTATTGTTGCAATCCTACAAATTAAATAAAAGCAAAACAAAAATGCAAACAATAGTCAACCAAATCTTCTATGATGTTAAACTTGGATTTCAACAAAACCATAGACAGGCAGCTAAAAATATCCATACAACTGGCTGGTGGAAAATGTTGAAATCTGATTGTAAAATATCAAGATCAGGAGTTATGGGGTTTAATAAAATGGCTTGTATGTTGCCTACCTATAATTTTATACATGTCATAACAAATAGTCTCTCCACATGTTGTACTCAAAAAGCAAAACACTATGGGAGTCATTCTGACCCTGGCGTACGGTGACCGCCAGGGTCACCGACCACGGGAGCACCGCCAACAGGCTGGCGGTGCTCCCGAGGGCATTCTGACCGCGGCGGTTCAGCCGCGGCCAGAAAGGGTAAACCGGCGGTCTCCCGCCAGTTTACCACTGCCCTTGTGAATCCTCCATGGCTGCGGAGCCATGGGGATTCTGACACCCCCTACCGCCAGGAACAGGATGGCGGTAGGGGGTGCCGCGGGGCCCCTGGGGGCCCCTGCAGTGCCCATGCCCATGGCATGGTCACTGCAGGGGCCCCCGTAAGAGGGCCCCGCAAAGTATTTCAGTGTCTGCTAAGCAGACACTGAAATACGCGACGGTGCAACTGCACCCGTCGCACCCCTGCAACTACGCCGGCTCAATTCTGAGCCGGCGTCCTCGTTGCAGGGGCATTTCCTCTGGGCCGGCGGGCGCTCTTTTGGAGAAAATGTCTGAATGGCCGCCGCAGTCTTTTGACCGCGGTGTGGTCATTCAGCGGCGGTACCTTGGCGGACGGCCTCCGCCATCCGCCAAGGTCAAAATGACCCCCTATGTGGCAATTAGGGATGAAGATCAAAACACCATTCAGATGCAGTGTGCTAACTTAAAAAAGGGAAACATGAAGGTGGGAATTTCCCTAATACACTAATATTTTCTCTGACCCCAATGTTTTCTCTAAATACATTAGGAAAATAATAAATACATGTTATTTATGAGCAAATAAAAAATGTTAGACAACAGTGCACACTGCTGACATTAAGGGATTGTAAATGAAACATTTTAAAAGGCATGCTAGCTTTTTTTTTTACTGAATCTGTGTTTACCTTGAACTTTTCCTTTGTTCAGGCCTTGCTCTTCCTGGTTTCCTACACAACTGAAGCTCAACTGGCCCTGAAATCTGCAAAGTGAAAAAAAAGAAAAAAAACAGCTCTCAGAGCTAAAAGCAGCTTCAGATGTAAACATTTTATTTGTTACAAATAAAAATGAAACCAGAAAAGGTGTCCGATTATTTGAATTGCACTGTCTCCAATGTTGATTTTAAACATTTTCTTTCCTACATATGAAACTGAAACTAGAAAGGTTACTGTATAACCCTTTCCCCGAGAGCTGATTTATGGCCCAAGCTGTGGGCTCCTTGTCTTCCCAAAACCAGCAGAGCTTCCTGCAGAGGCCTGTGTAAATTGAAAAAACACTTAGTTAAATAAAATGAAATGTTGTTTATCCTTGAATTCACTGGAAACAAACACGCAGTTCCATTTCCTCTCCCCTGTCTTCACCCAGTATATGCAATGAGAAGACTGTTTTTCAGTGAGATAGAATGCAGCTCTCCCTTTCAACTCTCATTGGCTGTTGCCAACCAATCAGTGTGAAGGTGTGTTTCACAAAACTGAAAATCTACTTTTATGACTGAAGAATGAGGAGTAGGGATGATGGATGAGGAGTAGGGATGATGGATGAGGTATGAGAAGCAGGAATGAAAGAAGATGGATGAGAAGTATAGATTAGAAGCAGGGATGAGAAGTGGGAATGATGGAAGAGAAGTAGGGATGATGGAAGAGAAGTAGGAATGAGGGATAAGAACTAGGGATGATGGCAGAGAAGTAAGGATGATGGGTGAGAAGTACAGATCACGGATGAGAAGTAGGAATGATGGAAGAGAAGTAGGGATGATGGATGAGAAGTGGGGAATGTATGCTGAATGAGAAGTAGAGATGAAGGATGAGAAGTAGGGATAATGGTTAAGAAGTAGGGATGAGAAGTATGGATGATGGAAGAGAAGTAGGGATAATGGATGACAAGTCAGGATGATGGATGACAAGTAGGGATAATGGATAAGAAGTAGGGATGATGGAAGAGAAGTAGGGATGATAGATAAGAAGTAGGGAGTATATATGATGAATGAGAAGTATCGATGATGGATGAGAAGTAGGGATAACGGATGAGAAGTAGGGATGAGAAGTATGGATGATGAAAGAGAAGTAGGGATAAAGGATGACAAGTAGGGTTGATGGGTGAGAAGTAGGGATGAAAAGCAAGGATGAGAAGTAGGGGTGATTTATGATGGATGAGAAGTAGGGATGATGGATGAGAAGTAGGGATGATGCATGATAGATGAGAAGTAGGGATGATGGATGAGAAGTACGAATAATGGTTGAGAAGTAGGGATGATGGACGAGATGTAGAGATAATATATGATGAATGTGAAGTAGGGATGATGGATGAGAAGTAGGGATAATGAATGAGAAGTAGGGCAGAGATGTAAGGATTATGGAAGAGAAGTAGGGATGATGGATGAGAAGTAAGGATGATGTATGATGGATAAAAAGTAGGGATGATGGATGAGAAGCAGGGATGAGACTCAGGGATGAGAAATAGAGATGATGGAAGATAAGTAGGGATGATGGATGAGAAGTAGGGATGATGGATGAGAACCTGTGATGATGGATGAGAAGCAGAGAGGAGACGTAGGGATGAAGGGATGAAGGATGAGAAATAGGAATGAGAAGTAGGGCTGGGGAGTGAGGAATTAGGATGTCCTAAAATGGATGCTATAAAGGGGAATAGTTACCTTGGGACCTGTAGGACTGTCGAAATCTTAAAAAAAGGAAACGTGTAGAGATGGCTGACAAATGAAGTTTAATAATACTTGCAGCATACAATAGGAGTAAGCTCACGAAGCAACCAATGCACAGAGCTCCAAGATAAACTGCCATTCAGCGAGTCCTCCAAATCCAGAGTGACTCATTTGAAAATAGTAGAATCTTCAAGTACAGAAAAATGCAGGGACAATAAAGAGTATCAAGAAACACCACTTACTTAAAGAAAAATAAACCCACAATATAGCATCTTCCCTTCCACAGAACAGAAGAAAAGAGAAGAAATTAATAAAATAAATGATTCCTATATCTGACAGGAATAACTGATATACTTTCAGAAACAACATTAATATAATAAACATTATTTATACTTGACAGGCATGACTGTTTTCATCTTAGATATAACATTATGTAATGTTCCTGCATCCTTCCACTAGAAATTACATTAGGAGATGCTGAAACAGAAGATGCAGCATCTCAATTCCTCCCCTCTCTGAAGTTAATATTTTATTGCAGAACAAACAAATTGTGAGTAGAATGAGAAGTGGGACTAATATCAGAATGCAGTTCCCACATCGAATAATCACCACTTTTGCAATAATTTTTTTCTACTCTATAAGTTACTTTCAATGGAGTTGCAACTGGACAACTGCCCCTTTGTTCCATCACCCTTATCTCTCAATAACAAGGCAATGCGAGACGACCTCGTGATGAGGGATGAGTCAACTAAGGTAAGATAAAAAAAACTTTAAACATTGTGATTGGGTTTTGATTACGAAACCAAACAAAGTTTGGAAAAGGGAATCCAGTTTTAAATAACCTGTCATCAGGGTCAGCATGTTATTTTAGCATATTCCAGAACACCTTCTGCTAAAGGGAAACAACAATGCACTCACCAGAGTCACTCTGGTGACATAAAAAACTCAGGGGCATATTCATGGAAAGGTGGTGCATCATTCATGATGTGCCACTTTTCTCGCACCCCGTTTGGTCCCCCTTATGACACCATGTGTGTGCCATATTTAGAGTACAGCACACCACGGCAGTCGTATCCACATTAGCGTCATAATTATGGTGCTAATGTGGTATTTTGCTGGATTAGCGCCATAAGTTATGGCACTAATGCAGCAAAGCACAGCGAGGCCCATTGCTTTCAATGGAAGAGTCATATTAGCGCCTGCCTTAGGCAGGCGTTACTAATGATGCTAAAAATGGTGCAGTGAAATCTAGTAAATTTCATTGCACCATGTTTCTTGGCCTCCCTACGTGGGAGCGCCTCCCTTGCATACATTATGCCTGGCACAGGTATAATGTTGCACAGGGTTTACAAAGTGGCGCAATGCTTGCATTGTGCCACTTTGTACATATGGCATGCGGGAAATGCCACCTTCACATTTGCATAAAAAATGACCCAAAAGTGGCACAATGTGGTGCTAGGGGCATCATAAACATGCCCTCAGAGTTGGTGCTGCCAGACAGATGGCATCTTAAGTGAATCTCTGTTTGTGCTAACTTTGATGAATTCATTGTTGTTTCCCTTTGGCATTAGATGCAAGCTCTAGAACATGCTTGAGGGCACCTGCTTTTGAGACAGCACCTCTATTTAAAGAGGTTGTGTCCTTTCAGCTGAACTTGCTATTCATGTTTGATTTTGAAAGGGGTTACCACATCAAGTAGCCAAACACCCATGAGGCTTTCTTGAGTTCAAAGAGCTGCTATGGTCTTTCTACAGAACTAGGCTGCATGTGCTTCCTGATACTGCAATCTCTAACTGTGTTCTTTCAGTCCCAGGTCATCTTCTTCAAACCATCAGATGAGAACCGCCTTCTGGCGCTTGAGCAGAAATTCGTCCCACAATTTGGGAAAAAGCACTCTTGTAAAGTGGTGAGTTGGGGGGCACAATGAGATCTGCACTAGTGGTTGGTAAAGGGAGCTCAATCAACTATAGCATGGGAGACAAATTGGGAACTAACTTCTAGTTCCTTCTCAGTAGAGATTTGTCTTTGGATACGTAGGCTTGTTTTGGGAACTCACAATAACCTCAAAAAAACTGTTACACCTTTTGATTCATGAATATCAAGAACTTTGTGTTATTTAACATAAGGAACAACCAGCATTTTCTTGTGTAAAATGTAAAAACAATGTTTCTTAAAAGTAGAAGTAAGAATTGTTGACTTACCTTTTTCCTTCCAGGTCTCCTTCCCCGCAGTGCCCAACCTTAATTCCCTTCTCCCTGTTTGGCCGCATCAGTACTCTGGTGATATATAAAACTCAGAGTTGTTGCTGCCAGAAGGAGGGCATCTTAAGAGCATCACTTCTGAGAAACTGGTTAGGACAGAATAGCAACCCCAACACTATTTGTTCTTCCTGAGCATGCTTTTCAAGATGTAATATGCGGAGTACTTGTGTTTAATATTTGCAAACATGCAGAACGATCTGGTGGCAGCCCGCACAGAATCGTCAGCTCCTACAGCTCAAGTGGCTTCAATCCAGGATCATCTAAGAATGGTTACAGCATCCCAGAAACTTCAGCTCTTGCAACTCAAGTGGCTTAAATCCAGGATCATCTATGTACAGCTAGAGCGTCCCTGATAACTCCTGTATCAGTAAGTTGGCATCAACTCCCCAAATGGTCTCAGTTACCACTTCTGCTGCAGTACCTTAGGCTCAAACATAGAGGTTTTCAGGGGACCCACTTCTTACCCAGAACTTCCTTACCCAGGTACAACACCATTTTATGGTTCGACCAGCAGCCTTTCCAGATGCAGTTATGTATATCCTTCACAATCTCTTACTTGAGTGAAGATGCAGCTGCCTGGGCTGTACCCTTAGTAAATTCTGCAGCCCCTCTTCTTTAAAAGTGGAGAGATTATAATTGGCAATTTGAAAATATGTTTGATTGACATTTTGCCACAGGATTGGCAGATAGAAAAGGAGATAAAGAAGTGTTGACATATAATGCACAGTTTAATCCCCTGATGTCTGAAACCAACTGCCCGGAAGCTAAAAGATCTGTATTGCTCCAACATGGACTTATAGACGAGCTAAAGGATATCATAGCTCAGATTGAGCCTCAGCCTCAGAATTGTGACGATTTGGTTTGACATGCCCTATGCTGACACTAAGTCTATCTATTCGGAAATGTGAAAATGCCGTGGCAGGCCACCTGAATATCACAGCCCCAAGACAACACCATCATGTTACCCCACACATCCATGAATTCATAAGTCTACTCCCCAAATACACTTCTTCAGAAGGAGTCTTATCCTCAAAGGGAATCAATCTCAGCCCCTAGCATTGTGGAACACTATTGTACTAAATTTGATGTGATAAAATAGATCTCAGTCCCCAGCATTGGAACAGTGATTTACTTAATTAGATGTGGGTATTTGTCTAGTATCATAGGCTGTTGCACCCAGCACAACCATGAATATGGTAAAATATCAGGACTGCGAGGGTGCCAACGTTTCACAACATTTCTGTAAATCTAGGCAGCCATCTTTGGAGTGGTAGTATTTAAACCACGCCTCAGCCAGTGCAAGTCTCTTTGCCTCAAGGATGTCAGAAGAGATTCTCTTCTTCCGTACCAGTGGAATCCAGAATCCAAAAGAATTGTATAACCCTCATGAAAATCCAGCAAAGAAACTTGAAAAGAAATGAAAGAGACAAAGGATCTGATTTAGAAGTCGGCAGAAAAAAATACACTGTCACAAACATGACAGATATCTCGTCCGCCGTATTACGATCACATAGTATCCTATGGAGATTGTAATGTGGCGGATGGGATAATCATCTCATTTATGTCAGAGTATTGCCTCTGCCAACTTCTAAATTGGGCCAAAGTTAGTGAGCGCTAACCACTGCTTTAAAAGAAAAGACTTTCAATTTACCGAACCGTTTTTTTCATGTTGATAAAAATAGTAAAGACACCGAACATCTGCGTCAATCTCTGAGAGTGTGTCAAAACCTATTCATGGATTGTTGTGTATGATTTTTAACAGCGGAGAAACTTTGATTATGCCTCAATCGTTTTTATGCTAAGTGAGCATAGGCCCAAGAAACTCTGGCTCTATATTCATACATACCCTGAAAGCCAAGGGTAACTCGAACATTTAGAGATGTCAATCTGGCTCTTCAACATAAAGTGCTACACCTTTGATGAAGCAGAAAAAGAAAGACTAACAAACGCTTATATATCATGTAACAAAATCGTATAAGGCAGTGTGATTTTAGCAAAGAAAAATAATGTATGTAGAAAAATGTGCCCACGGAGTAGTTTGCCATTATTATAAATGAGCTTAACTAATCATGAAGAATCGACAATGTAGTAATCCGTCATAATTACAAGTGTATTTTATGATTTTCTTGTTGAAACTGTTACATGCTTAGCTTAAACTTAGCAGAGGCTTTGGCCTAGTTGCCTGGTCTCAAATTTAACTGCGTGGTTTCACTTATATTAACAAATACGCATTTTAACTTTAAAAAGCCGTATTTTTCCAGTAGAAATGACTAATACACTTATCTCAAGGTTTCGTGCTAGGCCCGTTTTCATCCCCTTTTGAAGCAAGGTCAGTTTCTGCAGGTGCAGACAATAAAGACACTGATACAGAAATAATTGGAAAACTTTGTTGCTACTTGTGTTTCAAAACCCCAAGGACACCTTATGCATAAATGAGTGCTAAGAGAAAGACACTATTCATTGGTCAAAGAGAAACCACCCTATGGACCCTCCAATGGAAGACCCTGAAGAATTTGGAACGTTTCTTACTTAAACCCACCGGACAAAGAAAAGTCAGCCATTTATTTTGATGCCATTTTGAAGCAAGATTGAAGAAGCCATTTTGATGACACTTTGATGCTTTTTCTCTATCCTAGAGAGAGAGAGACTTAAGAATTCTCACCCTAGAGACTTTAACTTTAGTTTTCCCCGTCTTGCCCATACGATAACTTTTGCTCCATTTTCCTTGCTGCTGCAAGGAAAATTTGCCTTTAACTTTGCCCCCTTGAAATCTGCCCCATGCTGATCGAACCGGTACCTGAAGGACGAAGACTTACCTTGTATGCTGATTGTAATTGGTAATTATGAAAGGATAAATGTATTATGCATTGTATTTTCCTTCTTAGGTACCAACTGCTTATTTTGACAGAGCCCAAGCTAGAAGTTTTCTAAATTTGTATTGACTAAATTTGTTTTGCATGAAGCCCCACATGCCAATGCTAATTAGAGGTTAGTTGAGGTATTCATTTGATGCACCGTGCTGAATTAAAATCTTGTTATGCTGACCGATGTATGAAATTAGTCAAATACAGTTACTCTTGTTAGTGATTTGCATTGCTATAACCGAGTGCATTTTAATCCAAATTTTGCGTAGATTGCGTTTCTTCCGTCGCTATGGACAGCTAGTAATGTTCGTATACGTATATCATTTGATTTTGAGACTTACTTATATTGTATTAGCTTTGTTAATATAGGGAAATAAACTCATTAACTTTTAATAAACAGGTGTGGTTATTCATGACTGAAAGGTCATGGTGTGTCAAATTACTGATTACTATTGATTCTGAAATTGTTGATTGATTACTAATCGAGTATGGGTTGTTGATTATAAAGGATTATTAGCTATTAATTTGAGGGATCCGACTATTTTTGATGTGGAGAACCCAACTCGGTCAAAAGGTTCACCGACCTCCGGCGTGTCCAAATATAAGCAATTTAAAAGGACTGGACGCGATATCAGTAGATGGTAGCAGAGATTGCTGGTTTCGCCCTTTGGGACCCCATCCGAACAATAGACGGATTCAAGTTAGAATTTTCTTTGATAGAACAAGTTGGAGAGATGATGATGCCCTAAATCCCCAATGACTTTCCCGGAATCTCGGAGCTTGCGAATGGAGGAAATGGAGGTGTGAGGATGTTTTTGGCATTTCTAGTGACGGTGTGAGTGAAGTTAGGGTTTTGCGCTTGCATAGCTTATGCCGCAGATAAATTGTGAAGTTTGTGAGGATTTTTAGGGGGTTACGAACTCCAATAGAAATTTTAGAGGAGTGATACTCCAAAGTGTGAGAGTAGGGAAGTCGTCGAACTTCATATGAGTGTAGCGCTTTGTGCAGGAAAAATTGTCCACGTGGTTGTTGATGTTGAGACGGGCCCTGCGAGGTCAAGAGACTCCGGAGTATGTTGAAAAGTGTATGAGACACTTGATTGATGTTGTAATTTGTTCGGTTTAATAGGTTGATCGGGCGTGGTCAACAAGTCAGTCCGAATGTTGAGGAATAAAAGAAAATTTTCGACTTTGAGATTTGACGAATTCTAAAGTGCACTAGAATAGTTCATTGATCAGTTGAGAGTAAAATTTGCAGGTCAAATTTTGCTTGCGAAAGTGGGAAACCGAGAAAGATGGAATAACTGCCGAGGCTAGTGGAAAATCCCTAAGGTTTCTGAAGCGATTGTATTACCTTTCCTATAGTAAACCGACAGATTAATATTTTTTTTTTTTGGTTAGTGCTAGCGATATATTGCAGAAATTAGTTTTGAGTGAAGCTGAATGAAGGAGGACAAGCCGCAAGACTTTGTCAACCGCAGTGTGTGGGTGTGACATCACTAGGAGCCGCGCTGGGATAGGTTGGTTGGTGAGAAGGGTCGCGCACGGATTGGATGCAGTCCGTGAAGCGCAATTGGTGGGAAAGGCAAGCAAAGAGGATTCCGGGAATTAAAGTCACTTATTGATTACATTTTGAGAAAATAAAAGACGGAAAGATGACATTTTTCAAAGCACTTAAGAGTGCCTTGAGGAGAGATGTATATATTAAAGCAAATGTAGGAGAAGAAACACCGCCTGAGGGCACACCAGCTTACATTATGATTGAAGAAAAGGGTGTCGCACCATGTCTTTGGTTAAAGTAATGGTGTAAATTAACAGAAAAGCATGGAAGTATAGCGTTTCCCATCCATGGGATGTTTAACCTAAGAATCTTGGAGAATCTAAGATTTGCGCTATATGACATGAAAATACCTCCAAGACCAGCACAGTTTGAAGCATTAGCAATTTGGGAACAAATGGCTAGAAGGCAACTACAAAAGAAATTTGAGACAAGAGTGAGAAAAGTAGAAAAGACACTAGCGGATGCTAGATGGGATAGTACTCAAAAGGTTTGGAGATCAGACGTATTGCAGGGAATTAAATTGTTTCCAGAAATTACTGACGAAGCAGAGATGGAAGGAAAGAAAGCTACCCATAAAACAAACAGGAGTCAGTCCAGAGATAGAGAAAACAATAGAAACTCGAAAAGGTCAGACGAATCAGACGATGAGGAGTTCATTCTGCAATTGCTAAATGACCGCCCACCACCATATGTGGAAAACGAAAATGGCCCAAGTACTAGGGCCCTTCCAGAATCAATACAGGGTACTGTAACCCCGAATTTGAGAATATTGCAAAGGCAAAGTAGTCCCGATATGCCTTTTACACCAGAAATACCACAAGTTCAGAGAATATATCCTGACATGGCTAAACTGAAACCTGTCAATGATTATCAGCCACAGGTTCAGAGCCGCTATTATGATGAGCATAATTTGGAAATGACCTCTAATTTAATGGTGCAGGGAGGACAGAATTACCAAAGGCAGACATTGACTCAAACCGAATCAACACAAATTTTGATGCCTCAAAAGCAGATGCAAGAAGTGCCGAAGTATATTCAAACAGCAGAAAACCAGTTAGACATGCCAGCAATGATGAACCATAATGTGGGAATTAACATGCCACAGAATTTGGGAAACAGACAGAATCCGGACGTAATATCCCTGCCTATCACTGTGGGCCCGCCAGTACCAATATATATACAGGCAAAGCCAAGTGTATGCGATCAAGGGGTAATGACACAAAATCAGACAGGAGGGAGATACATAGAAAATACTCAAGAAACGACTCCGGTAGGAACATTGTCAAATAGATCTGGGTCTTTGTTGGAATTTAGTCCAATTCCAATTTGTGCTCCGTCAACTGTGGTAAGGTCAAGCCCACCACTAATAGTACCGCTAACTTCAAAAACAGAAATGTTACAGAAACCATCAGTAGCAGTAGACGTAAATGCTACATTAATGGGACTAAACGCACAACAGTTAACACAATGGTTGAACAGCCTGAACTCCCCACAGGGTACACCTAGGGGGAAAGGAGAAGAATATTCGAACAAAATAAGATTGGTCATGGAAGCAGATGAACTAGTAGAGGGAACAATGGGTCTGAACAGGTTAGAATCATACACAGAAGAAGAGCTGAGATACATTTGTCCTAGAATTACAAGAGAAGTAAGCAGCATACATAGGAGGTTACAAGAAATTGCAGACAGACACAAAATAGGCATGAGTAAAACCAAACACTTGAGCAGAAGTTACAGGTTAGACTTTGAGACAAAAGATTTTGAACACATGAGGACTGCAGGAATGAAAACACACCTTAAAGAGGTACTGTAAAGCGCGCAAGATGTTTAGACAAGTGGGAGAGCAGGTGGGTTAAGAAAAAAGATAAGAAGAAAGAAAGTGCCCCAGATCGGAATGATAAAGCACAACAGAATGATGATCTTATAACCATGTTGCCAATGAGAGAAACAGCAGGGGGAAAACTTGTCCATGTACTATGGCACAGGTGTGATATTCAATCCTTTACGGATGATTACCCTAAGTTAAGAGAGAAACCGATCGAATGGTATCAACAAACAGATAGATTTGTGAAACTCGCAAAATGTCTTTGGGAAGACCTGAATACTTTATTTGAAATTGTAGTTCCGGCAGATTTGTGGGAAGATTGTAAAAGGGCTGTAGATTGGCCAACAAGTGAACCAGAAAGAGATAGGGACACCGGTGCACCATCGCCTAGGGCAATGAGCATGTACCATAAAGTGATTGAGCACCTGAAAACAAAGGTTGCGTCGAAAAATGTAGATTGGCAGAAGATTGACAGAACAGCACAGGAGGTTAAGGAGTCAATACATGCGTGCTATGAGAGATTGTTGAAAGCATTTAAAAATTACAGTGGCACGGAAACGATTGAGGCAAAGGACATGCTCCATTTTGTGTTCGGATTTGTGGAAGGACCTGAAATCAGCCAGATGATTAAAATGTATTTGATTTTTTGGCAGTCAAAATCGATCGATGAAGTGTTGAACTTTGCAAAATACTGCAGTGATGAGATTGAGACAAAGCAGAAAAGGTTGAAAGAAAAAGTGATGGTGATGCAGATCAGAGCAGCCCAGACAGGTTTGCAAGGTTTCCAACAACAGTTGCCGCAGCAGCAACAACAGGGAAATGCGATGTTTCAGCCACAGATGAGAGGCAGAGGCCGAGGAGGTTTTGTGAATAATGGTCCTGATTTAAATACTGTTGCGATTCCTAATGGCATACAGGCAATAAAGAAAGTGATGCCATGTCACACGTGCGGAATCGTCGGACATTGGAAACGGAGTGCCCAATGATGGTTCAGGAAGGTGTAGGTCAGCAAAACAATGATGTCAATACGTTGCAGAATATGAGAGGACCGAAATTGAGAGGTCCAAATCCAAATTTCCAAAATAATGTGAATCAGATGCAGAGTCTACAACCCATACAACAACAGCAGGTGCAAATGCCCTGTGTACAAATGACACAAGCACAGCCAATGCAACAGCAGTTTCCTATGGTACCTAATCAGAAAATGCAAATACCCTTAGCACCAATGAATCAGCAACAAGTAATGCTTCCTCAACAGGTAACAGGTCAAGGAATGAATCAAAGTAACGCAGTACACCAATTCCCGTTACACAGTGAGAATGGAATAAACAATGAATGGGTGAGTGAATGTTCAGATGAGGAGGGAAATTGTATGCTTGCGGCATCTTTGGAAGTTGATCAAAAGGGACCATATGTGGAAGGAAGAGTTATGGGTCACAGCGTTTCATTCTTGGTTGACACAGGAGCTACACGCTCTACAGTCAGAAGCATCGAAGTACCAAATTTGCCACTTTCAGGGAGAACAGTTCAAGTAGTGGGAGTAGCAAATAGGTATCTGACAAACCCAATTACAGATCCAGTGCAAGTCAAAATTGGTAACTTTCAAGGGTTACATAAATTTGTGGTGTGTGACTCAAGTCAGATATCCCTATTAGGGAGGGATTTATTGTGCAAATTGGGATGCTCAATTATGTGCTCACATAATGGAATTAAAATTCAGACAAACAGTGATGAGGAAGAAGAGGACAGTTTAGAAGAAGACGAAGTGGAAACTGTCGATGAAGAGTATCCCCTGATTACTCTTTATCCTATGCTCACTGAAGCAGGTATTCCAGCTGAGTTACAAGACACAGTTGAAAAGGGAGTGTGGGATGTGACAGGGAAAGAAGTAGGATTGGTCAAAGGAGCAGAACCAGTGAAAGTGACTGTAAAACCCAATGTAAATTTTCCCCAGACTCCACAATACCATATGTCACAAGACACTCTCATGAAAGTCGCCCAACTCATTGACGAATTTGTGAAACAGGGAGTACTGAAAGAAGTACTAAGTAGTCCATGTAATTCACCAATTATGGGACTAATAAAACCAAGTGGAAAGGTCCGAATTGTTCAAGTTTTGAGAAAAATAAATGATATAATAGTCAAATGTTGTCCCGTAGTACCAAATCCAGCTGTAATAATGTTTCAAATTCCCTGTGATGCAGAGTGGTTCATAGTCATCGACTTGTCGCAAGCATTCTTTTCTGTGCCTCTTCATGAGGACAGCCAATTTCTCTTTTGTTTCAAATTCCTGGACAGAGTCTACAGTTGGTGTCGAATTCCTCAAGGGTTTTCGGCGTTACCATCAATTTTCAATCAGATTCTAAAGAAAAATTTGGAATCATTGGAATTACCTTTTGAATCAACATTAGTACAGTATATTGACGATTTACTGATCGCATCCAAAACAGAAAATGACTGTACAGCTGACACTATTGCCCTACTGAACCATTTGGGAAGGAATGGACACAAAGTGTCTCCTTCAAAATTGCAATTCTGCCAGAAGAAAGTGAAATATTTGGGTCACCAAATAGAGAAAGGGTCGAGGAGAATAATGAAAGAGAGAATAACGAGTGTACTTCAAATGAGTCCACCCAAAACAAGAAAAGAGGTGAGAAAGCTTTTGGGAATGGTGAGCTACTGTCGCCAATGGATTCCCAATTTCTCAACTCTAGCCAAACCTTTACTGAAACTGACCCAGAAAGATGTGCAGGATGAAATAGTTTTGAAAAGAGATTAAATGGATGCCTTTATTGAATTAAAGGAATGCATGTGCAGGGCTCCAGCTTTAGGTATGCCTGATTACACAAAGCCGTTCACATTGTTTTGTCATGAACGTGATGCATGTTCCTTGTCTGTCTTGACTCAAGCCCATGGTGGCGTAAACAGACCAGTAGCATATTTTTCAGCTACTTTGGATCCAGTCGCAGCAGCCTTACCAGGATGCTTGCGTGCTGTAGCAGCAGTTGGTATAAGCCTAAATCAGAGTGAAGGAATAGTGATGGGACATCCTTTAACAGTTATGGTCCCTCACTCAGTCGAAATACTTTTGACACTTCCCGAACACAGCACATGACTGGCGCTAGGCTTACAAGGTACGAGACAATAATTTTGGAATCACCAAATGTGCAATTGAAAAGGTGCACCACATTGAATCCAGCAACTTTGTTACCCAGTGAAAATTTTGAGATTGAACATGCGGTTGATATTGAGCATGACTGTCTTCAAGTGACTGAATTTTGTACAAAACCAAGACCTGATATTAAAGACACCCGATTGGAAGAAAATGATCAAATTATTTTTGTTGATGGTTCATGTTTAAGAGATGCACTAGGAATATTGAAAGCAGGATATGCTGTATGCACAATAACTGGTGTTCTGGAAGCATCTTGGCTTCAGGGAGTTTACTCTGCACAGGTAGCGGAACTAGTAGCCCTTACTAGAGCTTGCTAACTTTCCGCATTAATGAAAGTCACCATTTACACTGACAGTCAGTACAGATTTGGAATAGTGCATGATTTTGGACAATTGTGGTCACAAAGAGGCTTCATGACCTCTTCAGGATCACCAGTGAAAAATGGTGAAAGAATAAGAGAATTGTTACATGCCATTCAGTTACCAGGAGAAGTAGCAGTGGTAAAATGCAGTGCACACTCGAAATCACAAGAATTTGTTTCCTTGGGAAATGGATATGCAGATCAAGTCGCAAGGTTTTGCGCATTGAACTGTATATTGCTCAGAGACAAATGGAATTTGATAAATGAGCCAGAGCTTGAACCACGTGAAGCCTTTGCTCTAAAAGTCGTAGACACAATAGAAGAATTAAAATTCTTACAAAATAATGTTAGTAAGGATGAAAAACTCTCATGGAGTAAATTACAATGCGTAAAGAAACCAGATGATTTGTGGGTTTCAAGTGAAGGGAGATTGGTTTTGCCAGACAGTCTTTGGACGCAATTAGCCGGGTTATATCATGGACAAGCCCACCTTGGAAGGGATGCCATGATTAGATTATTCAAAATTGATTGGTTTAATCCCAAATTCCGCCAAGTTGCTGAAGCAGTTTGCCATTGTTGCGTCATTTGCCAACAAATGAACGCAGGGAAAGGAACAATAGTAAATTTGAGCCACATTGGAAGAGCAGGTGGGCCATTCAGCAGAATGCAAATTGATTTCATTGAGATGCCTATGCATGCAGGCTTGAAGTATGTGTTAGTGATTGTGTGTATTTTTAGTCACTGGATTGAAGCATACCCTACACGTAGAAATGACAGTCTCACAGTTGCAAAGCTACTCTTGAGAGAACTAATACCACGTTTCGGATTCCCGATCTCTTTAGAATCAGATAGGGGAAGTCACTTCAATAACGAAGTGATCAAATTATTGTGTGCAGCACTGAACATTGAACAAAAATTGCATTGTAGCTACCGCCCTGAAGCATCAGGACTAGTAGAGCAAATGAATGGCACACTGAAATCAAGAATGGCGAAAATATGCGCGTCCACAAACTTGAAATGGCCTGACGTGTTGCCTTTGGTGTTAATGTCAATGAGAAACACACCTGATAGAAAAACTGGACTATCACTGCACGAAATTCTCATGGGCAGAGCCATGAGACTTCCAGCAGTTCCTGCAAATGCTCTTGTAAATATTACAGATGATATGGTATTAGACTACTGCAAAGGTCTGGCTGATGTGGTCCGCTCTTTTTCTCACCAGGTGGAGGCAACCACCTTGCCACCGATCCAAGGTCCAGGACACACCCTGAAAGCAGGTGACTGGGTTGTGATAAAGAAGCACGTGGGGAAGTCGTGTCTGGAACCCCGTTGGAAAGGACCCTTTCAAGTGATTCTGACAACAACCACCGCTGTGAAGTGTGCGGGAGTTCCCAACTGGATTCACGCCAGTCACACGAAAAGGGTGACGTGTCCCACAGAAGAGGAAATTGAAGCACTGAAATTACCAACAGCCAATAGGGAAGTACCAGGCTCTGAGACAGAACAAAGAGAGCCTGAAAGCGAACGAGAAGAAATTGAGACAGAAGAAATATTCTCTGAGGAAGACGCAGTCGATCCTTTTGAGGACAACAGAGAAGAAGCCTCAGGAAGTGACAAAGATCCTGGAGGTGACAAAGATCCTATCTTAGGTGAAGAAGCAGGAGAGCCTAATGAGAGGAGGGCTTTCCCAGAAGCAGACGATACAGGAAAAGAAGGAGAAAACCTGATTGACCTCCTAGGAGAAGGAGACAAGACAGAGCAGAGCGAAATTGTTCAAATTCTTCCAGAGCCGGTTGCAGGTCCATCAAGTGAAAACAACGAGAAACGGAGACAAAGCATATCAAAGACTAAAGAGACATTGAACGAAAACAAATGGCCAAAATTGAAGGAGAAAAGAAAAGAAGTGTCTATCGCAATAACAACATCGAATGAAGAAAAAGACACAGCCAAAGAACAAGAAATAAGCAAAAGAGAATCGAAAGGAGATGCAAAATTGAAAAGGAAAAGAATACCAAGCAGAAGATATTCTGGTCCAGAATGGGCATACACAGCCACTAATGATTGGTCAGACGAATTTCTATCTCTTAGTCTTGAAAACGAAGAAGCAGAACGACACTTTGGTACTTGAAAAGTGAAATTTCATGAACATTACCGAATAAGACATTGATAACCTGATTGACTTTGAAACAGATTTTGAGATAAAGCTGCTAAACTGATAAGAGACTAAGCTGCTAAAGAAAACCGTGTGTACTTTGACCTCGTTCAACCTTTATATATATCTGCAAATCTGATTTGATAAAGTGCCTTCAGCTTTCTGATTCTATATAGATCATGACAGACAATACTACACAAGGACATAAAATGAAATGTTGTAAATATATGTGTATAGTTCTAATAACTGCATGTGTACTAATAATTATGGCAATACTTCTTGGAATGCATGGAGGGAATGAAAGAGACGCGAATGATGCTTCTACTTTTAAAACTATCACTGAATTAACTCCTTTGAAGAAACTCGAAAAAGATGAAAAATATTTGCATGGCAAGAAGGAACTCTCCTCTAATGTCTTTTATCGCTTGCTGAATGAGTATGTTGAGACAATGGATGGGAAAGATTGTTATGTATGCACACAAATACCTACCTCGGTAATAGAAGGGGTGACATATCATAGCATGCCCCTTACGTATGGAATAACATGCAGCTTGTTACTAACCAGATTTTATGGCCAGGAATATATTCAATACTTCTATTCCGATCATGATGTCGTATTTTCATATGTCCCCATAATTGAGTACCTGAGTAAAGTAGCGAGAGATTATTATATAAAATTAGTTAGGGGTTTCTTTGAACCATTATCACCTTTTTCCACAGTTCACGCTCATAAGGAAAATCTTACATGCTTCCTTTCACCCGTAGAGAAAAGCTTTTTAGATCACACTGAAGATAGAAGGAAAATGGTAAAAGAAAAATTAGAAAAAGAATTACACAAAAGGACATCTGTAGATAACTATGCTTTTGCCGCAATAAAGACACAAGGGAAACTGGCTTTAGACGCAATACATATAGGGAAGCTTTGTATATATAGACCTAAATCATATTATGACACAATCTTTGTAGGAACGAGTGAATGTAAACACGTGTTTTTATTCCAGAGTAAATGGACGTTCATGTTAAATGGCCTAGATCCAGCTACTCCAGGAGTATACTATATTTGTGGACTCAATGCCTATTATCTTCTTCCAAAAGGATGGTATGGGAGATGTTATTTGGGAATAGTATTTCCAAAGATTTTTCAACTGGACGACTTAAAGAAATTTCCAAAGCTGTCTGAATTACATCGTATTCAGAAAAGGGAGACAGCTTCTGGTGTGGTAGGAGATATATTTGGAGCAATGATTCCTTCCGTAGGAGTTATATTGAATTCAATCAAAATACGAAAGTTGTCTACTATTGTGGATAACATGCTGACAAAATTCTCAGGAGCCATGATCCTGATTGATGCTGAACTTGCTGCAGAAAGAGCTATGACTCTTCAAAATAGGCTTGCTTTAAACATTCTTTTAGCAAAGAATGGCGGCGTTGCAAAATGCTTAGTGCACGTCACTGTTGTTCTTATATACCAGACAACAGTGGACAAATTAGAAATATGCTTGCAAATTTGACTAACGATAGTACAGATTTGAAGGAATTGAAAGAACCAGGAGTATGGGAAAAGGTTGGAAAAGGATTTGCTTCCGTGGGAAATTGGCTCAGCAACATTTGGAATGGAATATTACTGAAAATAGTAAAAGGAATATTAATAATACTAATTTGCTTAATAGGTATTTGGGGAATATGGAAAGCTATTAAAATATTGAAATCAAGAAGCAAGAGGAGAAGAGAAAAGAAAGAACAAAATAAAATAGTAGAAATATACAGGGAAAAATCAAAGGGAACAAAAGGAAGAGGGAGATGACTGAAATGCAAGATTACTAAACAGAATTTTAATGAAATACAATTTGTGGCGGAAGATTTAATGTGATGACATAATTAGTCATCAGAGGAGGGATTGATGAAACAGAAAAAGAAAGACTAACAAACGCTTATATATCATGTAACAAAATCGTATAAGGCAGTGTGATTTTAGCAAAGAAAAATAATGTATGTAGAAAAATGTGCCCACGGAGTAGTATGCCATTATTATAAATGAGCTTAACTAATCATGAAGAATTGACAATGTAGTAATCCGTCATATTACAAATGTATTTTATGATTTTCTTGTTGAAACTGTTATATGCTTAGCTTAACCTTAGCAGAGGCTTTGGCCTAGTTGCCTGGTCTCAAATTTAACTGCGTGGTTTCACTTGTATTAACAAAGATGCATTTTAACTTTAAAAAGCCGTATTTTTCCAGTAGAAATGACTAATACACTTATCTCAAGGTTTCGTGCTAGGCCAGTTTCATCCCCTTTTGAAGCAAGGTCAGTTTCTGCAGGTGCAGACAATAAAGACACTGATACAGAAATAATTGGCAAACTTTGTTGCTACTTGTGTTTCAAAACCCCAAGGACACCTTATGCATAAATGAGTGCTAAGAGAAAGACACTATTCATTGGTCAAAGAGAAACCACCCTATGGACCCTCCAATGGAAGACCCTGAAGAATTTGGAAAGTTTCATTCTTAATCCTACCGGTCAAAGAAAAGTCAGCCATTTTCTTTGATTCCATTTTGAAGCAAGATTGAAGAAGCCATTTTGATGACACTTTGATGCTTTTTCTCTATCCTAGAGAGAGAGAGACTTAAGAATTCTCACCCTAGAGACTTTAACTTTAGTTTTCCCCGTCTTGCCCATACGATAACTTTTGCCCCATTTTCCTTGCTGCTGCAAGGAAAATTTGCCTTTAACTTTGCCCCCTTGAATTCTGCCCCATGCTGATAGAACCGGTACGTGAAGGACAAAGACTTACCTTGAATGCTGATTGTAATTGGTAATTATGAAAGGATAAATGTATTATGCATTGTATTTTCCTTCTTAGGTACCAACTGCTTATTTTGACAGAGCCCAAGCTAGAAGTTTTCTAAATTTGTATTGACTAAATTCGTTTTGCATGAAGCCCCACATGCCAATGCTAATTAGAGGTTAGTTGAGGTATTCATTTGATGCACCGTGCTGAATTAAAATCTTGTTATGCTGACCGATGTATGAAATTAGTCAAATTCAGTTACTCTTGTTAGTGATTTGCATTGCTATAACCGAGTGCATTATAATCCAAATTTTGCGTAGATTGCGTTTCTTCCGTCGCTATGGACAGCTAGTAATGTTCGTATACGTATATCATTTGATTTTGAGACTTACTTATATTGTATTAGCTTTGTTAATATAGGGAAATAAACTCATTAACTTTTAATAAACAGGTGTGGTTATTCATGACTGAAAGGTCATGGTGTTTCAAATTACTGATTACTATTGATTCTGAAATTGTTAATTGATTATTAATCGAGTATGGGTTGTTGATTATAAAGGATTATTAGCTATTAATTTGAGGGATCCGACTATTTTGGATGTGGAGAACCAAACTCGGTCAAAAGGTTCACCGACCTCTGGCGTGTCCAAATATAAGCAATTTATAAGGACTGGACGCGCTATCACCTTCAATTTCCTTTTGATCGCAGTTACATACAAGTAATCAAGTACTCTTGCAAAACATGGGGGGAGGGACACAAGGAAGTTTCAAATCGACACTCTGTACAGGAGTAACTACCTTTGTTTTTCCTTAAATGTTTAATACAGGAACAAGAACATAGAAAGGCGCCACTGAAGCCCCTTTCTATCAGGTCTAGATTATCTTTCTATCTGTTACTCTATATCTCTGGAAGGAAAGTTAGGGCGTAGAGGAGGTGGGTCCATATCGTCCATGCACAGTCATAGATGCAAGACTTGAGTCGTTAAACATGACAGAAGGCAAAGCCAGTGGAGTAAGTCTCACCCAGATGATATGGAGTCACAGGATATTACACTTTGAGATATTTTCAATGTGCTGACAACAATCCAAGCAGAAAATGCCACCGTACAACAGAATGCCACAGTGATTCACTGACATAATATTGATGCATAAAATATCAAAACACAAAAATATGGAAAAATAAGTATTGATAACAAAAAAATGTACTACCTATATTTATCTATAAAAAAAAAAAATGGAGAATACAAATGTTGTTGAAAAGTATAAATGTTTACATATATCAAAAACAAAAATATCGGAAACAAAAATATTGTTACCTATAAATAAACATATAATATTTCAGATATATAGATTCACACAATACTGACTAAATATTATCACCAAAATAATTAAACAAACATTAATAAATAGATAAAAAAATCACCTTACAGAAAACAATTACTTCAAATAATCCCAAAACTTGTTACTCAAACATTTACATTAAATACTACTTGCTAAATTGCTATTATTAAATTAACTACTATTATATATGTATATATATATATGTGTATGTGTATGTATATATATATATATATATATATATATATATATATATATATATATATATATATATTCAACAAAAAGAAGCACACTCCGGAGTGGATTTGGTGACAGTTTATTCACTGATTGCATGGATACAAAGCTTTGCAAATCTGACAGATCTCAAAATGAGATTTGACTGGCTGCCACCACATCAGCCAGGAAGTGGTGGCTGCCATCTTGGGACTTTAACTTGATTCAATCCCCAAAAAAAACATAAAAAAAGAAAAGGGAGCCAGGTGGGAATATCTTGACCCCTTAGCCATGTTTTTTTTTTTTAAACTTTCCCACGGATCTACAGAGGATCATTGGATCAGCTGGATTTTTTTTTAAAAAAATCAAGAGCGATGTTTCCCATGCTTGTTTTTATTAGCCCCCCCGGGTGTGCCATGTTCAGGAGGATTACATTATTATCTAGTATGGAGGGGGTGAGCGTGCCTCCAGGCCATTTTTGGCCCAGGGGCCCTATCCCCCAGGGGGCTGGCTATTTGAAACAAAGAGGGAGGAGTGCCTTGAGGCCCCCGCACGGGCCAATTTTGGCCCTGGGTACCCCATCCCTCAGGTCTCGGCCATTCTTTAAATAGCAAGCCCTACCTCCTTGAGCCATTAATGGCCTTGGGGACCCCATCACCCAGGGCTGGTGCCTGCTAAGGTAACTATAACGTGCATTCTTGCCATGTATTGCTAATTATCCCACATCAGTCATGGCATCTTCTATGACATCAATGATAATATCACTGTAACATTTCCAATAAAATATTGATGAGAAAACTGTGCATGGCAGGTGCATGAATTATAGCTACCAAAGGGCACGAGTTATAATTTCTTGAGATACATATAACTATAACTGCTGAATTTCTATGGTTTTGTGATTGTAAAATCTGAACGTAATGAAAGCGTCCCTGTAACCCTTGTTTTTTAGCAAAAACACACACACATATATATATATATACATATATATATGTATATGTATATATATATATATACATATATATATGCCCCAAAATATCAATCAATATAGCACACATCAAAACAAATCCTAAATCAGTGCTTCCTAAAAGTAAAAATCTACAACTTGAAAACCAATAAACTGCCAAAAAATAACAACTATCACAAAGCAGCAAAATAAAGTAAGAAAGTAAGTATACATAAATAAATAACAAGTTATAAACACATCCAAATAGTGCACAAAAATAAACCTAACTATCTCAACCTTTACAAACTACTGACAAAATAACATTAAAAATGAAACTTACCTGTTTTCATACAACAGATAAGAAAGCACCTGTTTCAAATTAGAACACCCCCAATGGAAAATCAGAAACAACGTGCAAAACAACTCAACAGAACATGCATATAGGTATACAATTTAGAAGTGTTTGCATTTCTAACATTTTACTAAAAACATGCAAATGTTAAAATATAATGTATGTGTATACTCTAACCCTACTTTCAGATAAAATGACAAAGGCTGCCAAATTCACCACTTCACAGAAAGGAAACCAAGGGGCATATTTATACTCTGTTTGCGCCGAATTTGCGTCAAAGTTTTTGAAGCAAATTCGGCGCAAACCTAACTCCATATTTATACTTTGATGCCTGACCCCGCGAACGTGAAAATTCAGCAGTGTGCGTCATTTTCAGGATGTGTGAAACCACCTTGCGTTAATGACATGCAAGGTAGGCGTTCCCGTCCCAAAAATTACTTTAACACATGTGCACCTTATTTATACTCCCGCGTCATTTTGCCTCACAGGAGGGGACGGGCCTTAAAAAATGGCGCCCAGCCTGATTTGCGCCATTTTTTGACACCTGGGAGAGGGCAGGTGTTAAGGGACCTATGGGCTCATTTCCATGGTCTCTGACCATGGAAGCAGTCCACAGGTGCCCTTCCCTGCCCCCAGGGACAACCCCTGACACCCTCGCCAACCCCTGGAGGACACCCATGGATGGGGGTACCCATCCCAGGTAAGTAGAGGTAAGTATTTTTTTTTTTTTAAGTAGCATAGGGGGAACTAACTTCGCCCCCCCTACATGCCACTGTGCCCAATGACCATGCCCAGGGGACAAAAGTCCCCCGGGCATGGCCGTTGGGCAGGGGGGCGTGACTCCTGTCTTTCCTAAGACAGGAGTCATTTCAATTGGGGTTGTGCGTCAAAAAATGGCGCAAGTCCAGTTAGAGCCATGATTTTTTACTCTAATCTGACTTACACCATTTTTTGACGCACAACCCTCATTCTTCCCTACGCCTGCGTTGCCCGGTTAGAGTAATTTTTTTTACTCTAACCAGGCCGCAGCGCCAGCTAACGTCAATCCATAAATAAGGCGCCCGCCTGGTGTGTTGGAATGGCGTTAGCCGGCGGTAAATTGTTTGACGCAAACTAGCACTGGCACTGGTTTGCATCAAAAAGTATAAATATGGGCCCAAATACCAAATGTCGTGGGTTACAACATCAGCCAAGAAAGTGCATCATGAGGAAATTTTAAACTGGAAATGTACTAAATATTATTCTAATGCATGATCTCGGAGGGCAACTACAAAAGATGACGATCAGTTCAAATAAGAGATCTCAGCCACCCGCCAAATGTGTCAAAATAGAAGTAAGAGAGGTATTGCAGGATATAAGAGAGGGAAGCACTATCTTCCAGGAGCCCACAAACAAAATCCTTAAAGATATCCTACCTTGAGTCCCCAAACACATAATGAGCCAACTACACCTATATCCAGTTTTAAACTTTTCATTGTATGAACTAAGAAACCACCAGTGATACCTCACATGCCCCTAGAAGATAACAAAACATACACATACTGGAACATTTAACAATTACACATAATACGTAACCTTTTCGTTTACATGACAACCTACATAATGAGAAACAAATCCTAAGATTCACTACATGAGAAAATGTAATAAAACTAAGTCAGTGTCAGACCTGGATGATGGATGGAACCTACAAAATGTGTCTCAACCCATTCACTCAGATATACACCGTACATGGTGAATATCAAAGCACACATATCCCTTTTATATATGTTGTTCTACCAAATAAACAATGCATCACTTACTACAGCCTGCCTCTTAAACCATATAAAACATAAACCAAATACTTACACCCCCACAAATTAGTCATAGACTTTGAGCAAGCCATGATTCAAGCCATTCTAAAAATATAACCCCATAAAGCCATACTTATTTCAAGCAAAGTATATGGTGACAGCTCCAAAAATCTGCACTAAATGTAGAATATTCTGCAAACTGCAAATTTGCTTTTGAAATTAAAAAGTATAACATTAGCCTATGTCCCTGTCACATATGCAACCAATGATTGCAATTTACCAATAGAAAGCACTTGTGCGCAACAAAATGAAAACAAACTTAGGGTCTCATTATGAGTTTGGTGGTCCGTGCACCGCCATGGAGATGATCAGACCACTGTTTATGAGCCTTGCCGACCTATGGAGCAAAGATGGCTGCGGTCCCACCGGTATCACCAAGCAGTGCAGACCACTGCAGTGACAAAGCAGACAAACTAGTGGAGCCAGTGTTTCCGCCAGACACATTATGATGTTGCACCCCGCAAATGTGACTGTGGTGGTCCAACCACCACGTCCCAGCAGGCTGAAACGGAGAGTATAAAGGAATCAACTGATCTGCAGGCAGTGTTACACATCCTGTGCCACCATGGAGCCCATCACAAGTCCTGCTGCTGCTCATCGATGGAGCTTAAAATCCAAGCTGCTGTTTACGCAGCCGACGGTAAGTACACACACCTACTTGTGTCAGTATGCTGAGCAACAAATCATCACACTATCATTCACATGAGATAGGGGTCACGGTACATGCACCAAGTACACTTGTCACTGTATACACACTCAGGCTCATTCACAAAGAAGGACACATTCAGAGCCATTAAGCACCCCCCCCTCCTTTGGGCATGTCATGCACACTGCATTGCCATACTACACCAAACCACACGGTTAGCATCTACACACATACCACTACCCTGCAAATGGCTTACAATAACTAAGCAAGCTTACTGAAATCAGGTAGCCCATGCTTCAGCAACCTGAGCCACAATGAAACACTACACACCTATGTGGCTTCTGAAGGGTAAGCTCATTAGGCATGAATGGACCAACACATTCATACTCTGTGAGAAAGACTCACTGCATACAGTCCCTACAGGCAACTGCCAAAGTACAAACTGCAACATTACATATGAGTAAAAATCAAGCGGCTGGCATGGTGAGTACAGAAAGTGTCTTACTTGTCCACGTGTGGATATGTGGAATAACCGATGCACACTCATTCCACTTCAGGGTGTGGGTTCTGTGGTATGTATATGTACCACAGAACACTCCTTTGGACATATGTGTCTATCCTTCAGATATGGCATCCAAAAAACAAAGGCATGCATTGTACAATTTCGTCTATGTGATCAAGCTAGTGAGTCACATATCATTGCCTCCCAGGAGTCAACACACTGCCTGCCCTTAAGACTGTAATTTATGCAAAAAGCCTACAAAGGACAAATATGACCTGTGTGAAGGTGACAACAGTGCTGTGGGAGTAAGGGACGTGTCATGAGTCTAAGACACACATTGACAATGATGCTAAATGCACATACAAACTAGATTAATGTTTTATCTTTGTACCTATTCCTAATCTAGTCAAGGAAATGAGGCATTCAGGGCAGGTTTTGCCACTATAACATCGTATTGGCCACATGCTAGGATCTGCTGGGGTACAGGGAGTGGGCGTAGGGCCACAGTTGCATAGCCACAGTCATCCTTCAACAGCCTAGACTAGGTCCTATACACCGAGATACATGTGACAGGCCCTGGACTTTGCAGGCTGAGCATTCAGAACCAAAATGACACTCCATTCATATTGCTTCCATGCATGACCATACATCATATGGTCAACAGAAATTTGGAATGTGGTGTGCGTGGCAACCTAAAGGGCAGACTGAGTCAGGATTTGCCTTCCACATAACAGTTTAAGAAGGCCAAGTGGGGTTTGAATGATCTGTGGCACTATACACATTGCTCACATGATTCTCAAATGAATCATACAACATGCATCCCCAATTCATGCTGTCATGCACATAAATGACAGTGAATGTCAGTAATGTCTCCTTACCTAGTTATGTGCATCCAACACAAGGGTGATCTAGGCCCCCAAAAACCTCACACAACACAAAGGCCCTCATTACAACATTGGCGGTAAATCCCGCTTACTGCCGTGCAGAAGACCGCCAACACACCGCCGTGGCCGTGGAATCCCGCAACAGTTATTACGACCCACAGCTCAGAATCCGCCAAAATCTAGACACCCACACAAGTCTGCCACACCAAAGGTGTGAGAAAGTAGCCTCTTTCTAGCCTTGTTACCCCCACATTTGGCCTGTTTGTGAGTGTATGTCAGGGTGTTTTCACTGTCTCACTTGGATCCTGCTAGCCAGGGCCCAGTGCTCATAGTGAAAACCCTATGTTTTCAGTATGTTTGTTATGTGTCACTGGGACCCTGCTAGTCAGGACCCCAGTGCTCATAAGTTTGTGGCCTATATGTATGTGTTCCCTGTGTAGTGCCTAACTGTCTCACTGAGGCTCTGCTAACCAGAACCTCAGTGGTTATGCTCTCTCATTTCTTTCAAATTGTCACTAACAGGCTAGTGACCAACTTTACCAATTTACATTGGCTTACTGGAACACCCTTATAATTCCCTAGTATATGGTACTGAGGTACCCAGGGTATTGGGGTTCCAGGAGATCCGTATGGGCTGCAGCATTTCTTTTGCCACCCATAGGGAGCTCTGACAATTCTTACACAGGTCTGCCACTGCAGCCTGAGTGAAATAACGTCCACGTTATTTCACAGCCATTTTACACTACACTTAAGTAACTTATAAGTCACCTATATGTCTAACCTTTACCTGGTAAAGGTTAGGTGCAAAGTTACTTAGTGTGAGGGCACCCTGGCACTAGCCAAGGTGCCCCCACATTGTTCAGGGCTAATTTCCCTGACTTTGTGAGTGCGGGGACACCATTACACGCGTGCACTACATATAGGTCACTACCTATATGTGTCACGACTCACGTGCTGCTTGCGCCTGGAGTTTGCAGATCTTGAGGCGTGGATCTTGAGGGTTCGACTTTGGCCCAAAAAGGGGCGACTCTTTCTGGTAGCCACGGTGCTGTAGGCGAGGAAACGCCAAGGACAGACCGTGACCGTGAGAAAGTAGCGCCAGAGGGAAAAACCCCTTCAGAAGAAGAGGAAAAACCTCCCAGAAGATTCGCAGGGGATTCCTGGAACAAGAACAGAGGAACAGGAATCAAAGGAACTGACGTAACACAGAAATGGCAAAATCCAGAGCCAAGGGCTAGGAAATCAGGAGCGAGGACACTAACTGAAACAGAGAGTGTTGCAGCGCAAAGAGGAAAAGAAAAAACCACCCTTAAATACCATAAAACAGGAAGTGACCCACAGGAAGAAAAAGGACACCATCTTGAATAGGGAAAGGTAGATAGAATAGACTGGAGCAGAAACCATATAGAATAGGGAAGGAGGAATGCTGGGAAGACAGAGGTAACCTGGGAAGGGGAAAAGACATAAAGGACAGAGGAGAAAACAGACCCAAAAAGGAAGAAAGACAGAAGAGAAGAAAAAGGAGCCCCAAACAGGTAAGAGGGGTCAGGAGACCCCAACAAGACGGAGGGAGAGCGCAGAGCGAGGCCCCTAGTAAGTCCTGGGGCCTCGCAGGGTGCAAGAAAGGCTCGGGGCGCGCCGCGTCTTAGAGACGCGAAGCGCGGCCCGAGCCGAACGCGCGGCTTGTGCCGAACAGTATGTAGCTTCACAATGGTAACTCCGAATATGGCCATGTAACATGTCTATGATCATGGAATTGCCCCCTCTATGCCATCCTGGCATAGTTGGCACAATCCCATGATCCCAGTGGTCTGTAGCACAGACCCTGGTACTGCCAAACTGCTCTTCCTGGGGTTTCACTGCAGCTGCTGCTGCTGCCAACCCCTCAGACAGGCATCTGCCCTCCTGGGGTTCAGCCAGGCCTGGCCCAGGATGGCAGAACAAAGGACTTCCTCTGAGAGAGGGTGTTACACCCTCTCCCTTTGGAAAATGGTGTGAAGGCAGGGGAGGAGTAGCCTCCCCCAGCCTCTGGAAATGCTTTCTTGGGCACAGATGTGCCCAATTCTGCATAAGCCAGTCTACACCGGTTCAGGGGACCCCTTAGCCCTGCTCTGGCGCGAAACTGGACAAAGGAAAGGGGAGTGACCACTCCCCTGACCTGCACCTCCCCTGGGAGGTGTCCAAAGCTCCTCCAGTGTGCTCCAGACCTCTGCCATCTTGGAAACAGAGGTGCTGCTGGCACACTGGACTGCTCTGAGTGGCCAGTGCCACCAGGTGACGTCAGAGACTCCTGCTGATAGGCTCCTTCAGGTGTTAGTAGCCTATCCTCTCTCCTAGGTAGCCAAACCCTCTTTTCTGGCTATTTAGGGTCTCTGTCTCTGGGGAAACTTTAGATAACGAATGCAAGAGCTCATCCGAGTTCCTCTGCATCTCTCTCTTCACCTTCTGATAAGGAATCGACTGCTGACCGCGCTGGAAGCCTGCAAACCTGCAACATAGTAGCAAAGACGACTACTGCAACTCTGTAACGCTGATCCTGCCGCCTTCTCGACTGTTTTCCTGCTTGTGCATGCTGTGGGGGTAGCCTGCCTCCTCTCTGCACCAGAAGCTCCGAAGAAATCTCCCGTGGGTCGACGGAATCTTCCCCCTGCAACCGCAGGCACCAAAAAGCTGCATTACCGGTCCCTTGGGTCTCCTCTCAGCATGACGAGCGAGGTCTCTTGAATCCAGCAACTCTGTCCAAGAGACTGCCACAGTCCAGTGACTCTTCAGTCCAAGTTTGGTGGAGGTAAGTCCTTGCCTCCCCACTCCAGACTGCATTGTTGGTAACCGCGACTTATGCAACTTCTCCGGCCCCTGTGCACTTCCGGCGGAAATCCTTTGTGCACAGCCAAGCCTGGGTCCACGGCACTCTAACCTGCATTGCACGACTTTCTAAGTTGGTCTCTGGCGACGTGGGACTCCTTTGTGCAACTTCGGCAAGCACCGTTTCACGCATCCTTGTAGTGCCTGTTTCTGGCACTTCTCCGGGTGCTACCTGCTTCAGAGAGGGCTCCTTGTTTTGCTCGACGTCCCTTCTCTCTCCTGGTCCAATTTGCGACCTCCTGGTCCCTCCAGGGCCACAGCAGCGTCCAAAAACGCTAACCGCACGATTTGCAGCTAGCAAAGCTTGTTGGCGTTCTTTTGGCGGGAAAACACTTCTGCACAACTCTCCACGGCGAGTCGAATCCGTCCACCAAAGGGGAAGTCTCTAGCCTTTTTCGTTCCTGCAGAAACCGCAGCTTCTTCTGTCCAGTAGAAGCTTCTTTGCACCCGCAGCTGGCATTTCCTGGGCATCTGCCCATCTCCGACTTGCTTGTGACTTTTGGACTTGGTCCCCTTGTTCCACAGGTACCCTAGATTGGAAATCCACAGTTGTTGCATTGTTGGTTTGTGTCTTTCCTGCATTATTCCTCTAACACGACTTTTTTGTCCTTAGGGGAACTTTAGTGCACTTTGCACTCACTTTTCAGGGTCTTGGGGAGGGTTATTTTTCTAACTCTCACTATTTTCTAATAGTCCCAGCGACCCTCTACAAGGTCACATAGGTTTGGGGTCCATTCGTGGTTCGCATTCCACTTTTGGAGTATATGGTTTGTGTTGCCCCTATCCCTATGTTTCCCCATTGCATCCTATTGTAACTATACATTGTTTGCACTGTTTTCTAAGACTATACTGCATATTTTTGCTATTGTGTATATATATCTTGTGTATATTTCCTATCCTCTCACTGAGGGTACACTCTAAGATGCTTTGGCATATTGTCATAAAAATAAAGTACCTTTATTTTTAGTATAACTGTGTATTGTGTTTTCTTATGATATTGTGCAAGTGACACTTGTGGTACTGTAGTAGCTTCACACGTCTCCTAGTTCAGCCTAAGCTGCTCTGCTAAGCTACCATTATCTATCAGCTTAAGCTGCTAGACACCCTATACACTAATAAGGGATAACTGGGCCTGGTGCAAGGTGCAAGTACCCCTTGGTACTCACTACAAGCCAGTCCAGCCTCCTACATTGGTTGTGTAGCGGTGGGATAAGTGCTTTGAGACTACTTACCACTCTTGTCATTGTACTTTTCATAAGAGAAAAATATACAAAACAAGGTCAGTGTATATACACATAGCCAAAAAGTTTTGCATTTCCTCTTTTCACTCTTTTCTAAGTGCTGAAAAGTACTTCTAAACTTTCAAAAAGTTCTTGAAAGTTTAAAAAGTTTTTTTCTGTCTTTCTAAAAAGTTCTGAAAACTTTTTTCTCTTTTTCTATCACTTTAACTCTCTCTAAAAAATGTCTGGCACAGGCCAAAATGTTGATCTGTCCAAACTTGCATATGATCACCTTAGCTGGAAAGGAGCAAGGAGTCTCTGCATAGAGAGAGGTTTGAGTGTAGGGAAGAATCCTTCCTTGGAACTGTTAATTAACATGCTTAGAGAACAAGATAAGGCTATAGGTGCCCCATCTGTTGAAAAAGTACCTAATAGTTCCCAATCTGATTCAGGGACACCCCCAGGAAAAGATTCAGGAAAGAAACTTCCTAGCCTGCCCATTACTAGACAGTCTAGCATAGTTGGTAATGATGATGAGCCACACCATACAAATAGTGTTGTCTCACATCATAGCAAAAGCATTTATTCTCACCATACTGGTAGTAATGTTTCTGTTAGCCAAGCTGTTAGGGTGGCTTCTGTAAGGGACAGGTCTCCTTTTGTTCATTCCCATCATACCTCTGTATCTAGGAATGTCCCTCCCACCAACCCTGATGACAGAATGTTAGAGAGGGAACTCAATAAGTTGAGGGTGGAACAAACCAGACTGAAGCTTAAAAAGCAACAGCTGGATTTGGATAGACAGTCTTTTGAACTAGAGAAGGAAAGACAGAAGTTGGGTTTAAAGACCCATGGTGGCAGCAGCAGTATTCCCCATAGTCATCCTGCAAAAGAGCATGATTCTAGGAATCTGCACAAGATAGTTCCCCCTTATAAGGAGGGGGATGACATTAACAAGTGGTTTGCTGCACTTGAGAGGGCCTGTGTTGTACAGGATGTCCCTCAAAGGCAGTGGGCTGCTATCCTATGGCTATCATTTAGTGGAAAAGGTAGGGATAGGCTCCTTACTGTGAAAGAAAATGATGCTAATAATTTCCAAGTTCTTAAGAATGCACTCCTGGATGGTTATGGCTTAACCACTGAACAGTACAGGATAAAGTTCAGAGAGACCAAAAAGGAGTCTTCACAAGACTGGGTTGATTTCATTGACCATGCAATGAAGGCCTTGGAGGGGTGGTTACATGGCAGTAAAGTTACTGATTATGACAGCCTGTATAACTTGATCCTGAGAGAGCATATTCTTAATAATTGTGTGTCTGATTTGTTGCACCAGTACCTGGTAGACTCTGATCTGACCTCTCCCCAAGAATTGGGAAAGAAGGCAGACAAATGGGTCAGAACAAGGGTGAACAGAAAAGTTCATACAGTGGGTGACAAAGATGGCAATAAGAAGAAAGATGGTGAAAAATCTCAAGATAAGCATGGGGATAAGGGTAAAACCAAAGATCCCACTTCAAATCTTAAACACTCTTCAGAGGGTGGGGATAAAACTAATTCTTCCTCTACTTCTCAACCTGCACACATTAAAAAGCCTTGGTGCTTTGTGTGTAAAAACAGAGGCCATAGGCCAGGGGATAAGTCCTGTCCAGGTAAACCCCCTGAGCCTACCACCACTAATACATCAAGCTCTAGTGCCCCTAGCAGTAGTGGTACTAGTGGTGGGACTGCTGGCAACAGTCAAGCAAAGGGTGTAGTTGGGTTCACTTATGGGTCCATCATAGAAACTGGGGTAGTCAGTCCCAAGACAGTTTCTGTCACACCTAGTGGCATTGGCCTTGCCACACTGGCTGCTTGTCCCCTTACAATGGATAAGTACAGGCAGACAGTTTCAATAAATGGTGTTGAGGCCTTGGCCTACAGGGACACAGGTGCCAGTATCACTTTGGTGACTGAAAACCTAGTGCACCCTGATCAACACATCATTGGACAACAGTATAAGATTATTGATGTCCATAACTCCACTAAGTTTCTTCCCTTAGCTATAATTCAGTTTAGTTGGGGTGGAGTTACTGGCCCTAAGCAGGTGGTGGTATCACCTAGCTTACCTGTAGACTGTCTCTTAGGTAATGACCTAGAGGCCTCAGGTTGGGCTGATGTAGAGTTTTATGCCCATGCAGCCATGCTGGGCATCCCAGAGGAATTGTTCCCTCTCATTTCTACAGAAATGAAAACGCAAAGGAGAGAAGGCCTGAAAACTCAGGATCCCTCTCCAACAACAGGTAAAAGGGGTATCACAGTATCCCCTAACCACCCTACCATTCAGGATACCATTCCTGTGGTGTGAGAAACCTCTCCTGGGGTGGCACCTGTTCCAAGGGAATCATCAGTTAGCAAAACTGTACTCCCTGAGGTAGAAGTACCTCTCTGTGGGATAACTAACATTGGTGACAGAAAGAGCACCCTTTTAGTTAACATGGAGCATCCCTCCAACCCTCCCAGAGAAACTTTAGTGCAGAAACTCTGCACTGCCTCACAACACTTAGGACAGCATCCCTGCCCTAGTGTGGAGCTGATAGGACAGCATCCCTGGCCTGCTCCAACTCAAGAGAAACAGCATCCCTGTTCTCTCTTCCAGCCATATGGACAAAGTTTTTGCCCAGCTATGGCTTTACTGAGACAGCATCCCTGTCTGGCATTTCCATCATTACACATAGGTTCAGTGGATAATTCCCACTGCTCTAAACTAAAACCTACTGATAGAAACTCTGAAAATACATCTTCACATTGTTGCTTAGCTAAAAAACTTCAAACAGGGTGGTTTACATCCCCACAGGGAAGTAACCATATAGTGGATGATAAAGGGAGTAACCAGTCTATTGCAGAGCTACTCTCTACTTATCACCACTTAGACAATAAAGTCTCAACTGGCCAAGGTTAGCCTTATTGTCCTTCGTTTGGGGGGGGTTGTGTGAGAAAGTAGCCTCTTTCTAGCCTTGTTACCCCCACATTTGGCCTGTTTGTGAGTGTATGTCAGGGTGTTTTCACTGTCTCACTGGGATCCTGCTAGCCAGGGCCCAGTGCTCATAGTGAAAACCCTATGTTTTCAGTATGTTTGTTATGTGTCACTGGGACCCTGCTAGTCAGGACCCCAGTGCTCATAAGTTTGTGGCCTATATGTATGTGTTCCCTGTGTAGTGCCTAACTGTCTCACTGAGGCTCTGCTAACAAGAACCTCAGTGGTTATGCTCTCTCATTTCTTTCAAATTGTCACTAACAGGCTAGTGACCAATTTTACCAATTTACATTGGCTTACTGGAACACCCTTATAATTCCCTAGTATATGGTACTGAGGTACCCAGGGTATTGGGGTTCCAGGAGATCCCTATGGGCTGCAGCATTTCTTTTGCCACCCATAGGGAGCTCTGACAATTCTTACACAGGTCTGCCACTGCAGCCTGAGTGAAATAACGTCCACGTTATTTCACAGCCATTTTACACTGCACTTAAGTAACTTATAAGTCACCTATATGTCTAACCTTTACCTGGTAAAGGTTAGGTGCAAAGTTACTTAGTGTGAGGGCACCCTGGCACTAGCCAAGGTGCCCCCACATTGTTCAGGGCCAATTTCCCTGACTTTGTGAGTGCGGGGACACCATTACACGCGTGCACTACATATAGGTCACTACCTATATGTAGCTTCACAATGGTAACTCCGAATATGGCCATGTAACATGTCTATGATCATGGAATTGCCCCCTCTATGCCATCCTGGCATAGTTGGCACAATCCCATGATCCCAGTGGTCTGTAGCACAGACCCTGGTACTGCCAAACTGCTCTTCCTGGGGTTTCACTGCAGCTGCTGCTGCTGCCAACCCCTCAGACAGGCATCTGCCCTCCTGGGGTTCAGCCAGGCCTGGCCCAGGATGGCAGAACAAAGGACTTCCTCTGAGAGAGGGTGTTACACCCTCTCCCTTTGGAAAATGGTGTGAAGGCAGGGGAGGAGTAGCCTCCCCCAGCCTCTGGAAATGCTTTCTTGGGCACAGATGTGCCCAATTCTGCATAAGCCAGTCTACACCGGTTCAGGGGACCCCTTAGCCCTGCTCTGGCGCGAAACTGGACAAAGGAAAGGGGAGTGACCACTCCCCTGACCTGCACCTCCCCTGGGAGGTGTCCAGAGCTCCTCCAGTGTGCTCCAGACCTCTGCCATCTTGGAAACAGAGGTGCTGCTGGCACACTGGACTGCTCTGAGTGGCCAGTGCCACCAGGTGACGTCAGAGACTCCTGCTGATAGGCTCCTTCAGGTGTTAGTAGTGTATCCTCTCTCCTAGGTAGCCAAACCCTCTTTTCTGGCTATTTAGGGTCTCTGTCTCTGGGGAAACTTTAGATAACGAATGCAAGAGCTCATCCGAGTTCCTCTACATCTCTCTCTTCACCTTCTGATAAGGAATCGACTGCTGACCGCGCTGGAAGCCTGCAAACATGCAACATAGTAGCAAAGACGACTACTGCAACTCTGTAATGCTGATCCTGCCGCCTTCTCGACTGTTTTCCTGCTTGTGCATGCTGTGGGGGTAGCCTGCCTCCTCTCTGCACCAGAAGCTCCGAAGAAATCTCCCGTGGGTCGACGGAATCTTCCCCCTGCAACCGCAGGCACCAAAAAGCTGCATTACCGGTCCCTTGGGTCTCCTCTCAGCACGACGAGCGAGGTCCCTTGAATCCAGCAACTCTGTCCAAGAGACTGCCACAGTCCAGTGACTCTTCAGTCCAAGTTTGGTGGAGGTAAGTCCTTGCCTCCCCTCTCCAGACTGCATTGTTGGTAACCGCGACTTTTGCAACTTCTCCGGCCCCTGTGCACTTCCGGCGGAAATCCTTTGTGCACAGCCAAGCCTGGGTCCACGGCACTCTAACCTGCATTGCACGACTTTCTAAGTTGGTCTCCGGCGACGTGAGACTCCTTTGTGCAACTTCGGCGAGCACCGTTTCACGCATCCTTGTAGTGCCTGTTTCTGACACTTCTCCGGGTGCTACCTGCTTCAGAGAGGGCTCCTTGTCTTGCTCGACGTCCCCTCTCTCTCCTGGTTCAATTTGCGACCTCCTGGTCCCTCCAGGGCCACAGCAGCGTCCAAAAACGCTAACCGCACAATTTGCAGCTAGCAAAGCTTGTTGGCATTCTTTCGGCGGGAAAACACTTTTGCACGACTCTCCACGGCGAGAGGGATCTGTCCACCAAAGGGAAAGTCTCTAGCCCTTTTCGTTCCTGCAGAAACCACAGCTTCTTCTGTCCAGTAGAAGCTTCTTTTCACCCGCAGCTGGCATTTCCTGGGCATCTGCCCATCTCCGACTTGCTTGTGACCACCACCGCTCATGACATCACCGCCAGCACCAAGGTCAGTGAGCCCACCACCAGCACCGCCGCTCAGGACACCGCCGCCAGCACCAAGGTCAGTAAGCCCCCCACCAGCACCGCCGCTCATGACACAGTTACCAGCACCGAGGTCAGTGAGACCCCCACCAGCACCACTGCCCAATGAGCGCTGCAAGCATCGCCGCTACTGAGCCTGCCACCAGCACCGCCAGCGGCCACGCCACATCCTGAGCCAGTGGCACCACCGCAGACATGGCTGCCATCCCCAGTGGTCATTCGTACGAGGCTGGTGGTCAGTTCCAGGGGCCTGGCCAGCTTGCATGTTGAACCACCGTCAGTGGAATGCCACATCCACTACCTCAGTCCTTGGCAGGATGAAGCACTCTGGGCACGAAGCCCCCTCCAGAACCAGTGGAGAAAGGCATCCACTACCTCTGTCCTTGGCAGGATGAAGCACTCTGGGCACAAAGCCCCCTCCAGAACCAGTGGAGACTGTTATCCACTTGAGAGACTGTGGCTTTGCACTCCCCAGGATAAAGCAGTGGGCAAACCACCCACTGGAGAGACTTGAGAGACTGTGGCTTTGCACTCCCCAGGATTCAACAATGGGCATGGAGCCCCCTCATGGAGCTGGCGTCGTGCACTCATCCGGCTGAGGTGCCCCCACTTCCCTTCCCCCTGAGTTGCCTGTTTTTTTTTTATCTGATGCCCCTGCAGTGTTCTCTCCATTTCGATCGGGTATCTTGTGTGGGCCTTGCCCATGCATTTTGGGCCCAGTGGTCCACGGACTATATTGGTGCAGTACCTGGACCTTAATTCTTGGTGTACATATTTGTTTATAGTGTATATACATTTTTGATTAATGGATTTTACATGATTACAATCGTTCAAATCATTTCCTTTTGTCCTTGCGTTCTTCCAGGGGTGGTTGAGTGGTGTAAATGTAATGTTTCAGTATATATTGGTGTGTGTGTTGTTGTGGGTGAGTGTGGGGGTGGAGGTGTTGCGTGTTGCGTGTGTGTGTCACTCTCTTTTCACTCCCCCCTCCCCTGTGTCGTAGGTGCAGTACTCACCGTGGTCATCGCCGCCGTCGGTTGTGCTCCTGGTAGAGGAGCAGGAAGACAATCGCAGGGTGTATTTGGAGTTCAGGCTCCATGGCGTCCTTGTTCCTCGTGGAATGTGTAGAGGTGAGTGTTTCCCCTTCCAAGTCCTGTTCCCGCCGTGTTTTTGTTCACGTTGAATCCGCCCCGGAAAAGGTGGCGGATTGGCCTGTCACAATAGTGTGGGCGGTACATTGCCTTCCGCCTGTCTGTTGGCGGTGTCCGCCATGCTGTTTGTTTGTACCGCTGTGGCGGTCGGAGTGTTAAAGTGGCTGTCTATGTTGACGGTTTGCGCCACAGTCATAATTCCATTTTTTTTACCGCCGGCCTGTTGCCAGTTTTACTGCCGCTTTACCACCGACCGCCAGGGTTGTAATGAGGGCCAATGTGACTGAACTTAACATATGGCACTGCCCACCAATACCTACACATTGATGATCCCATTGATGCCACACAAACTGCAACAACAGGCAGACAAGATGTCTAACTGGTACACATGGCCACATTCTAGCCTGTGAGGATGAAAAGAATGAAGTACAGAGAAAATTGTGTACATGAGGTACTTACCTTCTGCTCTGGTGAGCTGTAGAGCTGTTCATACAGGGGTAGGACCTCATTAAGTAGCCTCTCCAGCTCTTCTGGAGAGAAGGCAGGGGCTCTATCATCTGCTGGATATGGCACGATTGCTCCCAGAGGTGGCACACAGCAGCTCAGGTCATGGAGTTTTTCCTGGCAGCAGTGTCAGGAGTCAAGCAAGTGAATCTGCAGAACATTGTGGTCACCTCCTCCACCTCTGTGGTCATCACCAGTGGCGGACACAGCCATTGGGCCGTTACCACCACTGGCAATGTTAGCCTATGGCTGTGTCCACTGTGGTTGCAACTGCCTACCGCCATGATGACTTCTGAAAGTGGTCGCGGGCGGTTCCTAATGTCCAGTGGAGTAGGCCACATCTTTGATTGTGGCCCAAATCCATGTTGTGGCCACATGTGTTGAAAACCATGGGGATCACATGTGAACCTTATGTTATTTGCAGCTGTGATGTGTACTGGGTGCCATGTCTATCCAGTCATAAATGCTTTATCACAGGATATCATTGACATGCATCTGTATGTTGCTGTGGACACACTGACTGTTAAATCATGTCTTGTCATACATAGGTACCCAGGGAGAGGGAGAATGCAACAACCTCCTGTCTACCGTCCACTGCCAGACCTTCAGACCATGGAGCAATGCCACATAATAATGTATTACCATCTGGATGGGCAAACAATAGGGAACTTGTGTTGTCAGTTGGAGCCAGGTGTAATGGTTGTAATACCACCCTTTGTACAAGTTATGTCAGTATTGCACTTCCTAGCCACAGGGTCCTTCCAACATAGAGTGGCCCTATCTGCTGGTATATCCCAACCTATGATCAGTCTGGTGTTGAAGGATGTCCTCTCAGCAATGTTGAAAAACCTTGACAACTATATCCGGTTTCCCCGACGTGAGCATTTAGCCCATGTGTAGGCTTACTTTTATGGTTTTGCAAGCATCCCACATCTGGTGGGGACCATTGATGGCACACATTTTGGCTTGGTCCCACTGCAGGCCAATGAACACGTTTACCATAACAGAAAGAACTTCCATTCCATCAACATTCAAGTTAGCTGTTTGGCGGATCTCTAAATCTAACGTGTGTGCCTGTTATCTGGGTTCAGCCCATGATTTCTTCATAATGCACAACAGCATCATACCTCAGCTGATGTCACAACTGTAACTAGAGAGGGCATGGCTGGTTGATAAGTCACATATGTCCTGATTGTGTGTGTGCAATGTCAGGTGCTACAATCATGAACTGAGTCACTCATTGTTGCACATATGTCCCATTCCACAACAGGAGAATCTGCATGTTCGAACCCTCCTTGGTTGTTGACGACCCTAAGGAATCCAACTACGCTAGGGGAAGTCTGCTTCGATGAAGCCCATGGAAGAACATGGCGTGAAGCGGAGCGGGCTTTTGGGCTTCTGAAGGCCAGATTTAGGTGTCTGGACAGGAGGGTGGACCCCTCCTGTACTCACCCAAAAACGTGCGTCAGATCACTGTGGCATGCTGCCTGCTCTACAACATTGCCCTGCGGAGGAATATCCCATACATCCCAGAGGAGGGGGAGCCTGCAGTGGTACTGGGTAGGAATCCTGAAATGCCAAGTGAAGATGACAGTGGTGAAGAACAGGGAGCTGATTTGTGGGAAGATTTCATCAACGGCTTCTTTTCATGAGTGTAAGCATGTCGTGATGTTATGACTGTCACTGCAAAATGAACTGTAGTTGTGAGAATATGTGGAGTTGAGACTGTTTTTAGAAACAACTAGGGAGTTGATACTCTGCAATAGTCAGCCAAAGTCTACGTGAAGCGTTAGCATTTGACATATCCCCCACCTTGATGATGTTGTTTTGTTTGTGTCAGTTTCTTTGCAATGAAATTCCATTTCCAGTTGCTTGCTATGCAATTTGTGTGATAGGTATCTTTTCAAGCCTATACTCTTTGTTTTATCTTTGTACAGAAATCTTCACCATGACATCCTCATGTGGGCATTCCAAAGTTGTGACATTGGCAGGTATCTGATGCTGTTCTGACATACAAAGTGGAGATTGATTGTTCTGATTAATGTAGGTCACAGATTTGGGGTGTGTGAGACCTGTGCCAAAACAGCTTGCGCAGTGTTTGGGTGGAAGGTCAGAAGTCCATATTGGACTTGTTTTGTGTGCTGTGTTCGGATGATTGCATCATGTGTGTCATCATGTGGGCATGAATTATGTAGTCATAGATTGTGACCGAGTCATTTTTCCTTCACATTGGCTAAACACTCTTCTTGTATGACCAGTATGTAGCTGAAGATATGATTCATCATTATAGGCCACAGTGCCTGTGCCACAACACTGACATGTGTTTGTGTCATACCACCAGAAGCATGGTCATTGGATTATGATGGGTGTGTGATCAGGGACTGTTGTACTGCCATCTGTCTGTATCTTGAAGTATGGGATGTTGGATTACTTTGGTGTGGTATGTGATAAGGCTCAAGCTGGTAACACCATCCACTTTAATGTTTGCCTATTCTATAGGACAAAGTCTGACAAACCCCTTTCTTTTGTGGTATGAGGGGCTGTAGCTTGGAATATGCACTTTGACTCAGTATGAGTCACACATTCTTGTTTCAAAAAGTCCAGCCTATGTACTGCACACTGGAATTAAATGTTTGGTGTGACCAGACACTTGTATGTATGTGTTTGTTGGAAATGGCCTTTTTTACATGGTCATCTCTAAACTTTTTGCCTCCTTCCTCCTATTTTTTCTGACCTGTTTTTGTTGACTTTAGGACTCTGACCACTTTACTACTGCTAACCAGTGCTAAAGTGCACGTGTCCTCTTTGTAAATTGTATTGTTGATTGGTTTATCCATGATTGGCATATTTGATTTACTAGTAATTCCCTAGTAAAGTCCAATAGAGGTGCATTAATCCTGTAAATCAAATGCTACTAGTGGGCCTGCAGCACTGGTTGTGTCACCCACATTAGTAGCCCTGTAAACATGTCTCAGACCTGCCACTGCAGTGTCTGTAGGTGCAGTTTCAAACTGCCCATTCGACTTGGCAAGTGTATTCACTTGCCATGCCTAAACCTTCCCTTTTCAAACATGTCCCGTCCCTGGGCACTTGAAAGGTGAAGTTGGCAGGCATGAGCTGAAAATCCAGGCACAGAACGCCGTGCAGGGAAATTTTCGATGCACCATCCACAACGGGGCTGATAAACGATGCGCTGCCGGCCTAGCGGCTAAAATCGATGCTTCACCTGCATCGCGCCTGGGAGATCGACGCATTGTGGCTGGAGAAACGATGAGCAACACCCGCTTGAGCTGTTGATAAGGACGCAGACCCCACGTAGCTTGGTTTTCTTACACTGCGACAGGATTTTCCATGCATCGTCCCTGGGCGTCAAAGTCAACTCAGCTCTGCGTGGATCCAAGGTGCCCGGTTGGGAAATCGACACATGGCTCTCTTGCGAGGGAGAAAAACGATGCATTGCAACCCAATCTGAGAAGAAATGACACAAGGCCTCCCTTGCGAGGAAGGAATCACCGTATTGCTGCTTTTTCCAATGCATGCTCGCCTGTGCTGCATTATTTCTGATGCTAACCAGGTACATTGTGCAAAATCATTGTTTCCATTGTTTTTTGTGGTGTAAAACTCTTGTTCTTTTGAAAATTCAGATTTGAACTTGTTTTTGTTGTTTTGTTTTTTTGGTCTTGTTTGATTTAGATAAATATTACCTTTTTTCTTAACTGGTGTGGTGTCCATTTTGTACTGTTTTCACTGTATTACTGTGTGTGTTGATACAAATACTTTACACATTGCTTCTGAAGTTAAGCTTGCCTTTTCATGCCATGCTACCAAGGGGTGAGCGGGGGTTAACTGAGGGTGAGTGTCTAACAGTGTTTGTGTGTAATGGTTGTGATCCTGAGCTTGTGTACCTGTAGCATTTCCTTCCTGGCACAAGTAAGTTATGTCTTCATCATATGGGTCATATGATCTTACATCTCTACGTAGCAAAATATTGAAATTAAGCAAGCAGACAATGAGTTAGTGATGGGTGAAGTTATGCTGATGCAGAAAATAAAGTTTGAACTGAAAAGAAGAAAACAATAAAGTGAAGGTGTCAATTATGGTGAATGAAATCATTAGAGTAGATGCCACACCATTGGGAGTCCAATGTCCAGAGTACTCCTCCCATTGGAATTGGTATTTTGTTGAGGATCAGTCAACAGAATGAATATGTGGCACACAAAGGAGTTCCTTTAGAAAGAGGTCACTTGCTAGCAGTGGTGAGTGTCTTGCATTCCGCACCTCCTGGATTCTTTGCTGGACATCCCCGCTTGAATGGCGGGATCGGCTGCTAAAGAGGCAGATGTGTCTGGGGTGGCTTCTTCCACTGCCAGGACCTCACTTCCAGTGGCTGGCACTGATGTAGATGTGCCTGGTGGTGATGAGCCAAAGGAAGAGGAAGATTGACTTTGAAAAGCCCTGCTCAGGAATGTGTGTATATCCATCATCACCCCTGTTAGGGAGGCCATGTTGATATTGTGGGCCTCCATCTGACCTCACATGTCCCTATGTATGCCCCTCTGTAGCTGCTTGATTTCCTGGACTTCGCTCAAGACCTGGCCCATCACGCCTTAGTACTCCTGATAGACCCTCAAGATGTGGTTGGTGGTGTCCTGGCCAGGAGCAGCCCCAGTGGCCTCACCCCGCTGGGCTACAGCATCCCTCCCATGCACCCTACCCTCACAGGCCTGTGCCCTTGCCACAGGGTGCCCTTTCCCACTGGTTCCTGGACCCTCATTGTCCAAAGTGTTACGCTGCAACTCAGGATCCAGAACTGGGGGGGCACAAGATGGTAGACACTGTGGACTACCATCCACTGTGGACCCGATTCACAAACGTAAACTTACACTTTTGATCTAAGTTTAGACCAAAACTGAAAGTTTACGATTGTTTGGTATTCACAAAGGTAAGTTATGAGGAGTATTTTGATGTCCGCACTCGGGGTGGATGATCCGCACTCGGGCTGAGCATCTGCACTCGGGCGGAGCATCCGGAGTCGGGCCAAACCCAATGATTGGCAACAAGAAATGACACAAAGAAAATTTAAGTCAGTAAGTCCATGACAAGAACTTGCAGACAGCCATTTTATTGTCTTTCTGAGTCATCTCCTACAGACAGGATCCTCTGCCTGAAGGAGTAGATGAGAGAGCACCCCACTTCAGTGACAGAGAATTGGACATCTTAGCAGAGGGGGTGCTGAAATAATAGTGCAGTGCAGTGGGTGTTTACCAACAGTGGGCCAGAACCTGCTACAAGCACTGGGAGGACCTGAAACTTTGGGGCTGAATGAGGGTCCAAGAACTGTTGGGTCAGTCCTCCCAGCCCTATGTGCACTGGCCCCACCTCACGCCACTGTACAGAAGGGTCCCGAGAACAACCTGGCCGACCCTCCATGCTCATGGAGCAGCAGATACCTGGTAAGTGCATGGGCTCCATACTCTGCATGTTAGCATTGTGTGAGTGGTGACTGAGCTGTACCAACATGTATCACATCTCACCATGTACACATTTTGAACAAGTGCTGCAGCAGTCATGAGGCCAATGCCTCATTGAAGCAGATTGGAAGCACTGGGCAGAGTGTTTCCTGGGACCTTTAGTGTACAAAACACTCTAGCATGCATATGAAGTTATGCAATGCCAACACCATGGCTGGTGACGCAAGGGCCCTCATCACTGCTGAGTGCAAGGGTAAAGGGATGGTCCAGTCACTGTCCAGTGGTGGGTCATGGGGTCACCTTTTGTATTGCATGCTGCTTCTTGCATGCCTTTGATGTGTTTCTCTCATGTCTTGACCACGGCTACTCCTTTTAGACAGGTGACCTTGTGAGTCATTGCTCTCACACCGGTTCCCCATTCCTTTTTAATCACACCACACAGAACCCTCCATTAAATTTACCCGGGTATCTGAGTAGGTGTTTTTATTTCCCTAGCACAGCTGGATCCCATTTTCCAGAAATTAAATTAATTTACGCACTCCCTCCTGTTCCTTTAACAGCGAGGTTGAGTCCGCCCAGGTGGCACTGTCCTACCTGGGTGGGGCTAGGTGGTCATATGATGAAGCATGACACTACATAGTGTGTGAGACCACCTAGTCCGTAAAGGAAATTCCCCTCCCCCCCCCCCTTAGACCTGACACCACTTCACAGCGCACCCTCTTTTCACCTCTAGTCGAGGTATACGAGTGGTCTAGTATCACAATTAGTACACTTCGGACCTACTTACGGTACCAGAACCCCGTACTCACATTTGTGATTTAGTATTGTGTTACTGTGGGAGTTGAGTACGGCGTGTTGTTCCTCTTGCTCCCATTTACTCTCCCTTTGTGTAATGTATATTTGGAGCTATTCTAATGTATGGAAACATTTGCCTATGTTTTTAATATTTTACAATATTTGTTATATAAAACATATAATACCATTAATATTGTTTGTAATTAACATCAAAATAAAATAAATTAAAAATATTAATGTGAGAAAAATCAATTTAGGCATTCTAAATTATTAACTGGCATATCTTTAAAATTATTACCTTAAAATGTACATTTAAAAATAAATTTTAAACAACCCAACCCTTCACTCTAAAAACTCAATATTCCACTACTTAAAAAAATGTAACAATTAAATATATACAATAATACAACTAAAATATACATTTAAAGAATTTCATGCATAACTTTTTTGAACTAAAAAAGAAATAAAACATTGATAAACATATGCAATCAAACACACTACAATACATTACATACTGGTTAACACCCAAATGATATTACATAAAACAACATTTTCTATATAAAAAATTTTTAGCAATATAAAAAACAACTCTAAAAACAATATTTATACCTTCAATATTCCTGTCCACAATATATTTGATGTCCCGATATTTTTGACACTGTATTTTCGTATCACAAAATGTTTTTCCGATATTTTGTTCAAGCACTGCAGTTATCCCTCACATGGGAGAATTTTTGGGCCATGCCACGCCCAGTTCATAGTAAACTAAGCTGGGATTGAAACTTGTTAGCTTTCAAGCTTTGGGAAATGTTGCTGCCCCTCCCAATGCAACCTTTACTCCAGCCACCCAAATGACACCATTTCGGGGTCCTCTGGCTCTACCTGAGCATTTTCATGGGGACAGTGGCAAGTTCAGCTTATTTGTGAACCAGTGGCATTACATTTTATGGCTAGAATAATGGAGGGATGGAAAGGGGAAAAATCTAGAAATTGTTTATTGGGAGATCATAGCATAAGAGAAGGTTTGGAATGAGTTAAAGGAGAGATGGATAAGGTAAGAGTCTGTAGAAAGGCATTTGGGAGATCATAGCAATAAAATGAGGTTTGGGATGAGTCAAAGGAAAGATACATGATGGAAGAATTTAGTAGGGTTGTTTAGGAGATCATAGTAGTAAACTGAGGTTTGGGCTGAGCCAGGAAGGACAGAGGAGGGAAGAGTATAGAAAGGGTTATTTTGGAGATCATAGTAGTAGAATGAGTTTTGGGATAAGTCAGAGAGTGGAGATAGAGGATAGAGTGAGAGAAGTATTTGGTGAGACAGAGTGGTGCATTGGAGAGAGTGTTTTCACTTGTACAGGAGTATAGTAATAAATAGATACATGATTACATAGAGAGGAAATATTTGTATAAGGAAGATAATATATTGAGATTTACAGTTGTATTATATAAACATAGACTTTCAAGGGTTGCACTAGTTGAAGATAATTTATTTGTAGGCCTGGGTATAGAACTCCTCTCCACTGGGGGAGTTTGTGAATTTGAGTACTCTGCAGTACACGGATTAGCATGGAGTTCCTGAATTCTACGATCCGTCATGGAGTTGAGTTCATTCGTGCACACAAGATTTGGTTTTGGGGTTCTCTTGTGAGTGCCACGATGCTCCAGGGCCCCTAGCAAGCACACAGGAGACTTTGTGTTCACTCGTGCTGTTTCTGGCAGCGTAGGGGGCCCAAAAAGTTCTATGCATGAGCAAAATGTAGCTGGGTGGATTTTCTACTTGAGCTACATCTAAATCTAGGCAACATTTGGACAAAAAGAGGTTTTTGAGTGGATTGCCTTCTCCAATGGACACTTCAAGTGTTTTGTTTAGTATGAGAAGCCTTTTTTACTTTTTCTGCAAACAGGAAGGAAGTGCCCAAGAGCCATCAACTTCCTGTTCCTGTCCAGCAGGCTCCTCCTAGTGCTTTATCCATCACCTGGTTATTTTTTACTTGGATTTCGAGGTGGAACGACCAGTGTGGTGGCTGCTAAAAGATGTTGGCGGTCTTGCTGACCACAGTATTATGAGTCATAAAACCAGGCCTGCCAAAAGACAGCCAAAACCCTGGCACCACCTGGACTCGTGAGGGTGGGAAATAGGCAGTCCAATCACTAGAACAACTAGCCTGTCAGCCTTCTACCGAACCTATTACCAGTCGAAAATCAGCATGGCGGTCATGCCATGGTGGTCTTCCAATGGTGATGCGAACCGCAGCAGTGGGCGGTCCCTACAGTAATACACAACACCACATTGGTGAGCTTTGAAAAGCACACAGCTGACACACATTCACACACTCAACACACCTACAAATTACACTATAAAACACACCCCTTCACACATCACAATCCTTTGCATCTACAATGGTCCACACAAAAGACAGAGGGCCATTTAAAAATGCAGAACCTTAGAAAGGTCACCTCTCCATTTTTCACTGGGCACACACCCCACACCCTCACAACACCACCAGCACACATAATAGCACCCCAACACCAATTTTGCTCCCTGTCTCCCCCTTCTTACGCAGCACCCACATTTAATTACTTATATTGTTCTTTGTTTCCCACCAACATGTTACCACAGAAACATCCTCATTTCACAGATGCCAAATTAAGAGTCATGGTAGATAATATTATTAAATTAGAGACACAGTTATTTAGAGCCCAAGTCCAGCAAACTACAATTGTGAGGAAAATGGGAATGTGGCAAAGAATAGTCGACAGGGTGAATTCTGTGGGCAGCTACCCATGCACAAGGGACAACAAAAGGAAGAGGTGGAACATCCTCAGTGGGAAGGTACGTTCCATGGCATCCAGGCACCAGCTGTATGTCCAGAAGACTGGAGGTGGTCCCCCACCGCCTCCCCTACAGATCAAATCATGGGAGTAGAAGGTCTTGGCCATCCTGCATCCTGAGGACTTGACAGGAATACCTGGGTGAGTCGAGTCAGGTGAGTCACAACAATACAAATGTCACTAAAATGTATTGGCATGCATGCTCATGGATCACATTTTGCCACTGTAACTGTCACTCCACTCACGACTCCTGCATCCAATTTATGGTGTGTGGAGTATAGGGACTGACAACAACTACTCCTCCCAGCAGACATTGTTCGACCATTACAAAATCCCCAACAGTGTGCCACACCCAAAATCACATTGTTGTACAAATCACTTGTGAACTGTACTCACCTGAGAGGGTCCCATCTGTAGAGTGTAGGGGTAGAACAGGCAATGTCAGGAATGCTAAGGCCAGCAGGCTCTGGGCCTTACACTCAACTCAGCAACAACACTTTCCTCTGCTACTATGACCCTTCTCTCACTACTCAGCTATTGAACTGTACTTACCTGAGGCGATCTCAACTGTGTAGTGTGTGGGTATAGGACAGGCAATGACAGGAATGCTAAGGCCAGCAGGCACTGTCTACCCAATGCAAAACACCAGCCCACTGTGCATCTGTCCTAACATCCTTGTGCGTTAACTCGCAATGGAAATGTACTCACCTGAGAGGATGACTTATGTAGGCTATGTAGTATGTGCTGTAACGCATATAAATCCCAAAAGGACCAGTCCCTCTAACTCCAATGACCAGGACAGTGTCTACATGACATTGTGTGGCTATTTGTGAACCCAAAAATAAAGTTTACATACCTGGAAGGTACCCAGAAACAGAGAATGCTACACCCAGTGATGTGCCTAATCAACTAGATCCATCTTGAGAAGCTAAGCCAAGAGGAATATAATGTGGGCAGGAAGGACAGCCTAACCAGTGTGTCAGATCTATGAAATACAAAACAAAGGTCACAAAATGCATCATCTTAAGGCCTTTGGCAGAGCACATATCCACAATGCACTGACCATATGATAACAACTAACAAATACAAAAATAAGGTTACTGGTCTGCCTGCATAGCTGTCGACTAAGCCACATCATGCCCAGCCTTTGTTTTGACTGCACTGCTGGAAACATATGAGTCTATGGATAGACCTCCAAGTGCCAAGATACAGAGGCATCCTGTAGCAAGTTGGTTTTAAATGGAAATGGTCTCCACGGAATGTCAGCTCTAAGCTGTCATTTAAGGGAAAACTGTGAAGCCAATGTGTACATGGCCCTAAACAAATGTCACTGTTAACTGTTGGAGATACATGTCACAATACAACCTGTAACAATCTGTTTCTCACTTCAACAGGTCTACCTGCCAATGGGACAACTGAGGTCACTCCAGAGACTGCCACTCACCCCTGGATGAAGCCCTCAATGAGGAAAGAACTCCTAGATGTGTGGGCATTGAGGATGGCTCTGGCCCATCTGGGGAACCTGGTCAGGCGACACCAATCAGCCCCACCCTGCCCACATCGACCCCTCCTACCTCTGTTGCATCAACATCGCAGTCAACCAGTCGCCCCAAACCTGTGCCCCAAGGACATTTACAACCATCTCGTGACCCCAAGTCCAGGTACCGGAGTCACAACAAGACACCCCGGACAATGAAGGACCTGGAACCAGTGGTAGGTAGCAAGCTGTGCCAGGGGTGCAGGCACGTGGGTGTAGGGTACATGAGATGGATGCTGTGGGCCAGTGCATAAGGCTGCTGGGGATAGCTCTGTCCACGACACCATCACCCAAGTTTTGGGAGCTTACCAACAATTCCAATGTATGATGGGCCTAGTACTTACCATACTTTAGGAGATCCGGAAGCTGCAGAGGGACAAACATCAGGAAATTATGTAACTGTGGGAGGCCCACAATGCCCACATGGCCTCCCTAACAGGGGTGCTGAGAGACATCAACACCACCCTGAGCAGGGATCGTCAACAACTTCAGACCTCTTCCATTGGCCCACTACTGGATGACTATCAGACCATGACCCCTTTAATGGCCTGCATTTTGTCAGTGGCCAACCCGGAGTTGGATGGGCGTTTGAGGACAGCACAGCAGCCACAAGGGGGCTGACCCTTTGCCAGCTGATTGAGTGAGGGACAGACTGTTACCCCAGACAATGTGGGATGTGTCATGTGTCACAGATCATCTGAGAACAAATTAGTGTAGAAAGGCCATGTGTTTCCAACTGGTGTGCTCATCCTTTTGGAGCTGTGACCTAGGTCATAACCGTTGAGAACCCTCAGTCCAATTGCACAGCAGGGAGCACATATGACTGTGTATAGTGTACAATACTACTTCTTTTCCTACTCTGGTGGGTTTTAGTTTTCACCAACAGTTCACTTCTCACAAAAGTCACAGTCCAAAGGTAGGTAGGATGTGGCGCACTGTCCACTGCCTTGTGTCAGGGGATCTGTGTAGGATGACATCTGCAACCCAAGGGCAGGTTTTCTCTATTGTATGTTGAGTGCTGGTCCCTCACAGCAGTCTGAGATGCATGGGTGTCCATCATACATGTGACATGATTTTCATGGCAAAAACCTGGCAGCTGTAACATACAACTTTTCCTTGGTAAGTGGGTAGTGTGCATTGTCATGGGTAATGTGTCATCAGTGTAGCCAACATTCCAATTGCCTACGTGTCTGCATGTGCACCATTTCCACTAGGATACATAAGTATGCATTAAATGTATGCATGTGATACCCATGCAGATGGGATGATGTCTGGAATATCTAACACATATATCCATAGGGTCCTGTTGTCGTAAAAGTATATCTGCAATGGTTGTCCATTTACTGTGATGCCCCAGACAGGACTGTGTCACCATCATATGTTGTCAGACCAATACATTCATGCCTCATAGTATGTCGTTAGTCATGCGTAACAGCAGTAGCCATGATGGACATGACAAGTAGGGCCAGTTTGTGGATCCACTTCATGATCATTAGTTCTCTTGATGTGGACTGTTAGTGGTAGGTGCACAGCACCTTTGTGTTGATTGGGAATTTGTCTCCTGACTTTTGGGATGCATCATGGATTGACTTGCTGTGACGTTTGCATCATGTGTTTGGGGTCAGGGAATTATCCACAGACAGATGCCATATTTGCCATGTCTGACATGTGGTTAGTCATGTAGCTTCTCACTCTACAACAATTTGGTGCCCTTCAGTTAGTGGTTGCAAGGTCTGTGTCTCGCCTTCCAGCACTGTACAGTTTTCTACTACAAACACACTCAGAAGTAAACATGGAAATGGGTGTGAGACATTGGAGGGGGCTATCATGGGCCTTACAGGACTATGCTTGTGTGTATTCTGGAGACATCTCTCCATGATGTTTCGGACTTGACTGCATTGTTGTTCCTTGTATCACCACATGTGTGGGGCATCTGAGTGGCATTCCTAGAACCTCCTGGACTCATTTTGGGCAGGTGTCACTTGTAAGACTGTACATTTTTGGGAATGTGTCCACACTGAAATGTATGTTTCCATGTCACCTATTGAAGAAATAGCATGTTGGTACCAGTGTTGTCTGCCTTTCCCTAGCAACATTTGTTTTTGTTGATACATGATGTCAGTGCAAGGTAGATGTGTACATAGGACTGTGTCTCTCTAATTGGAAGGGTACCTTATAATGGTATCTAATTGTTGGCTTCTGGATCACTGTGTTGTGCTGCATGTGGCACAGGTTTGGGGTGGAGTGGTCACATAGATGTGGTATTGTATATGTGGTAGCTAGACTTCTTCCCTTCTATTCTAGTCTTCTGTGACCAAGATTTGCTTATGTGTTATCTTTGTAATTCAAAGTGGCATGCATAATTTTGTGCCACCTGGCTGTCAATTAATGGGGGGCACTTGACATGATGGTATGGTTTGTCTCTCAGACTTTTGATTGATGTGTTATCATGTACATGTTATGACCCTACTTCCCTTTCTTTTAGCAGCATCAGCATCGCCAGGTGAAGGAGATAGGGCCGCGCCCAGTGGGGAATCATCTGTCCACGGGCTCTCCAGTCATGACACCACGACACAGACGGACCCCAGTGGCCTGAGGGTGAGGGGACTGCCACGGGGAGACCAAACTTTCATCAACACCATCAAATTCCTCCTCCAACGGCCTCTCCCCAGTGGTGGCAGACCCATCGGGGGCCGTCCCAGTACCATTTGTGTCCGCCACTCCCGTTCTATCACTGCCCTCCCTGTTGCTCCCCACCCAGTTGACGGTGACTGCTCACCCAAGAGGGTGGGTGTCTCCTTTGCTGCAGACCCCTCTGCCCCAGCCCTGGTTAAAACTGCTGCCCTCAGTGAGTAGGCTATTGACCTCCTGAGGTCGATCTCTGTGGGTCAGTCCACCATTGTGAATGCCATCCAGGGACTAATGACACAACTCCAGCAGACAAGCATATTCCTGGTAGGCATTCTCAGTGCAATGGCTGGCCTACAGAGATCTTTTCAGGCTCTGGCCTCCACACTGATGGCAGCCAGTCACCCCTTGTCTACCATCCCACCTTCACCTTCGTCTTCGCAGTCCAAATCTCCCATTCCCCGGGCCAGCCAAAGCACACAGACAGACTCACATGCATCCACATCAACAGAAAAGGGAAGCACAGATAAACACAAGCACCACAAGATACACCACCGGCACGCACACAAGCAACATCTACCTGCAGACACAGCAACAGTCACAACTTGCCCTGACATCCTACCTAACCCCCAGTATAACACACACCACATCTGACACACCTACAGATGTCACTGATACAGCCACCACACCCATCGTATCCACAACCCAGCAGCACCTCAGACATCCACTCCAGTCACCACACCCGCAGACACCACAACCACAGACACACCAACATGCAGTCACTATGCCACCATACCTGCAGTCACTACTCCAACAGACACACACCCACCATGGCAACCCTTAGTACCTCTGCACCCCTCAGCCCAAGAAATATAAACACCCTCACTCACCCACCCAACAGATACCTACCACACACAAGCACACCTCCCACAAACACACACCCAAGACATCCAATTCTACACATCAGACAACCACTCCCTCAACCTCCAAATCCCAACCCTCTTCTGATGACCGACCTGTGTGTCTAAAAAACTTTTCCTTTTTGAGCTTGACCTTACTCCTGTTCACCCCACTCCTGTGACAGCCTCAAAAGGACTGTTACCCTCCCAAAGGCCATCTCTTCCACCTCCATGGCCTCTCCTGCCCCCTGAAGCACTCATGCCCCTCCCCCCACCAAGAAGAAGCCTAACCCTCCCAGAAGGTTTCCCACCTCCCAAGTGAAAACCCAAGCCCCTCCCTCCCCTTGCCTCAAAAATCCCTGAAGGGCCACACTGCCCCATTGATGCCCCTATCCGTGGAGGTTACATGGCAGTCAGGAGTTGAGTTGGGGCCTAATCTTGTGGCTTTTGGACTACATACCTTGGACTTGCCTATGGCTTTCGACAGTAACTCCTTTGATGCACCTATTTTTTAAGAAAGCGAACCGGTTGTTGTTTTTTTGGTTACACCTTTGTCCTGCATTTCCTTCCCTAGGTTTCTGTTGTTCCAAGCTTATATTGGTTGGGTGCCTGTAGTTGTGTGTATTTGTGCTGCTTACTGCTCCATGTTGTATTTTTTGCTTTGTGTTTTTTGTGTCTTGTACTCCATGGATAGGGAGTGTGTTGTCTGATGGGTATCTGTATGTAGCTGAAATGTTGGTGTCACGGCATTGTGTTATGTTTGTAGTAGTATGTGCTTCTTTTTGTGATGTGTGATGTGGGCATGTAGGGAGTATGGCTTGTCCCCTGATATGGCTATTGACTCGATGTGGTGTGTGTGTTCTGATGTTTTGTCAGTGAAGACATGGAGTGTGTTGAGTTGTGGTAGTTTGCTTTCCATTTGTGTGTGCATGTGTCTATTTAGGTGTGTTCCCCTTATTGTAATAGGACACTCAATCCTAGATGAGACTGCTGGTTTAGGGATGACAGCACTTTTGTTTTTAGGCGACAGAGTCATTCCTACAGCCCAACCCTCCTGGCTCACAAGCAGTACCTCACCAAAAATCCAAACAGTAAATGATGATTTATGGCAGCCTTATGCATGGACTCTAGATTGCGACATCTCAGGGGAGTCGTGGCTGAACGGAAGTTACCCTTTTATCATGTTAGCAATGAGTCTCAGTCACACACAGGCAATGAAGGAGATGCAGGAAAGTTTTCAATATATATTTTATTGAAAAGACTGCAATCTACGGTGAAATGCATGAACTGCAATGATTAGGATAATGAACGATAAATGTAGAATAATTCTGAAGATGAGAATCATGAATACAAAGACTCCCACCATCTTGCAATAAACATCAAATGCAAAATAGAGAACTTAGGGCCAGATGTAGCAATCTCCGAATTTGCGATTCGGAAATTGCGAGTCGGTGCGACTCGCAATTTCCGAATCGCAAATTCGGATCCAGAACGGTGTCTCAGACACCGTCTGCGAATCGCTATGGGGTCGCAAAGACCCACCTCATTAATATTAATGAGGTGGGTCGCATTTTGCGACCCCATAGCGATTCCCTGCACTCAAAGAGATGGTGGCCTGCTGGAGACAGCAGACCTCCATGTCTGTGACTGCTTTTTAAATAAAGCAGTTTTTTTTTTTTGTATTGCAGCCCGTTTTCCTTAAAGGAAAATGAGTTGCAATACAGAAAAAATAACGAAACCATTTGGTTTCGTTTTTTCAGAGTAGGCAGTGACCCATTGGACCACTGCCTGCTCTGAAAAAACATTTATGGCATCATTCACAAAGGGGAAGGGGTCCCATAGGGACTCCTTCCCTTTTGCGAATGGGTTACCACCAGTGTGAGACTGGTGGTAACTGCGAATTGCTTTGCGACCCCGTTCGCGGTCACAAAGAAATTTAGCATTGCGGTGAGAGTGGCAAATAGGAAGGGGACACCCCTTCCTATTTGCGAGTCGCATTCACTTTTTGCGAGTTGGTACCGACTCGCAAAATGTGAATGAGCACCGCGATGCGCATTTTGCATGGCACAAACTGCGATTTTTGCAGTTTGCGCCATGCAACATGTTACCTACATCTGGCCCCTAATCCCTAACCTAATGAGAGCTTGGTGTGATAAACCGAATCTGCCAGTACCATGTCCATGGGAAGCGCTCCTCAACCCTCGTTACCTTGGAATGAGGTCTCTAGGTCAGACTCCATGGGGGCACGAAGGCTGATTTCTACAGCAGGGTGAGATACAACATAGAAGGCGCAGAAGGCATCTGGTAGGAAGCCTTCTGATAACGTTGTCTATGTGAGATGTATCTATACAGATCTTGCAGGACCCCTGACACAGGTATGTTAACAAACATTAGATAAGGGGGCAGGCTTGTGATGGTAATTATGTAAACAATTCCCACCAAATATATATTATGTTCCTGTCACAAGTAATTGAGAAAGGGACATGATATGAATACCTGCGTATGCCTTCACCGAGTGGCATTGATAACACAAATCAAAACAATTCTCCAACTGTAAGCAATAGCAGCCATCTTAAAAGAAATAATAAAATAAATGTGCTAAGACAGCAAGCTAAGTAGGTTAAAAGTCAATAGGTGACAGGGCACAGGCCTTCATGCCAAAGGGCTAAGCTAATATTCTCCTTCCCAATAAAACTAATATGGATTCCCCACACCCTCTGAGCTGGTTGTTGTAGGGGTATGTCCCAACGAGTGTGAGCTGTGCATGCTTGGTTGCCTTGCCCTTCACCCATTGTGTGACTGTGCATGACAATTGATGTTGGTATTGTTTGTTCCTGGGGGACAATTGTGGGCACCTTCTGTGTGCCTGTTTTGTGGGGTCTTCTTCAAGATGATCTGTGTCCCAGTGTAGCCTCCTTCCATGTATGGTCCTGCTGCTCCCATCACACCTGTACAGTTCGTGTTTTGGTGGTATGCTTGTGCGCTTTGTGTCATTTGTCTATGTGTCTCTGTGTGTGTTGTGCATTGCATTATGGTTCTATTGTGCTGTGTGTGTGTGATATGTGTGTCGATTGCAGGGTTGTTCGATGGTGGTGTTGTGTGTTCCATGGCACATGGATGTATATGTATATTATATGTGTGGACAGTCCTAACCCAGTGTTGGGTGTGAGTGTGTGGAATGAATTTGTATATGTGCAGTAGTTGTGTTGTGGTTGCTGTTTGTGTGTATGTTGTGTGGCCTTCAGTGTCCCTGAGCCTGTGCTGTGTAGCTGTGTGTATATGTGTAGTATTGTCATGTAGTATGTGGGTACTCGCTGAAGTGTGCGTGTTGTGAAGGTGTGGGTATCCTTGCTGCAGTATGTGATTGTGTGTGTCTAGAATGATAGGTGTAACTGCTGCCCGTCACCCCTCCTATGATGTGTTTGTCCGCACAGCGGGCTGTTTTTAAAGGGTTAATGTTACATGTAGGTGTGTGTACTTACGGTTGGTGTCGTCCATGTCGGAGTTGAATCTATTGTCTTTTTGCGAGCAGGAGCAGCAGCATGACATTGAGGAATGCTGCCTGGTGGCTCCAGATGTGCATGGCTGTATGCAGGTATGTGTCTACATTTATGCTGTTCCTTTCCACCTCCTGCTCCGTGGTGGTTGGGCCGCCGGGGTCACATTGGCAGTGTGCAATCTCTTAACAGCTCCAGGGGAAGCATGATCTCTGCCTCCTGATTGTGGCTCTGACAGACCGGGGCAGTCTGTGCTGCCTGGCGTGGCAGCAGACTGCTGGCAGTTTTCTATTGCATCCACCACCAAACTCATAATATTGTGGTCTTCTCTGCCAGTCAGGTGGCAGTTAGACCTCCAACATGGCAGTCCTCAGACCCCCAAACTCAAGTTCATAAGCTATTGAATAACGGTGTTGTTTGTTTGGGTGGGCATGCCCAAGTATTTCTTTGTACTTTAACTTGATTATAAAAATGTATAGTGGTGGGTGGCCTAGAGTTTAAGTGTGGGCCTAGTTATTATTTATTTTGTATTTCATTGATTTTTCATCTTTTGTAAAGGAAAATTGTTGCACAGCTCAGTACATTTTCTACATGTTTGTAACATTTGCAATATTTGTTTACTATGTGGCCTAGATTTCCAAAGGGCCATCTAGCCAGTAGGCTCAGTTCTAGTAATCAGTGCATGAAATGAATGTTTCAGTGGTATATGTTTTTAAAATTTCATTTAGGGCAGAGTTTGCATTGGAATAAATTAAAATGTTGGCTATTGTTTGTATTTCTTTGTGTGTGTGTGTGTGTGTGTGCCATGCGATTAAATAACAACATATTTGCAAATTTCAAGCAGGATCCTAAATCTTGATTTTTTTTCTTAACATAATTCTGTCATTATGATATTTTAAAAACATTGGGAAATGTTAGTCTCCACAAGGCAGGTATCCACACATAGGGGGTTATTCTAACTTTGGAGGAGTGTTAATCCGTCCCAAAAGTGACGGTAAAGTGACGGATATACCACCAGCCGTATTACGAGTTCCATAGGATATAATAGGCTCGTAATACGGCTGGTGGTAAATCCGTCACTTTTCCGTCACTTTTGGGACGGATTAACACCTCCTCCAAAGTTAGAATAACCCCCATAGTCCCCTCAAGGATGGAAACATGTGTGTGTGTTTATCTTCATCCACTATTTGTCTTTGTTCTCCATGCCGTGTGGCCATGGGCCATTTTGTGTTGTCTATGTCCATAGGCTTGCAAGTGTTCTTTGTTCCCCATGCCTCATTGCTCCTTGTTGTTGCTGTTTGACCATGTGGTTGGTGGCCATTTTGTCCCTTTGCCATAGGCTTGCATGTGTTCTTTGTTTGCCATGACTCCTTGCTCCTTGTTGTTGTTTTACCATGTGGTTAGCAGCCGTTTTGTGCATCCAGCCAGTGTCCCTTTGCCATAGGCTTGCATGTGTTCTTTGTTTGCCATGCTCCTTATTGTTGTTGTTTGACCATGAGGTTGGCGGCCATTTTGTCCATCCAGTCAGTGTCCCTTTGCCATAGGCTTGCATGTGTTCTTTGTTTGCCATGCTCCTTGTTCTTGCTTTACAATGTGACCTGCAGCCATTTCGTGAATCCAACCAGTGTCTTTGCTATAGGCTTGCATGGTTTCTTCTTTGTTCACCATGCTTCCTTGCTCCTTGTTGTTCCTGTTTGATCATGTAGCTGGTGGTCATTTTCTGCATCCAGCCAGTGTCCCTTTGCCATAGTCTTGGATGTGTCCTTTTCTTGCCGTGCCTCCTTGCACCTTGTTGTTTTACCAGGTGGCTGGCAGCCGATTTGTGCATCTAGCCAGTGTGTCTTTGCCATAGGCTTGCATGGGTTCTTCTTTGTTCACCAGACCTCCTTATTGTTGTTTGACCATGTGGTTGGCAGCCATTTTGTCCATCCAGTCAGTGTCCCTTTGCCATAGGATTGTGTGTGTTCTTTCTTTACCATGATCCTTGTTCTTGTTTTACCATGTGACCGGCAGCCACTTCGTGCATCCAACCAGTGTGTCTTTGGCATAGGCTTACATGGTTCTTCCTTGTTCCCCATGCCTCCTTGTTCCTTGTTGCTATTGTTTGACCATGTGGGTGGTGGCCATTTCTGCATCCAGTCAGGGTCCATTTGCCATAGGGTTGCATGTGTTATTTGTTTACCATGTCTCCTAGCTCCTTGTTGTTGTTTTACCCAGCTGCTGGCACTTGCAGTCATTTTGTGAATCCACCCAGTGTGTCTTAGTCATAGGCTTGCATGGGTTCTTCTTTGTTTCCCATGCTTCCTTCCTCCTTATTGATGTTTTTTGACCATGTGGCTGGTGGCCATTTTCTGCACCTAGTCAGTGTCCCTTTGCCACAGGCTTGCATGTGTTCTTTGTTTGCCATGCCTCCTTGCATCTTGTTGTGGTTTGACCATGTGGGTGGCAGATATTTTGTGCAAGCACTAACAACATGGGAGGAGCAAGTCTTGGCAATAATGCATCCTGAGGGCTTCACAGGAGTAGCAGGAGGACTGGGCTCTGGTAAGTCAAATCATAACTACTATGTCCCCCACCCTACCTGCATGCCATCACAAACTCCTACCCCTACCCTCACCCCCATCACTCCACCACCTCACATATACCCCACCATCACAACCCACCCATCCCAAAACCAAGCCCTGCATGTAACACCAATCCATTGTTCCCCACCACAGTCCTGCATGGACACCCATCACCACAGCATGCACACTACTGACAATCACTTAGCCAAACCAAGCACAATTCACACAAGCCAAAGCTGCCTTGCTAATAACAACCATAGAGTGAAACATACCCATGCAAGATGGCACACACAGATACAATTACACTGCATTTTCATCCCCACAGGACCCCTACTCAACGTCACCGGAGAGAAGGTGCCACCTACATCCAATCCCCCCCAGAGGAGGCCCACAGTGATGACAGCAGCTCTGCACACCTGGATCACAATGACCAACCTGGCCCATCAGGGACCGCTGGACAGTCGGGTACCCTGGCACAGTGCCAACCCACCACAGAGCCTCTCCCCTCAGGAAACACCAGCACAGCACCCACCCAGCGGGCCCATGCCACTGTTCCCAGGACACGTCAATCAGCAGTGTGTCCACCACTACAGGGACCCCAGGCAACCCCACAAACACAGGACAATCAGGGACCTGGGGTCAGTGGCAGTGGGCACACGGTTCAGGGGACAGAGACACAGGACAACAGGGAAACTGGGAGGACTGCTGTGCGACAGGGGGAGGACAGGCCCAGGGAACCCACTCTCCACGAGGCCCTCTCCAAAATCCTGGGAGCATACCACCATTCCCAGGAGACCATGGGCCAGATACTGTACAAGTTGCAGGAGACCCAGCGCTGCAGGAGGGACAGTACCAGGAGATCAGGGAGGACCTCAAAAAACATCTACACCATTCTGGTCACCATTGCAGGGGTGCTGGCAGACATGGGCAAGACCATGAGGGAGGCAGTGGCACACCAACGGGCCCCTGACACTAGCCACACCGAAGAACAGCCCTCCACCTCGGCCGGCACTAGTGGACAGGAGGCCCTGCCACAGGACCAACAGCCCACCAGCACCCTACCCCCTGCAGAAGGAGAACCACCCCACAAACGGTCCCTGCGATCCAGGAAGAAGCCAGAGAATATTGCCAAGACCCCCACCAGGAAATAAGACTCTCCTGATTGTCACCCTTCTGTCCCACTCTGTCACCCTGTCCCCCTTGAACTGCAATTACTCCCCTTCCTATGCCCCATTGGACAATGCACCTGTGATGCAAAGAGACTGGACTGTAACTGGACATTCCTCCACCATCACCCTAGCCCATTGTGCATCCCCCTCTACGTATGAGCAGTAAACATACCAGGAGCCAGAGTGGGCCACAGAGATCTGAAAATAGAGATGCCAAAGGGTACAGTAAGTGGGCATAAACAAAGGGAAATCAGGCTGCCAAGTACAATGTCCAACAGAAAATTGAAATGTAAAGTGAAATTACAGTGTCTTACCTGTGTGTCACTGGAAGTACTGCTGTATTATATTACTTCTGTTGTCTACATCTTCCTCTGCCTCCTCTTCATCACTGTCCACAGGCTCCACCACTGCCATAAGACAATCTCCAGGCTCATCCTCCTGCAGAAAAGGCACCTGGCATCTCAAGGCCAGGTTGTGCAACATGCAACATGCAACGATGACCTGGCACACCTTCTTGGGTGAGTAGTACAGGGATCCACCTGTCAGATGGAGGCACCGGAACCTGACCTTCAGGAGGCCAAAGGTCCTTTCAGTGATCTTCCTTGTTCGTCCATGTGCCTCATTGTAATGTTCCACTGCCCTTGTCCAGGCATTCCTCACTGGGGTCAGTAGCCATGAGAGGTTGGAGTATCCAGAGTCACCTGCAAGTATCGAGGGATACCTGTTAGACACACACTAACCCTTAGGGACAACCACATACCCAGACAAAAACTTATACTGGGTGGTGACCTTGGGCTCACCTATTAGTCACACCCGGTGCCTCTGGAGTTGGCCCATCACATATGGAATGCTGCTATTCCTCAAGATAAAGGCGCAATGCACAGAGCCAGGATACTTGGCATTCACATGGGAGATGTACTGGTCCGCCAAACACACCATCTGCACATTCATAGAGTGATAGCTTTTTCGATTCCTGAACACTTGTTCATTTCTCCGGGGTGGGACAAATGCTACATGTGTACCATCTATGGCACCAATGATGTTGGGGATATGTCCCAGGGCATAAAAGTCAGCTTTCACTGTGGCCAAATCCTCCACCTGGGGGAATACAATGTAGCTGCGCATGTGTTTCAGCAGGGCTGACAACCCTCTGGGTATCACGTTTGAGAACATAGGCTGAGACATCCCTGATGCCATGGCCACTGTTGTTTGGAAGGGACCACTTGCCAGGAAATGGAGCACTGACAGGATGCTGTGGATGTTGGTGTGTCTGCATGTGTATGATGCTTGCTTGAGTGCCTGTGGGATGTGTGGTGCTTATGTTTGCCAGAGCTTCCCTTGTGTGTTGAGGTGTGTGCATGCTGGTCTGAAGGTGTGCTTGGGATAGGCTGAGGTACAGGGGTTTGGGTCTGGGTGGAGGAAGTTGGAGGGGGGAGGCTAGAGACAGGGACAATGGCTGCCATCAGTGCTGAGGCCAGAGTCTGAAAAGCTCGCTGATGGGCTGCCTGACCAGAATGAATGCCCTCCAGGTATGCATTGATTTGTTGCAACTGCCTCTCTACACCCTGGATGGCATTCAAAATGGTAGACTGCCCAACAGTGAGGGACCTGAGGAGGTCAATGGCCTCCTCACTGAGGGCAGCAGGGGTGACAGGGGCAGGGGCTGAGGTGCCTGGGGCGATGGAGATGCCCACCCTCCTGGGTGAGAGGGCACGCGACACACGCTGAGGGGCTGCTGGGAGGGCGGTGCTGGTGGGGGGGTGGCGGCTGTACCTGCAGATGTCGGGGGCACATATGGGCCTGCCACCGCAAGGGAGCTCCCATCAGAGGAGGAGTCCGTATCGCCGATCTCAGCTCCTGTCCCCGCCGTGGAGCTCCCCTCACCCTCCTTCCCACTGGTGAATTCAGACTCCGTTGTGTCGCCCTCCAGGGCCATGTGGGATGCAGTTCCCTCTTGCTCCGGTGCCACTGCTCCTCCGCCTGATTATGCTAATGCTCGCAAGAACAGGGAGACCACAAAAAGGGGGGGGGGACAGAAGAAAGACATGTTGAGTGCATGCAATAAAGCTACTGTTGGCGGACACTACAGACCCAGAAGCCCCTTGCACTACGCCGTGCACTTGGAGTTCCCTAATCAATCCCAGGGACATGGGTTACAAGGCTATGCCCGATTGCTGCACACATGGATGTCACAGGAGCCTGACTAGGTGTAGTTGGCACTGTACACAGGTGGGGTGGGGTGCCACAGGGCCTGCCTTAAGAAGGGACCTTGCCTACTAAACTCGCCCTGGCCTAGGGGAACCCACAGCCCACCTCCCCCACCCAGACACCTCCAATGCGCGCTGAATCAGCAGAATGAGAGTGTACTCACCCCCTTGTGGCTGCTGTGATGCCCTCAAGCGTCCATCCAACTCCGGGTACGCCGCCGCCAGGATCCTGAACATCAGGGGGGTCATGGTGCGACGGGCACCCCTCCCACGTTGGGAGGCCATCCCCAGCTGGGCCTCCGATGTCTTCTTGCTCCAGCGGCGAATGTCCTCCCATCTTTTACGGCAGTGGGTGCTCGGTCTGTGGTACCCCACCAGGGTCCAGACTTCCTTGGTGATGGCACGCCAAATGTCCTTCTTCTGGTGGGCGCTGACCTACAGGAATGGTACAAGGGAAAAGGAGAAGATATTACCACCTGCACCGTCAGTCATTGGCCCGCATCCCTACCCTTGCCATGACGCACATGCACTCACCGTCGTTTCATGCACGCCTCATTCTCACCCCCCCCTTTCTTTCATCCACACCACTCCACACAGGCATTGCCCATACAGCATGCTCACAGTGTACTTACCTGTTTGTCTGGAGGACCGTAGAGTAGCATGTACTGGGGGAGGACCCCATCCACTAGTTTCTCCAACTCCTCCGTGCTGAAGGCAGGGGCCCTTTCCCCAGACACACGAGCCATTGTCTCTTCCAGACTGAGGTCACAGCAGCACTTGCAGTGTAGGTCCTCTCCTGTCGAAGATCAGGTATCAAGTGATTGAACAGAGAGAAAATGGCGGTCACGTCCGCAGCGGTGTGTACCGTCACCGCCAGCGTACATCGTCATTGGCTCCTGGGACCCATAGGGTCCAATGTCAACCAATGCAGGATAGCGCTGCGGTCTTCGACGCCTACCGCGACGGTGTACAACGCCAGCGCAGTTACCTCATATCCCCTTGTCCCACTTTACAGGTCAGGCAGCCGCCATTTCATGGGCCCACATGGCATTATTTTGGACTGCGTCACACATATCTAGGCCTTGCTTAAACACTAATACAGGCATATGTCGATTTGCTAATATTTTCCGATTAAGCTGTGTTTACGTACCTCAGAGTTGGTTGACTCTCTGCTCGCTGTTCTCCTCCATAGGCACCGTCCACTGGGGCATGTGTGGAGATGGCAGCATCCTCCGGTGTACAGACTGCTGGTGGACCTGTCGACAATGGAGGAGCGACATGTGATCATCACCTACAGACTTGATCGTACCACAATCCTGGAACTGTGTGCCCAGTTGGAGCCAGACCTGATGTCAGCTATCCGCCATCCCACAGGAATCCCCACTCAAGTGCAGGTGCTGTCAGTACTCCATTTCCTAGCAAGTGGGTATTTTCAAACTACAGTGGCCATAGCATCAGGGATGTCCCAGCCTATGTTTTCCAACGTGTTGTCCAGAGTGTTGTCTGCCTTGCTGAAACACATGCGGAGCTACATCGTTTTCCCTCAGGTGGAGAATTTGCCTACAGCGAAAGGTGATTTCTATGCCCTGGGACATATCCCCAACATCATAGATGCCATTGATTGGACACATGTGGCCTTGGTCTCCCCCCGCAGGAGTGAACAGGTGTACAGAAACCGGAAGAGTTACTATTCGATGAATGTGCAGATGGTGTGTTTGGCAGACCAGCACATCTCCCATGTGAATGCCAAATTTCCTGGCTCAGTGCATGACACTTATATTCTACGGAATAGCAGCATTCCTTATGTGATGGGGCAACTCCAGAGGCACCGTGTGTGGCTATTAGGTGAGGACATGGACCAAATACAGTGTGACTAGGTGTCTGGGGATGTCCCTATGAGTTAGTGTGTGTCTAACAGTTGTCCCTCGTCATTTGCAGGTGACTCTGGTTACCCCAACCTGTCATGGCTACTGACCCCAGTGAGGAATCCCAGGACAAGGGACGAGGAACGCTATATTGAGGCCCATGGGCGAACTAGGAGGATTATAGAGCGGACCTTCGGCCTCCTGAAGGCCAGGTTCCGGTGCCTCAATATGACAGGTGGTTCCCTATTCTACTCACCAAAGAAGGTGTGCCAGATCATCGTGGCCTGCTGTTTGCTTCACAACTTGGCTTTGCGACGACAGGTGCCTTTTCTGCAGGAGGATGGTCCAGATGGCGGTGTTGTGGCAGCTGTGGAGCCTGTGGACAGTGAAGACGAGGAAGCAGAAGAAGAGGACATAGACAACAGGAACACAGTGATCCTGCAATACTTCCAGTGAGACACAGGTAAGAAGACAACACTGCCTGCTACATCTGACTTAATTCTACTACCTCTCATCTGTCTGTCATTTTCACCCAGTGTATGGTCACTAAGTTGTCACTTTCCCTTACGATTTCACTGATGTGGGTCCCACTGTGTGACATCTGCTTTGTTTCCGCATGGACTAGAGCTGTGTGACATAGGTATGTTGACATTACATTTGAAATAGCTTTTTGCCACTGTTATTGCTAATACACATTTTCGAAAGCACAGACAGACTCCTGATTGTTTTGTGATTTAAGGGTGTTTATTTAAGTGCTCAATAGTGGAGGGGGTTGTAAAATGGTCAGGGGTGATGGTGGAGGAATGTCCATGGCAGAGTCCAGTCTCACAGGTGCATTGTCCAAAGGGGCATAGGAAGTGGAGCTAGGGCAGTTTAATTTAAGGATGGACTGGGTGACAAAGTGGGACAGAAGGATGACAATCAGGGTGGTCTCATTTCTTGGCGGGGGTCTTGGCATTGTTCTCTGTCTTTGTCCTGGATCTCAGGGACCGCTTGTGGGGTGGTTCTCCATCTGCATGGGGTGGGGTGCTGGTGTGGTGGTCCTGTGGCGGTGCCTCCTGTCCACAGATGTATGGCCCCACTGGGTGGGTGCTGTGCTGGTGTTTCCAGAGGGGGAAGCTCTGTAGTGGCCTGTGCCAGTGTGAGGGGAACCGACTGTCCCAAAGTCCCAGATGGGCCGGGCTGGTCATCTTGATCCAGTTGGACAGAGCTGCTATCATCACTGTGGGCCTCTTCTGTGGGTGGAGTGAACATATCTGGACCCTCCTGTCCGGTGACGTTGGGTAGGGGTCCTGCAGGGGTGTAAAGGCATGAATATTGCATCTGTGTGTGCCATGGTGTGCAATGGGTGGGTGACCGTGTACCCCAGTGTTTGCATTCCTGTGTAGGACCTTGAGTGATAATGGTTTAGGGGGGTGTATGGGTATGTGCAGTGGCCATGCTTTGGTGATGGGTATCCATGCTTTGGTGTTACATGCAGGGCTTGGGTTTGGGATGTGTGGTTTGTGATATTGGGACATACGTGAGGAGTTGGAGTGATGGGGGTGAGGGCGAGGGTGGGGGTATGTGATAGCATGCAGGTGGGTGGGGGATGAAGTAGTTAAAGGTTTGACTTACCAGAGTCCATTCCTCCTGCTACTCCTGCGAGGCCCTCGGGATGCAGTATAGCCAAGGCCTGCTCCTCCCATGTAGTGAGTTCTGGGGGAGGAGGTGGGGTCCGCCGCCAGTCCTCTGAACCGCAAGGTGGTGTCTTGAGACCACGGAATGCACCTTCCCCCGTAGGTCATTCCACCTCTTCCTGATATCATCCCTATTTCTTGGGTGCTGTCCCACTGTGTTGACCCTGTCCACTATTCTTCGCCATAGCTCCATCTTCCTAGCTATGGGGGTGTGCTGCACCTGTGATCCGAATAGCTGTGGCTCTACCCGGATGATTTCCTCCACCATGACCCTGAGCTCCTCCTCAGAGAACCTGGGGTGTTTTTGCTGTGCCATGGGGTGGTGTGGGTGATGTGTGGGGTGGTGTGCGTTGTGATATGTGGGGTGATATTTAGTGGTGTGTTGTGTTAGGTGCGTGGATGTTATGTGGGTGATGGTATTGTGTGCCTGTGGATGCTTGGTTGTAGATTGTAGTGTCTCTCTCTGGCCTTCTGTTGCAATTGTGGTAGTAGGGGTTTGTGGGTGATGTGGGTGTGTGTTTTATATTGTACTGGGTGTGCATCAGGTGTGTGTATTTTGAATTGTCCAATGTGGTAGTGTTTTGTAAATGTGTGTGTATTTTGAGCGCGGCGGTGTGTACCGCCAATGGAATACCGTGGTTGAAAGACCGCCACGTGGATTCGTGGGTCGTGATAGTGTGGGCGTATTTCTGTTGGCGTGACAGTGGAGGTTTTGTTTTCGCCAGTTTATCACTGACCTTTGGTGTGGCGTACTTGTGTGGGTGTCTGGATTTTGGCGGATTCCGAGCTGTGGGTCATAATGACCGTGGCGGAATTCCGCGGTGGTGTGTTGACGGTCTTCTGCACGACGGTAAGCGGCTTTTACGGCCAATGTTGTAATGAGGGCCAATGTTTGTTCTGAAAACAACATTCTAGAAGGTTCTTATATTCCTAAACAATATGTAACATTTCATGAAAAGTTCATATGAAAAGTTGTATTAACCATTCTTGATTCCTTCCCAGGTACCCAGATGCCTTGAGGCCTAGTTATAGTCCTTTCTTAAGTTATCCATGGTAAAAGTATGACAATGCTTAGAATCATAGTCTAGTGAAAAGCAATGTGACAAAATCTTGATATTGTGTGGTTTAACCTTTTGCTTCCTACAGGTCTCCTTCCCAGCTGTTCCCATCCTAATCCCCTTTTCCCCCGCTTGGACTCTCTCAGGCTCTGTGTTGGCAGGCTCAAGCACACACCCACCCAACAGCCATCCACCTCACGACAGCCTCCAGCACATGCACCTTCACCCAAAGTCACCAAACATACACCTCCTACAACCACAACCTCTTCGTCCACTCCCAAACCCCCTCCAGCTACTCGTCCCAGTGTTCCTAAGAAACTTTTCCTGTCCACCCATGACCTCTTTCCCTCACCTCCCCCACCCCGTCAGTCTCCTAGGACCTGACTCTCCAGGTCCCAACCTAGCACCTCAGCCATAACATCGGCAGGACCAGTGGTGCCAGTAGTCACCGGATTCTGGAGTGCACCAGGCAGCAGGGAAGCCAGTGTGGCAAGGAGCCACAGCACGGACAGTCCCCCACCTGTCAAGCATCAAAAGTTGGCCAGTGCCCAGCAGGAGAGGGGGAATACAACAGCCACCAAAGCCACTTCCAGGGGCACAGGTGGGAGTGTGGAGTCAGCTGCGACACCTTCCAAGGTGGGGAAGGGGCACAAGAAGCCCGGCAAGTCAGGGAAGATCAGCACAGCGGAGAAGACCGCCATCAGCCCCGCTGCCCAGGAGCCGGCCAGGAGAAGCCCCGCTGCCCCAGATAGGATCGCCAGCAGCAGCCCCGCTGGCCCAAACAGGACCGCCAGCATCAACCCCACTGCCCAGGAGGCGACCGCCAGCAGCAGCCCCGCTGGCCCAGACAGGACCGCTAGCAGCAGCCCCGCTGCCAGGAGGCGACCGCCAGCAGCAGCCCCACTGCCCCAAACAGGACCGCCAGCAGCAGCCCTGCTGCCCAGGAGGCGACCACCAGCAGCCCGCTGCCCCAGATAGGACCGCCAGACAGCAAGAGGGGAACTCCCTATTACCCCACTGGATCAGGGACAAAAAGCAATAATATAAACAAAGGTATCCAGAAGGGATAAATATGAACTTAACTATCGCAGTGAAAAAAACTCAATTGTTCACTGAAAAATGATTTATTTTATTTCCAATTAAACCAATTAAACTATAGTGCCCACAGATTACCTGTGCACCCAAAGGAATCTTATATACAACTAATAAAAATATTCACTTTCACTTTCAACACATAGCTTTATTCCGTTACTTTCAACCATAAAAGCAAAACAACCAACAATTGAATGAAAAAGGAAATAGGAATTAAGTTTAAAAAGTGATAAGAATAAAATAAAAACATATGTTTCAGCCTTAAAACACATAACATTACTTTCCTTAAAAATGCACCTAACCCCCTAATACCTATCATTTAAATTAAATATGGGGTTTTATTTCAGTCTAGGCGTATGATTAAAATTTAACAACTAAAACACTTTTTTTTTTTTTTAGTTCCACATCATCATTTTTCCCCAGAAAATTAATTCGTATATGCCAAGCCGCTACAATATACTTGCTAACCGCACAGGATAGAGGGAGAGAAGTTTCCCTCATCATGATCCTTAAGGCAACAATACAGTGTCTTACCCCCATATTCCTGCACACAGGTCGTAACCACTTCCGTCGCGCAGTCAAATAAGCAGGGCATATAAACATAAAATGTACAATAGATTTTGAAATGTGATTACAACACGGACAAAGATCGGGACTTGGAGTCACACTCCATGTACTGCCATAGGATTTAAGAGGCAGACAACCATATCTGAACAGCAAGAGGGGAACTCCCTATTACCCAACTGGATCAGGGACAAAAAGCAATAATATAAACAAAGGTATCCAGAAGGGATAAATATGAACTTAACTATCGCAGTGAAAAAAACTCAATTGTTCACTGAAAAATGATTTCTTTTATTTCCAATTAAACCAATTAAACTATAGTGCCCACAGATTACCTGTGCACCCAAAGGAATCTTATATACAACTAATAAAAGTATTCATTATATATATACATATTACACATAGCGAAAAACATCAAACAAAAGTTCCATTAAAGCACCGTGAGAAATTAAATATGATCTGCAGAGCCATCCAATGACCAGCAGTCACAGAAGAAGGAGATGACAGTTGCCCATGGAACGTATCTCGCCTCAGTGGGAGAGAACAGTCACCGAGAAAAAAAGTCCGATACAATCCTTAAATTCTTAGATCTCATAGTTCATAAATTCCAAGAGTCACTCCTCGAAAGATACAGTCGACGCGTTTCGGCCTTAACAAATCCGGCCTCCTCGGGACAATGAAGGCAGTGCCTGTATATACAACATACAAAAATTACCGAAACCATTATGGTTCATAACAACTATATACACAACCAGGCGGGAAAATACCACACCTGTTCACCATAAAAACACCCTCGGTGCACAAAAGCAAATTGATAAGAAGTGGATGATGACCAAAATAAATAAAAGTGCTTCCCAACGTAAGGCACTTAGCTTGTAGGAAAGTGGTTGCAAACAAATCACATGCAGTCCCAGAGAAGTAAACAAAGCTAAGCTATTACAACACTTAAATCCTGTAAAAAATATATATAAGATATACGAAAATACGAAAATAAAGAAACATATATAAAAACATATATTTAAAAGGTATAGATATGAGGAGCATAGCCAGAGGGACTGACCTGATGAGGAAACACTGCACATCAAGGTTTTAATTGCCATGAAATGATCGCGCACACTGTAAGCGATCTGAATACCTAGGTTTAAATACGGGAAATGAATCGCGCACACTGTCGTTTCCAACAAGTATATACAAATGGCATGAAATGATTGCGCACTCTGTAAGCGATCTGAACATCAAGATTTGAATGCAGGAATGAATCGCACATCTTGCCGATTCCAAAAAGAATATGCAAATGCCATGAAATGATCGCGCACTCTGTAAGCGATCTGAACATCAAGATTTGAATGCGGAAATGGACCGCGCGTCATGCACATTGCAATAAGAATATGAAATTTGATGAAATGATCGCACACTCTGTAAGCGATCTGAAACACAAAGATTTAAATGCAAGGAATGAATCGCGCGTCTTGCACATTGGAATGCCACCATGCAAATGCCAAGAAATGGTCGCGCACAATGATTATCAAGAGTTAAATGCAAGGAATGAACCGCGCGTCTTGCCAATTCGAATGCCACCATGCAAATGCCAAGAAATGGTAGCGCACAATGAGTTTCAAGAGTTAAATGCAAAGAATGAATTGTGCGTCTTGCCGATTCGAATGCCACCATGCAAATGCCGAGAAATGGTAGCGCACAATGAGTATCAAGAGTTAAATGCAAGGAATGAATCACGCGTCTTGCCGATTCAAAAGTCAATATGCAAATGTCAAGAAATGGTCGCACACACTGTTGCCGACCCGAATCTCAAAAGTCAAATGCCAAGAATGAATTGCGCGTCTTGCTGATTCGAATATCAACATGTAAATGGCAGAAACCACGAGCACATTCACACGCACAAGGAAAAATCTTTCAACATGAAAACTAGGCCCAAAAACTCAAATGCCTTTGAAAACGGGGTCGGGGGCCCCAGCCCAACCTCCGTCTTACCGCCCTGTTGAAGGATCACCAATACAATGAATGGCAAGGCCTGGAAAGGTCAGAGTAGGCCTCCGGGACAGGAGCTCAGGAAGTTGCTGCTGCTCTGCACCGGGACCTCTGAATAGTGAGCACGTGGAGCTGGGCTGGCTCCCTTATATAAAGTCTGGCCCAGCCCACACACCACACCCAGTCATGCTGCAGGGAAAGCTTCTAGAAGGTCCTAGAAAGGGACTACACCCTAACACACTCAGTAAGCCTGCAGCAATACATTGCAAATGAACAGTTATTGCAAACATCATGAATAGTGTTTTTCAAGGTTAAAGTCTGCAATGCAAAAGGTTAACATACTTCATATAAATACAATGCATGAATTAGGTCCTTGCATAAAGGTTGGGTTTTTGCATTTTAGTCACCCGTAGAGCACGCACTGCCCTGATGTTGACAAATCCCTTATCAGGCAGTGAACACCCTCTCTCATCTGAGCTGATCTAACTACTGGTTTTGACATGGATTTATCTCGAACAGGGTCCAGTAGAACATTAAAGTCCCCTCCTATCACCAGGTAATCTGCCACCTCAGCCTTCATTAATTGCCCATACAATTCTTGAAGCGGGGTTAGGTCCTCAATGTTCGGCACATAGTATCCCGCTAACGTATATCCTACCCTGTGTAGCTTAGTGTTTACCACTAGCCACCTGCCCCCAGGATCTGCAATATAGTTCTCTTCCCTGATTAATGCCAAGGTCTTCAAAAAAATAGCAATGCCTTTCATGTTATATCTTTGGTTTGTGCATGCAAACTGACTAATCCATTTCTGATATTTTAATATCTCACTCCACTCCTCTTTACATAAATGCATTTCCTGTAATACTATGATGTTGTAATCCAACTGTTTTAAATATTCTAATATTTTCCTTCACCTGATTGGCACCCTGAGCCCCTTAACATTCCATGACAGGGCCCTTAACCTGCACTTATTTATCACACCAACCCTTTATCACATGTCCTTATAGCCTTGTCTTGTATGAGGAGGATTTTTTTTCTTTTTTCCCCACATGCTCCCCACCACATGCAGCAATCCTTCCCCTTGAACCTATCCATATATGACGCCTCTTCTACCCTCCCTCTAAGCCTCCCTGGGGAACCCTCCACCTCTCCTTTGATCGCGTATAGCTGATACCCTCAGGCTCCATCCCCACAGAAGCTACGCACAGCTCCCTTTCATCTGCTGAATTAAGTTCTGAACCTCAGTAGGATCCCTTATGCTTCACATTTTATTGTTCCGCATTATCTCGAGAGTCACTGGGAATTTCAGGCTAACAACTTTGCCTAAAGATCTGAGTTCCTATATACATTTTCCTAGTTCTCATTGGCAATCTTGTGTCACTTCTTAAAACAGTTGACTGTTAAAGCTTCAGAGAGCATCTAGAGTAAGCCTTGAAGTTAACCAGTATCTTCCTCGGTTTTTCCCTATTAGGGTTTCATTTAAAAGGGTCTCTGTGGATCTTCTGAATGTCTGCCTCTAGATCCACTGAAGCTAATGATGGAATTTGTTCCTTTATTAGGCCCACCACAAATCCTTTTAGATCTCTTACTTCCAAACATTCATGCATACTCAATGTTCTAATATTATTCCTCCTTGCATTATTTTCGAATATTTCTATTTTATCACGTAATTCTCTTTCATTAGATTATAATGCTTGGATCTCCCCTCGAATAATGTCAATCTCTTTACCTAAACCTTCAATGGCGGTCTCTATCTTTCATATCCTCTCTGAAAGTTACCCATTTTTACCTCCAAATTCTCAGAAGCCCCCTGAAGTTTCTCCTGATTCCTCTCTCTAATTGCAAATGTCTGCATTATTTCCATCACAAGTACCCTTAATAGTGCCTCTATACTAGTGGCATTCACTGTATCTGCGTTCTGATTACCTGTGTTCAGTAGTGGCTGCTTTTGCAACATTTCTCGGGTACCCCATCACCCTCTTGTTCGAGAGAAACCTGACCCAAGACATGAAACTTATTCATACATGTGGGTATTCACCTACCTCCCTCCCCCACAGATACGTCTGGAGAACCTGACATGTTTGGTAGAGATAATGTACTCTGTCTCTCCTCTCAGCTCTTTTCCTGAACTCTAAAAAAAGCGCAAAGAAGGGGTAGTTTTGAATCACCTCTATGTATTTACTGATGTACTCCAATTCTTTTCATCTACTGTTCTTTTTTTTTGGTTGTTATGAATGTTAAGTGGCCCGCCTCCTTTTCTATCCCTAAACACACACCTCCAGTAAGTTCAGACGATGTTCTTTCAGAATTGCTGTTCTTCACCCATATCGAGGGTTCTTTCCTTTCCCTTCTGTTTCTCAAATCGCAACAGATTCCCTTCCCTACTCTCTTTTACCTCAACATGTCGTTTTACTTTCTGTAGAGTTGAGGAAGAGCCCGTCTCTGCAAAATAATTTCCAGTCTGCATCCTGGGGGACGTAGGTGTGCACCTGGGGTGCTCCTGCTTACTACAGTCCCCACTTGTTCTCCAGACAGTCCTGACGGTGCTCCCTCTGCCCCAGAAGCACACCTGGGCTGCAGCACGTTACTCCCTGTTAATCCCCGTGCTGCTCTTCCCCAAGGCTCCAGGTCGCTCACAGCACCTCACAATATCTCATTTCTGTCTCCGTCATCTCCCTGCAGCCCGTTCATTCGATAATCCTCAGTGTTTTTCAATTTTGGTAAGCAACTAAATACATTATTTAAATAAATAGAGAAACAAAAGAAAAATCATGCTGCATTTCCCTATAAAGTTCCCTGTAGCGTTCTCTTTCGTAAACATAGCTTCTGAGTCTAGAGCCCACACCTGGCTCCTTAACTAGCCGCCATGTTCCCCCACTGAAAATCATGAATAACAACCATTTATGTTCACTGGCCACAATAACCACTCACCAGGACCTGAAAGTGATGTGTGAAATGTTCCATTTTAAACCCACTCATCGAGCTGATCTTCAGTTGCATTGATGTATTTTTGCCATTTGTAAAATTTAACAGGGGTAGGGATACTAGGCACATTCATATCCTTACTTTTTACCAACCCTGAACAACTTGTCTGTTGTACAGTTTCATTTAAAAATATCATTTGAGCAGGGATCAGGCATGCTCTAAATAAAGCTTCCTTTTCCCTTATTTGCCAATTTTTAGTTGCCCTCACACTTTTTCAGTCAATTGACTTCAGCCAATATTCATAGCCTTCTATAGCCAACCGGGAAACAAAGGAATCAGAATAAATCAATTTTGAGTTAATAAGATACAGTGCGTTTCCACTAATAGCATTAAATTAATCCGACTCATCATCCGAAAAATGTGCAAACTTTTCAGAATATGTTTTTCAACTTACCATCGGCGGAGTTGGGCAATGTTCCCATAGGGTGTAATTAAAAATAATTGTTGGGGTAATTGCTCTGTGAACGTAATGATGTCCACAATGTTCTTTCTCTTCATAAACATCTTCACTTTCAAATAAAGTAAAATATTCTAACTGAGATAGCATAGAATCAAATGTTGTTATATCCTAATCATCAGAAACAACTCTGGGTGTTGTTACATCATTCATTGAAAGTTTAAATACACATGGAATTTGAATGACCTCCATCGGACCATATAAATGAAAAGGTACTTTATCCCAAACAATTCTATAAGGAATTGGTATAGCTGAAATGTTCAATAGGGAAAAGTCTCTGCTGGGCTTATGGGAGGAAAAATGTGTTTTTAGGACCTCATCCACCAGTTCAACTATAGAGCATTCATGAAGGTAATGACCATATATTAATAGGAAAAATACGATGACAAACCCAATCCAAAGAAGGAAGGTAAGTGCAGTCAATAAAAGCCCCGGATAGTTCCATGGAAAAATGAAATAGTTATTTTTTAGCCAATTTACCAGCATATGTGCCCTTGACATTCTTGTTGCAGGGGGAGATGAGTCGGTAAAAGTGTCATTGACGTCGGAAAAATATCCAGAAGTAGTTTGTGTAAAAACTGGAGCCGCGTTTGGAAAAGGAGATCTTGCAGAAGTCTTCCTTGGTGGGTCATAGTAGACTATTCCATTCCCTTGTGTTGAATTTGATCAGAATCTCTCAACATTTTTGACATTGTTCTCACAGAAGAAGTTAATGGGACTAATCAAAGATCATTTTCCACCATCCCCAAGCTTGGAGAGGTGTCAGGGTTGCTGCTTAATACCTGTGGAGGAACATCCTGGTCTGTAGTGCAGGATCGGCCATATGGTGTAGCTTGACACTGTCAATGGAGACAAAACGATTTTCTTTAGAACCAGGCAGTGGTTGTAGAATAACACTTCTGGTGCTGTGTCTTCCCAGGACTGGAACCAGTGCATAACAAGAAGGACCAAACTCTTTTTCACAGCAATCTTTTCATGCACTAGATCCCCAACTTTTGGAATCCAGCCAGTATGTGTTATTGGTGCGTCCCCTTTTCCCAAGGAGGAGGCACTGGCAGATGCATTGTCGTCACTGAACTGTTGTAAGTCCTTCAAGACAGTGACACACTCATTTATGTCAAAAGGTGTATCTGCCGCCTCCACACCAGGACCATCAAGATCTAGAACATACATTTGTGTTCCGAACAGGCATTCATGTGGGGTACGTCCTCCCAGGGACCTTCTCGGCAGATGATTATGTGCTCTCGGGACTCCATACAGGTGATCAACCCAACTACGACTTGTGCCTAATACTCTAGCTTTGAAGGATTGCTTTAAATTCAGGTTTCTTCGTTCCACAGCACTGTTTTCCTCTGGATGATGTGGGGACGAATAATAAAGCTAGACCTCTAATGAAGCCATGGTGTCCCTGGATGCCCTTGAAGCCAAAGCAGGGCCCTGATCCGAGTGGAAAGCCGCAACTGAATATGGGCCAATAAAGACTTGCAAATCTTTAACTGTTTGATTGCCAGCCTAGCATTGTGGCCATACCCATAGAAATCTGGAGCATGAGTCAACAGCGACTAAGAAGTATTTGTATGCCCCATCAGCTGTCAGGGGACCACAGTGGTCCAGGTACACACATTGTAGAGGATTGTTGGAAATCAGAAGGGGTGTCTGTGGTGGCATTTAACTGTGTGCCCTTTTATTTGCAGACAGATATCACAACAAATTACATACTGCTAGGTCTGTTTTATAGATCTATCCACCAGTAACATGCTTGTAACAGTGAAATAGTAGCCACCACACCAGCATGGGCAGAAGCAACTACCTCATGCTCTGCATTAATTAACTCAGATCTTTGATCTTGGTTGGGGATCACACAATCATTCACCCCTTGGTATTGTTACTAGGGCAGTATTGAGGCTACATATGAGGTAGGAATATTTGGCAGGATATGCCTTTGGTATAGGCTTGCATTCGGCTGAAGCTTTCACAGCAGCCCGTGTTTCATCATCCAACCTCGTTCGTGAATGAGTTATTGCAGCAACAGAAGATGTAGATACTGCTGACTTGGCCTCATTATCAGCCAAGGTATTGCCGGTGACGTGTATTCCAACACGTTGATGTCCCGTTGGTGGACTCTGGGTAGTGTTTCTTTCAGATCCGCTACTTTCCCCAGCAGTAACTTGTTTTTAATGGTGTTACTCTTTGAATCTCTGAACCCATTCTTTTGCCAGCAGTGCAGATATTCATTGTAGGACTAGACACAGTATTATGAGTTACAGACTATTAATGTTAACTTTCCTGGATCCGTGTGTTCCAGCACCATCAACAAAGCCTTTAGCTTTGCTAGTGGTACAGTGCAGTCCCCTAAGGTCTGTGCCTAGGTGTGTTATAGATGGATTTTACCATCTTTCATGAAGCCACCCACGACAGCACAAGCAGTGGAGTATTGATGTTTAGTGCCTACTGCGGGTTGGGCTGAGCCATCAGTGTACATAATTGATTGATATTGTTCAATAGGCAATGTGTTTACTGGAACAGGGTATTCTAGTTCATATTGTAGAAATTATTGCGTTTGTAATTTTGGGCCAAAAAACGGTCAGCATCAGTGGCCATCAGAGAAGTTGCCCATTGAATCCAATGTGGGTGAAGTACCTTAGCGTTAGGAACACTGTCTTCGGTGGATGCAGTCATGCACATTTTTATGAAAATTGGGGAGCTAGGCTCTTGCCTTCATCTGATAGTTCATATCCTAAAAATAGGACACTAAAGAAGGCTATTTTTGTTTTTTAGAAATAAAATTTGTAGCCTAATTTAACAAATCCCACAACAATGGGGCTCACATGTTGATCGCGATCATCATCCATAAGGTAGATATTGTCTACGTAGGACAATGCCTTGGGATCAATGTAGTGTAAAATTGACATAACACAAGCTGAAAACAATCCTGAACTGGTTTTATACCCTTGTGGGAACACAGCAAAACTTTTTTCTGTGACCTTAAAGTGCTGAAACTTGTTAAGTCCCTAATTTCAGGCACTATATTTTGGCAGAAAAAAACATTGGAAATATCCAAGGGTTCAGTTACAACCTGAAACTCTAGCTGTGTGGGAATTTCCATCACAGGTGTGCTAGCTTCATGCATTATTGGGTTTTGTGATTGAGGTTGGGGTTGGGATCTAACTGGTATTATATGGTAGGTAGAATCTTTATCCCACGATACATGGTGGTGAGATAACGCTGGTGCCTGTGCCTTCACCCAATCAATGGCTCAAGGCTCCCTGAGCTCTCTGGGAACAAAGGGCGAGAAAGAGGGTTCAATTAACTGTTTTCCATATGGGAGATTATGGACAAAGTCTGGTAGCGAATCTTTTTCAGGCAATAAAATATCATAAATGGTAACAACGTGATCCCAAAAGATAGCATCTATTGTGCGCTCAATGTCTTCTTCTAATTGTATTTTTAGTTTATAGACCCTATCGGGTGTGGAAACACACATGTCCGCAGCCTCAACGTGTACGAAGTCTTCAGTTGCTTTCACCTCCAGATGCTCTTGAAGATTCCGGCGAACTATTGTGACCTCTGCTACGCTGTCTACCAGGGCCAGAGCCCATTTCCTGTTCTTCAGTAAAGCTCTCATCCTGAGTGCCATTTCGTATAGAAATCACTGTCAATTTTTTCTTTTTGAATTGGGGTTTTCATTGGGGAAGTTTCTCTTCTTTCAGAAACTTCTGACAAGCGTTGTGACTCCATTCTTGGTTTCACATACTCAGTTCGATGCTCTGACAGTCAGCCTCTCTCACTGTGTTTATCTGTTGAGTCCTGAAAGGAATGAGATTGGCATGTATCAGTATGTTGATATCTATCAGGCGTTTTTATATTATCACTATTTGTAACACTATAACTGTTCTGAGGGGTCTTCAAATGCAGAGATTCTCCACTTTCCTTTTTAGGTGTTTGTTTTTGTTTATCCCAGCATTTTTTTAGAACCCTGAAGTGTCTGCTTGGTAGAATCCTTATTAGATTTCCCCTGTAATTGTGATTTAATAGGTCTGGCTCCCAGGCTATTTCGACCAATAGTAGAGTAGTTATGCGCGATAATCTTTGGCAGCTTGCATTTTTGATCCTGTACAGGAATGTCCCGCAGCCGCATGCCCACTTCTAGTGCAACTGCTTCTCCTTTAAGATTGCTTAATATTATTGAAGACACAGTGGCAAAATTGTATATTTATTGCATCCCCAAATCCAGGGCTGGGGCAGCATAGGGCAAGTGCTGGTGTACTGTGTAAGATAGTATAGAGCTTGGCAAATTCCGTGCCCCAAGTATTGCAGTTATCTACTGTGGGAACCATCCTAAAGGGCAAGCACATAGTGAAAATTCTATGTTTATCCTTGTTTACCGTATGGGGAAAAACTGCTTCCAGCACATTTATATTTTGAGCTAACCAAAATGGAATGTCTTCACGTTTGGCAGGTATTTTACCCATGGTCAAATGTACAGTCGCAGGGTTAATGCTTGGTGTGACTGCAAGTGGTTGTGCTGGGGCAGCTCGTACTGGGTTAGTGTTTAATGTTTGCATTACAAACTGTACTAACACTCTGCTTACCGCTGTAAGCTCAACGTATCAGGGTGCAGTGTATATGTGGCGATAAAGGCCAGGTAGGACCGTCTGTGCTCAGAGGACCTAACCTAACGTGTAGTATTGTGTGTGGTAGGGCACCATCAAACCAGTTATTATGGTCTTGAAAAGATACAGGTATCTCTAAGTATCTATAAGCTTTATGTTGTGCAGGTATGTTAGAAGGTGTGTAATGAAATGTATTATTGTTCCAATTGACTGCTGGAAATGTGACCCAAGAGTAGAATATTTCTGTTCTGTAGGCTGGATGAGCCTCAACTACAAATGTTACAGGACTCCCCCAGGCTGTGAGGCCATTAGCTAACAAATGAGTGGTTAGGGGAGGTCGCATGTTCACTGCAATTCCTACCGTCGTGGGTTTGCCATGGTAGATATACCTGTTGAGAGATAAAGACACCAAATTGGGATTGATCTTTTTAGGGTTCAAGCTTGAACAACCTAGAGCATTGGATAGGTACTACCTACCTAGCTAAGTGGGAAATCCTCAATACCACGAACATCTCCGTAAATATTATTGAGGTGCCTCTAGCATGTAGTGAGACAAACATACTCAGGTGGATCTGAAAATCAGTGCCTGACCAAACGTTGGCAGCACCATGTCACGTGGGCTCTCATTATCCTAATGAGGCATCTGGATTTAGGCAGCAGCATCATCTGAATTGTGGGGAACTGAGTCCAATCACACACCATGTAACAACTGTCGGCCTAATCCGTTTCTGCCCAGCTAGCAGCATCCCAACTCTACCCAAGAGGAGGGATAATTTGTGGCAACTGGGTGCATGACAAGATGACTTCTCAGGGAAATCGTGGTGGATGAGATCTCAACCTTTTCTCTCAGTTACATTAGTCTCACACATGCAAAGATAAACAGAGGGAAGAAATTGTTCAATAAGTTTATTAAATCAGCTGCGTCCTAGATAAAATGTCATGAAATGCAATAATTAGAATGATGAAACATACTAGAAGCAAAATGGTGACAAGGAAAATGAAACACAGTAAAGGTCCCACCATACTGTAACTATGCACAATATATGTGATTCCTACCTAAGCTATTTTAAAGCACAGCAGGATAAGTCCTAATCCGCCCTTCAGGATTCCCCCCTGGGAAGACATCATCCTCCATACCTGAGTATGACAGTAGCAAGAAAGCCTTTTGTCTATAGAGACACCATCCCCATGTAGGCAAGGAAACCTGTGGTCTCAGCAAGCAGCAATAATGAAGTCAATCAGCATGCGGTTGTGGTCATCTGGCTGGAACCTCCCGCTAACGAGCATAGGACAGGGTAAATGTTTTATAAAACAACTGATGTTCTGAGAAATATCCCTACGTAAAGATATGAACTTTTCTGTGAATGTTAAAGACGCAGTTTACCACTTGTGCCGACAATCCTATCTTGCTGCAGCCTTGGGGAAAGCACAAAGTGAAAAGAATATCACGCTAAGTACTGTAATGCTTTCCTAGGTGAAAGAACAACTATATAAAGAAAATAAAACACCACCAGGAATGTGGCTGATTCTAAAATAATAAAATGAAGCAGAATAAAAATGTCACTATGATAAAAGGGCACAAACAGCAGGGCTAGTTAGTAAAATAATATGCCCTAAGAAATCACTAAAATGGCTATACAACAGGACAATGACAGCGCAGTAAGAGACTTGGGGCGGGGGCTCAACTTGCTTCATCAATCCTGCATGTGGAATCCCCCCTCCTTGGGCATTGCCCCAAGGCACTGTGAACATCGTTCAGGCCACCTGATTACCAGTGGGAATCTGCACACACCCCATTTGGTCCGCCCGCCAGAGACGGCCCGGATGACTAGAACCTAATGGCATGGGATGACTGGAACCTAACACTTCGCACCACCAGTGGGGGGCAAGTAACTGATACCCCCTGTACAGACCACATGGTGGCAGAGTATCCCACAAAATATATCTCAAGTGTCAAAACACCGGCAGCCCCCTGAACCACTAGTCACTGCGGGGACGACAGTGCAAGTGCATGCCCCACACATAAAGAAAACAGCGCTGAGAGGAGTGGGAGAAACTGAGCAACTTTCACACCGACCCACACCAAACCCCTGAAGGCCAGGCCTGCACATTCCCATAGTTCTGCATGTCTGTTGTTGAGCTGCTTCGTTCTTGCTTTGTGGAGCTGAGATGTGCCAGAGAACATACCAACAGCCAAATGGGGAAAGCAATCAAGAAAAGAGACCTAATTGTCAAACTCCAGAATGGCATCAAGGGTGACATGGAGGGAGACTCGCAGAGCCAGGAGAGCCTGCGGCCATATCAAACATCAGACCCCACCCTCCAAGACATCTTACAGGCCATCACATCCACGTGGGAGGCCCTTGAGACTAAAACAGACGCCTAGGCCTCCTCAGAGATGACCACAGACAGCTGGCCGAAAGAGTCACCACCATGGGGAGACTTATGACCGATATACCACCAGATATGGTGAGGATGCAGATGCAGGTCTCTACACTGGAGGGTAAGGTGCACACTTTGGAGGCCAGGGTGGATGACAGTGAAAACAGGTGTTGCTGCAACAATGTTACAATCATCAGGTTCCCGGAAGGCATTGAGGGCCCAGGGATGGTGACATATCTGGAGAACTGCCTAAAAGAAACAGTGGCTCCCATTGGACTATCTTCATTCTACGCACTTGAGTGGGCCCATCGAGTGCCCTCTCGGCAGCCTCCCCGAGTGCCTCCCCGAGGCCGGTGGTCACCAAATTATTATACTATGGTGACCGGCATCACATCCTTCCGCAGGCTAGTCAAAAAGGTGATATACAAGTTCATAACAGCAAAGTCATGATCTTTCCTGATTTCACTAAGGAAGTCAAAAGCACCGCACATTATTTCTAAAGGCTAAGAGGCAATTACGAACCCAAGGACTGCAGTATGTGATGCTCTTTCATGCAAAAATGTGAGTCATCACGTGGCAAGAAGTACAGTTCTTCAACACTCCTCACGAGGTATGGGATTGGCTAGACGCCCACCCACCGGTGGGCCCGAGCAACTAAAAGGATGATAGCCCATCACAATGCCGCAGGCAGAAACAACCTGTCAAGCGCTCCCAACAGGGGGTCCCAACAGACGCTGAGGCGTGGAGGGAAAGGAGACGGGCTCTGGAATCCATAGCAGCACTGAGTCGGGACAAAGCCAGTCCTACTCCCTCCCCAGACCCGGTCCTTCCTGACATATCACTCGTCTGACTCTGACTCTGAATCCTTCAGTGATCATTTGCCTATTATAAACCCCAGGATGGCAGATAAACTTGTGTGACCAGATGTCTCTATTCGACCTCCCATCAAAGTGGAGAACAGTTGATACTCTACACAATGAATGGGATTAGCAGCACACATGTACACTTAGCGCATGGGTGAAGCCTCCTTTCTCCACATTGAACTTCAACAAATAGGTCCAATGGGGGTATCTCAACAAAGAGGAATGTATACTCACTGGCATGTCGTCCCTCCTACATAGACTGTTCAGCAGTCTGTTGTCTTCAGAATGTCAGATTGTTGGGATTTTTGTAGTTTGGATGAGTGGTGTATACTACTTGTCCTGGGGTTTGGGAGTTTGAATACTATTGTTTTTATGGTTGAGGGTATCGCTCTGCTTTGTGCCTATTTTGCTACACATTATGCCCATTTGCTGAGAGAGATTCCAATGAGAGTGCACACACCCTCACCAAACCTTCTCCCCCTTTGCTCACACCAGCTACAATGGCGAACTGTATAGAATATAGATTTTTCTCCTGGAACATCAGGAGGATGAACTCAATGTACAAACACCATAAAGTGCTTTCCCACCTCACCAGATACGGGATCCCTACAGCCCTCCTCCAGGAGACTCACCTAGACGAGAAAGAGCTACTGGCCCTGAAGTGCAGGTGGGGGACAGACTTATTACATTGCCTATTCAGCATACGCGAGGGGAGTTTTAATATGGATTAGACCAGGGGTCCCATTCCACATTCTCTACTCCTTCATCAATCCATTAGGCTGCTATGTGGTCCTGATTGGCAAACTGGATGGGAGGGAAATTACAATAGGGAGTCTGTATGGCCAAATGTCGACCAAGCCAGCTTCCGTGCAACCCTATTCTACCAGATAGCTACACACCTCATGGGCTCCATTATACTGGGTGCGGATTTTAATTATATTGCAGATGTTAACTTAGACAGGTCACACCCTCCCCTGTGGGACTCACCAGTCACCCGAAATGCAAGAGCCTTTGCCACATGGCAACGAGGGGGGGTGCTTCTTAACTGTTAGTGAGCCTACCACCCATTGGAGCGAGATTATTTGTTCTTTTCACTTTGCATGAACTACACATCAGATTGGACACTTTCTTGAGCTCTTCAAATGTACGAGTCAGTATTATTCTCGTAATACTTAACTAGAACTGAATTGGCCCACAACCCACTATTGCTGAGGCTTAAATGCAACTGACTTTGACCACCTGTCCCCATGTGGAAATTAAAGCCAGAACTACTGGAGAACCAAGTCTTCCGAGATTCTATAGGCACTGCCATGCAACTGTTCTTCAAAGATAATGAGGGATCTACGGCCTCAGAGTTGATAGAATGGGATGCCTTCAAAGTAGCGATTTGAGGGTGCTCTATCGCCACTGCTGTGGGGGTCCATAAGGCACTACTGAATGATGTCACGCAAGAGAAAATGGCATTGAGGGCCCTCGAGCAAAACCACCTGGAGGAGCCAGCCCTTCAGGCTGATATGTTAGAGGCCAAGGAGAAAGTCGCAGAGATGGTCGAGCGACCACATTGTTATGACTACAAGATGTACCAGATCCGCACCCATGCAGAGGGAGACTGCGCAGGTGCCCTCCTCACATGGCTGGAAAACCCACCCCAAAGGTGCTCTATAATTGTGGAATTACAGATGCCCCTGGGCTACATGGGGTGACATTATTCAAGAATTTCACAAGCATTGTGCTGACCTGTACCAGAGCAAAGCGGAGTTCAGGCCTAAAGCAGTCCACACCTTTGTGGAGAGAATGGACCTACCATCCCTTTCACCTCAGAAATCAGAGGCCCTTAGGCAAGACATTGCACTTTATGGTCACTGCCACATATGCCTACTCTAGTCCATCGTGACCAATCACGATTCATTCTGGGTCGCAGCATGGCGCTTAACATCTGCTGACTTTTCTCTATCCTAGATGTGACTCCTCCGATAAGACCAGTGCTGAAATATTTGCAGTCAAAAAAATGTTTGATAGCTTGGAGTGGTCATATCTCTACAAAGACTTACACAGGTTCGGCCTGGGTGAGGGGTTTATGGTCTGGACTCAACTGCTCTACACAGCTCCAAGTGCCCAAATACGCACAGGGGGATTCATATCTGAGAGTGTTGTGATAACTCGGGAACCTAGAAGGGATGCCCGCTCTCGCCTCCCCTTTTTGCACTGGCAAGTGACTCTCTTGTACTCTGAGCCTGCACTGGTGATCCCTATCGGCGCCTTCAGACAGCAGAACAGGCACATCACATATCATTATACACTGATGATCTTCTCCTGTTTTTGGAAGATGTAGAAGGTGTGCTGCAGGGAGCGAAAGATCTGCTAGACCACTTTGGCAATCTGTTGGGACTGGGGGTGAATTGGCGGAAGTCTAGCCTCTTCCCCCTTACTGCAGGCAGGACAGCTCAGAATGGCATCGGAGACTGCGTCACCTTTCTTACTTGGGAGTCCATGTTTATCAGGGTGCTATTGACTTACTGGAAGGAAACATGACATGAGCGATCAGGGGCCTCCAACGGAATATGTCCTTTTGGATCTCCCTGGCCCTTTAAATGATGGGACAGAGATCGTTACTAATAATGATAGCTCTGCCCAGACTACTTTACCTCTTTATCATTCTTCCTTTATGGATTTCCAGAAAGAAAGCAGGCCAGCTTCAGTGGCTGGCAGAGTGGATAGCGAATCGAAACAATGCCTTAGAGGGAGATACCCTTCACCGACTCTCTTTTTGCTAGGCAGGCTTCATCTCCTGCTGCCCGTGCTCTGAAACCCCTGGAGCTGGCCATGCTGAGGTGGTGTTGGATATGATTCTCAACACCCTATGCCCCTGAAATTCTGCTTTGCCTCCATCATAGCTTCCCCCATGGAGGGAGCTGGAGCAGCCTCTCACTGTGGGCAGAAGAAGGGGACTCCACTATAGGAACCCTCTATGTGGCTGATGCCTTCCTGCCCTTTGAGGAATTCTGGACTACCTACACCCTTCCCCCAAGACACTTTTCCCTTTATAGAGCTCTAACTAGAGTAGCACATAACCACTGGAAACAGGGTCAGTCGGAACCATTCACACTAGCAGCATGTGAGTACTTGGTCAGCGCAACGGGTACTCACAAAGTGGTGACGTGCCTCTACCGCAGAATTAGATCGGACTTTACTTCGCCCCTGGTAAATCTCTGACTGAAGTGGGAAGAGGGCTTGGCAGTCTTGATTGCTGAGGACACATGGGATGCCATCCTAATGCGTACCCCTAAAATATCACGGAATGACAGGTTCAACACATCAACTTCTTCATACTACATAGAGCACATCTAACATCTGGCAAGCTTGCCCACCATCTTGGGGTGACGGATGCTAAATGCCCAACATTAGGACTGAAATGTATGTGTTTCTTTTCTTCATGAATTATTTATATCGCTACCATGGAATGTGGAATGGACTGGAAATTCTAAAAATTGTTTCTTGACATTTCTATGTACGAATTGATGTTTTAAAAGAAATCCTGCTGATTAGCTACCTTTCTAAGATGGCTGCCACACTTTTCTACTTTCTAACTCTCCACTTTTTGCTTTAAATGGGCGCTATACCAGTTCAGATGTACTTCCTTCTTAATACACATTGGGCTGGTGCTATGTACACACTCTTGTTTGGATTCCGGGTAGACCTGCACACTTTGTTCCTTGCATGCCAACACTTAGGAACACCAATAGTCGACATTATTATGTAACAGAGCGGTGGGTTTCTTACTCCTTTTACCCGAATTGCTTTTTTCTGTGGTGGATAACGATGTTCTATACCATCATGAAGCATGTTCTGCTTGAAGGTGTGTTCGTATTCTGCATGTTGTATAGTTGGCACCATCTTTGTTATTATCGTAGGAGTAATTGGATATTTGTTTTTTTTTCAGCATTGATATACTGAGATGTTCCTATTGAGGGCTATGATTGAGGATCACGATTAAAAAAAAATCCTTTGTGTGACAGATGTTCTTACGGAGAGCACTGTGGTGGGTTGGATAATCTAGCACTTTTTATATGAGTAATTACTCAACTAATTTTATACCATGGTGGCAATAGAACCTGAGTGATTAGTCTGGTTAAGCATGGAGTGATTTCATTGCTTTATGCCACATATTTCTGTAGTATTATGTTCACAGAACAAGGTGACTAGTTTGTATAAGATTGTAGTGTATACACTATTTTGTGACAGTGGTTGGCATGTGTATTGGTTTTGTTTCTTTACTGCCTTAAGACGCACTCTTAAAATGTCCACCCACAGTTGTTGTCAAATCTAATTAAATGCTGACCACAGCATGTCCGGTTATTCATGCACATGGTGCATGATGTGGCAGGGTTCTTATGAAATACAGCAGTACCTAATTTGTTTTTAATATTCTTTTTCTATTCCTTTCTGCCTCTTCCCTCTTTTCTTCTTTTTGTGCCTTCTGCTTTTAACAGGTTTTGGTTACATAGTAACCATTTTTGCTCATTTCAGGTAGAACTCTTGTGTCCTGATGATGATCCTACTATTCAGATATGGGGTCGAAATGCCGTCGACATTAGTACTTTGACTCCCTTTGACAATGTATGATTTGATAGGAGCAATAGTACTGTGAAGCTGTGACTGTGGATTTATTTGTCAAATGTGATATGCTTGAGCAATTTTAATTGGTTTTGTTTATTAAGGCTGTCCTGTTTTCCCACTACATTTTTAAATTAATTTATTAGATACGTTTCATAGACTTCATTGTAACCCTATGGTGTTAAGAGACCCATGTTCCTTTGAAAAATAATTGTCCCCGGTCCCTTAGTACCTGTGGGTTACCCCTTGTGTGTGCTAGATTGAAAGAGCTTATCTCTATTCTACTTACTAAGTGGGTTTCTCCTCCTTCTTCCCCCGTTTTCCTCCCCCCCACTGTTCTTCCCTGTTTTCCAGATTTCTTACTTTTCTCTCCCCCCCTTGGATACGTCTGATCATACACCTTTTTATTCTGATTACTATATTAAGAAAATCTAAGAAGATCCTTCCCTTTTTTCTGACCCTATTGACCGTGCACAACCTCCTAGATTAAGCTGAGCGGAAGAATCAGAATTTGTTTTTAAAGTAGTATGTCTGGTTATAATTGATGATCTGCATGCTTACTGAATACTTAAAAGCAGACCCAATTCCAGTGGACCCTAAGTTAGGAACATTCCCGGTGTCTTTACTAATGACAAAAAATACCTTCACGGATTTAAGGCCTGATTAGGAGTTTGGCGGAAAGGATGACCGGTCCGCCGAACTTTCGACGGGGAGGTTGCCACCATACTGGCTGCCTGCTTGCCGGACCCATTATGACTTTCCCACTGGGCTGGTGGGTGGAAACCAAGGTTTCTGCCCATCAGCCCAGTGGGAAATTGGCTGCAGCATTGTCACTGGCTCGTAATAGGGCCGGCGGAAATACTGCAGCCGCAGTGTGCACCAGCACCCTCACAAAGCTCACTGTCTGTGCTGAGCAGAAGGTGAGCATTGCAAGGGTGCTGGCAGAGGGACTCCTGATTTGCCCATGCGAATTGCCTGGGCAGTGCAGGGGCCCCCATGCGGCCTCCCTGCATCTGTTATCCACCAGCCTTTTCATGGCAGTGATTATGCCATGAAAAGTCTGGCGGAGAACCAGGTTGTGATCAGCAGGGCGGTGCTGCATGCAGCGCCGCCCTGGCTGATTCCAACCTCCATCACTGTTACCCTGTCAGGATCATCGGAGATGGCAATACCCTGGCAGTCTGACAGCCAGGGTCATAATGTGGCGGTTATACTGTCACAGCTGTTGGCTGTCCTGACCTCCACCTCGGTCTCAAGACCGCCATCCTCGTAATGAGGCCCTTAGTTTCATAGGCATTATCTGCTCTAGGCATTGGATGGTGCTTGGATTGATAAGGCTATTGAACACATGAAAAAAATTGAAGTAGAAATTACTGATCTTGAGAGAAAGATTAGGGAATGTAGCACAATTTCTACAAAAAATTGAGAAAACTGTATCTGAATTCAATAAAATTAAACAGAATAAAAAGACTAACAAGGTGAAAAGGGACATTGGAAACTATAGGGTGGAAAGTACTTACCCTTATCTGACAGATTATTTTTTTGTCAGCAGAACATACATGAACCCTAGTTTTAGGTGTCCATGGGGGAGATTTAATAAACAAAATACTATCATCACTTTCTCGGATACTTCGGGGGAGTCCTCAGATAGTGAACGCCGTCTTGTCATCATGCATCCACACCCTTCGACTCCTTGGAAAGATCTTCAGATTGATCCCCATTATGTCAAAAAAGACAGTCACCCTCGCAAATCATTAGCAAACTGGACTACGGCAATGCACTCTATGCCAGCATCACCAAGAAACTTCAATCAAGTCTACAATGAATCCAGAATGTAGCAGCCAGGCTCATCTTGGACATCCCCTGATACAGCCACATCTCTTCCTGCCTCGGCGATCTACACTGCCTCCCAGTCAACAAGCGCATCACCTACAAACTTCTGATACACACCTACAAGACACTACACAACAAAGGACCGACCTACCATACCACAACCTTCTAAGTACCCAATAGAGAACTCCGTTCTTCCCAGGTCGCCCTCTCAGTCATTCCCTAGATCTGAAAAAGCACAGCAGGAAGAAGAACTTTCTCCTACCTCACAGCCCGGACATGGAACACGCTACCTCTCAAACACAGACAGATTGCATCACTGTAGTAGTTTAGGACCTCAAGACCTGACTATTCAAATAAGCAGCACGCACCCAACAGTGCCTTGAGACCCTACTAGTGATTGGCTGTGCTATAAAAGCACTGATTGATTAATTAATAGATAATGCTGATCCAGGTGAAAGCGCTAGCTCCTCCTCTAATACATCTCATAAACCTTTTTTTAGGCAGGGGGTAGGGTCGCCCACCAAGACAGTGGAGGGGGAGATCCCAACATTGGTTCAGAACTCCAGTAGAGCAACAAACATGCCAAAAGTATTACCAGTGGTAATTGAGAATTCATTTAAGAACACCTGTCCCTTCATTACGGATGATTTACACACAATACCGATCTTTAATCTCTTCTCTTATCTACTTCTTTAGTTGAGATGTCCTATTGAGCAAGGGCCTTTCATTTGACTCTAAGAGCCTTCCTGATTTTCTTGAGCTTCAAATAGAGGTTCTACACTTCTTAAGGAAAATCCAACTACATGCTTTTTTTCAACAGAACCCTTGTTTTCCCTGTACTGGGCACACTGGCCTTTAGGCCTGTGTCTACTTCCTCACCTCCACACAGCTCCTTACCTCCCGAAATATACATCTTTGAGAAATTGATTCTCACTCTCGAAAACAAACGGAATTCACTTCACTACATGCAATTGTTACAAGAGAAGGATGCTCTCAGGACATTGAAACTCAATCAATCATTGGTCATAAAACCAGTGAATAAGAGAGGCGGGCTTGTGGTCTAGGACATTGATCCTTACAAAACTGAAATTGCCAAACAACTTACTATAACAGATCATTACTTGAACTGGGTGGTACTCCCACCACTGCAATTCAAAAATTAATTCTTGACATTACTGAGAAAGGGAAGATTGAAGGTTTTCTGTTGCAGCATGAATTTCAGCACTTGAACGCTAGGTGTCCCAGAATACCTGTAGTCTATACGTTACCAAACTTACACAAGCACCTTAAGGCCCACCGGGGCACCCAATTGTTTCAGGGTGTGGCTCCATACTTGAACCTCTAGGCCCGTTATGTAGATTTTTTATCAAAGAGTTTGTCCCAACTGCACAGTACTTTGCCGGGGATTCTTTGGACATGATTAATCAGATTGAACACCTATCCTTGACCCTAACACAAGTATTCTTTGCACTAAGGACGTTATATACTAATATTCCACAGGAAGAGAGGATTAAGATCATCAAACATATCCTTGTACACAGAACCCGCCTTCACCCCATCCCCACTAGGTTTATGATTCAACTTCTGGAAGTGTGCCTCACTCGTAGTTTTTTCCTCTTTGATGAACACTTTCACCAGCAAATTAAGGGGACATCGATGGGGGCTGTTTTTGCCCCCAACCTTACGATTCTGTTCATGGACAATCTCGTGACACACCAAATTCTCACCCACAATAACACAGATTGAGACAATATTAGTGTTTGGAAATGGTATATTGACGGCATCTTACTGATTTGGCATGGTTCGTAAGACACCCTGATGCAATTTAATCAGTGGATAAATTGCAATTGCAAAAAGCTAAGATTAACACTAACACACAGCAGATCAGAAATTGCTTTCCTAGATCTCAAAATAAAGTGTGTTGATGAAGAACTAGTCACATCTGTACATTGCAAACCCACTGAAAGGAACACACTACTCTCATATAAAAGCAACCACCCCAGGGCTCTCAGAGACATGTTACCATGTTCACAATTCCTCTGTATCCATAGGAACTGTTTTTTCAAGAATGATTTCTTTTTGGGGGCTAACTTCCTGGTGAAGAAATTGCAAACCAGGGGATATTCCCACAAATTAATGAGACAGGCCATGGAAAGGGCATGGTATTGCCTGAGGGATGTACTTCTGACCCCAAAGCATAAGGTAAGGAATAACCGCTTAACATGTGTAACTACCTTTTCCACAATATCCAATCAAATGGGGAAATGTATCCTCAAACATTTGCCGGTGCTCATTGCAGGTGTATTAGGTCTAGAACCTCCTTTGTTTGCATTCCATAGAAAAAGAAACATCAAGGACCATTTGGTTAGAGCCATTTTGCCACCAAAAATATTTAAATTCTAGCCTGACTGACCTTTGGGGTTTGACTCCCGTGGTGGGACACTTCAAATGTGGGAATTGTTTTGTGTGTAAATTTACACTAGAGTCTAAAGAACTTGCATATGGCAATACTAAGATTGAGTTGAAGCAGTTTTCTAATTGTAACACTATAAATCTTGCATATGCTATCTCTTGTCCATGAAACAAGCTTTATGTTGGCCAGGCAATGAAAAAGGTGTGCATTTGCATTTGCCAGCATCAAAGTCGCCTACGATGTCAGGTTCCTAATGCTCACTGGTAGACCACTTCATGGAGAAAGGACACACTGCAGAGGACCTCCTCTGGCAGGTCATCAAACCACCACAGCGGGGCACCGATATAGATACGCTACTCAACAAGGAGGAACTGAAGTGGATACTGTTCACCAGTAATTTTCACTTTGAGTTGAACAAAATGGAGGATTGGACTGCACTCTTTTGAGGCCCCATTAAAAGGATCTGGTAGGAATTCCTCTAATAATCTTGTCTGTGTGAGATGTATTTATACAGATCATGTAGGACGCCTGACACAGGTATATTCCTAAACAGTAGATAAGGGAGAAGGCTTGTGGCAGCAATTATGTAAACAATTCCCACCAAAAGCCCACCAAAACTAAATTATGTTTCTGTCACATGTAAGTGGATTAGGGACATGATGTAAATATGTACTTCCATCACTTGGTTTTGACACTGATAGTGACGCCTTCACAGAGAGACACTGAAAACGCAAATCTAACTCTAAACAAATGCAGCCATCTTTAAAGAAATAATACAATAAATGGGCTAAGGCAGAGCAGGATCAGTAGGTTAAAAGTCACAAGGTGACAGGGCACAGGCCTGCAAGCCAGAAGGCTAAGCTAAACTCCTGATTCCCATTAAAACTAACTAGGATCCATTGCACTCTCCCGATTGCGGGAACAAGGATGATGCCATAATGATGATGACATGGAAGGTGGATGAGTCCAGGCTAAAATGCTCTGAGCTAAAAACATGTTAAAATCCTATTAAAAACTAGCTGAAAACATGCAGAGATACAATGGTGACCTTGACAAGCACAGGAGGCCAAAGCCAATCTTATCTAAGAAGACAATTTGGCATAAATTTTGGAAAACGTTGGAATGAAGTCAATGGTCAAATCAGTTAACAATAATCATGTCTCTGAAGTTATCAAATGGGAGCACATCCAGGAGTGAACCCACATAGATGCGAGATCGATGACAGGATTGGCAGACGGATACACAGAGCAGAAGTGTGCAGGATCACCCGCAAAGGCAGCACCATCCAAAGTGCCTGAAAGAGCCAAATAGCTAAGAAAGGGTGGCTGATCCGCCTTGTGTATTAGCCTCAGTGTCATGGAACATGTGAGTGAATGAACCCTCATCAGAAACACCAGCAATTCTCTGTCCACAGGCGTCACTGGCAGAACAGCAAGACACACCGATTGTAAAGACTAATAGAGGCATCAAGTGCAATGAAGGACAGGGTGCATGCAACATAGGACTGGTCGGAATGACAATGACCAATCATGCTCCAATTCTTCCAGCAACGGAGCACCAAAGAACTGTACAATGAGATTATGGCACAGCTGGGCTGGTGGTAGTAGCTCCATCACTCGGCTTAGCTGAGAAGGCACAAGCTCTGCGTATTAGGAACAGTAGCAGCAATATCCCGCCAATCAGCACCAAAGTCACTGTAAAGCTGCCATACACACTTGAGACGAGTGAATGGATAGCTGATGGAATGACTACAGAGACAGTCTGGAAGATGGAAATGAATCCAGACCCAACAGCCTTAAAGAAGTGCACACTCCCTGTAGTGCTCGAGGCTTTAAATAGCCTGGAAACCAGCTCACCAAAGTGCTTGGGGAAGTTGGTGTTTAATTGGGATTGCATCTCGGCTGATGATCTTGCTATCTGGAGAGCATATGTCTCTCTGGCCGATGTCAATGTCACTTGTTTTTGTAACAGTAGTGCCTTTAGTCTACTCAGCTTGTCATAATTTACATTAGCAGTATCAATGTGAGGCCACATTTCTGCTACTCTTATCTCTTGTGTGTGGTGGGGGAATAGAACATGTCCACAACAAGTTCCAATTTGAGAGACTGAAATTGTGAAGGAAATTCCTGGTCTCATACTGCAACAGCTCTGTTCGTTCAGGACCACAAAACTTCCATTCAAAAGTATATGAAATGCTGGACCAATCAAAGGTGCAGGAGTACCCTTCAGTAAGCATGCCAAGTTTGCGACTCCCACATTGCAAAAGCCGAAGTGTCACCTGCTTGCAGATCATTGAATGACTAACAGTAGTTTCGCATTCGCTTTCACTCAAAAAGACCTCTGTTTTGCTGCTCAGACATTTGTACTCAAAAGGCAACTCCCACACTTCATTAATAAAGCTATCTCCAAGCCACTCATATCTGTCTACAGTAAAATGTTTCAAATATTTCATGAAATGAAAGTTGGAAATTGGCAGATTTATAATGCCATGTATAAGCCCTACTGTTGAAGGACTTTCTGCTACTGTGAAAGGCTGCTTTTCTAGCTTTTCTATATTGAGCATTGTGTAACTTACTTTCTTTTGAGCCATTATTTGGTGCTCCCTGGACAAACTTAAAGCAGCGAACAAAGTCACTACTGTTAATTTATTTTAATGGGACGTGGTCATTTTTCAGAATCTGTAACGTCCAACCTAACTGCATGATGGAACACAGCTGACTTTGTCCATGCCGTAAAAGGGACATTTCATTCTGAATGATGTCAATTGCAGAAGACAATATGTTATTAACGGTGTATATTCTTTTGGACAGAGTATTCATGCTATTATCAACAACAGCTAAAGCCTTTCCCATATTTTCCTTATCTATCTGCCTTAAACGTGCAGCCACTTCCATTTGAGAAAGTGTCCATATTTCATTATACATGACATACAGAAATAATTTAGAGAATGGCTTTTTTGGACCTAGCAAGAAATCTTGCAAGTCCACGTCCTCTGATAGGAGATGAAGATGTTCCTTGACTGCTGCTGAGGTCTTAGTCTGTAACCATTGTTGGCAAGATTTGCCCACACTGTATGTGGTGACTACACCGGAGTGTTGCCCCAGAGACAAAGCCAGGGTCCGGCCGGCTAATTTTGGAACCCCCTAAGGAACACACAAAACATACCTGACACCCATTTGTGTCTGTTGCCCACAATACCCACCCACAGGGACTTGAAAATGTGGAATTAATTGTACCATCCTGAACTCAAGCACTTAGTTCCTTCTCGGTGATGTTGAGGAATGACTGCAAATTGATGAATTTAGCTGGTGTGGGGATACTGGGTACATTCATTTCCTTTATTTTTGCTAACCCTAGGCAGGATGTCTGTTGAACTGTGTCATTTAAAAATATAATTTGAACAGGAATGCAGCATGCTCTAAGCAAAGCTTCCCTACCCTGAATTTGCCAATCTTGTGTTCCCCATACACTTTTTACACCAATAGTGTTCTTCCAGTATTCGTATCCTTCAACAGCAAGTTGATAAACAAAGTAATCTGAATAGATTTATGAATTTAGTGTAGGTGAGCAAAAATGTCCGCATTTTGGAAGGTGGCAATTTGCAATAATAAGAGTCTGCATTTGTAGTTTCATGCCCAGAAAAGTATGCACATTTGTCTAAATAGTTTTTGGGGCTCTTCACAGGTGGAGGTGAACAGTGTGCCCACTGTGTGTAATTAAATACTGATTTGTGTCTAGTTGCTCAGTGCAGAGAGCAAGGTCCCCAATGATTGTCACAGAACATTTCCCCATAATTCGCTTTGTTCATGTGCACTTCATCACTTTCAAATACAGTATAATCCTGCAGCTCAGGAAGAATGGAATCAACTGTTTTGACATTAACATCCCAATCATCAGAAACAACACCAGTCGTTGAAATTTGAAAAAATGTGGACTTTGTATAACTCCAGGAGTCCCATATATATCAAAGGGAACCTTATCTGAAACAATCCTATCTGGACTTGGTACTGCTGAAATGTTCACAAGAGCAAGTTTCTTCTGACCTTTTGTGAGGAAAGATATGGAGTTAGAACTTCATCCACTGGCTCGACAGAAGAGCATTCAGGAAGATAATGTCCATTTATCAGGAAAAAGAAAACAGTCATAATACCAATCCATAACAGAAAGGCAAGCAATGTCAGAAATAGCCTCAGATAGTACCATGGCTAAGCCAAATAGTTATTTTTAAGCCATATGTACAGCTTACGTGTCTTTGAAACAGTTTCAATTACAGGTGCAGATGAAGTTGAAGAAAAGTCATCTTGGTCGATGAAGTAACCAGAAGCAGTCTCTGCAAACACAGGAGCCAGTGCATTACTGGTGGGTGGACCCAATTCACGTGGAGGTTCATATTAGACGATGTCTGGTAGAAAACAACCACATCTTGGACAGTTCCTATTGGTGAAGTGGTAACAGGATTCAGCAGAAGCTCATTTTCTGCCCTACCCATGCCTGACGAGGCATTTTTAGCATTGTTGTACATGCTGGTGTCGTCAGAAGAGTTGTTGTTTCTTCTTTAAAGAGGTACGTCCTTTTGGGTAGTGAGAGGGAACAGGGGACTACCCAAGGGTCTTGTAGTCTACTGTGCAGGATTGGCCACATGGTGCAATTTGATGTTGTCGATGGAGACAAATCTGTTCCCTTTGGAAACTGGCAGCGGTGGTAGGATGACAGTTCTGGTGCCTTGTATTCCCAGGAGTGGAACCGGTGCTCTGTCGGATGGGCTGACTTCCTTCTTCACAGCAATCTTTTCCCAAACCAGATCCCCAACTTTAGGAATAAAGCCTGCAGAGGTTGTTGGCAAATCCCTTAATCCTAAAGTGGCAGCACTGGCAGATGGATTATCATCACAAAATTGCAGAATTTCCTGTAAGACAGTGAGACGTTCATTTATGCCATAAGGGTTGTCTGCTGCCACCATACCAGGGCTATCTAGATCTGGGACATACATAGGTATCCCAAAGAGGACCTTGTAAGGAGTGCATCCTCCCAAGGACCGTCTTGGCAGATTATTCAGTGCTCTCGGAACCCCATATAGGTGATGAGGCCAACTCCACCCTGAACCTAATACTCTAGCATTAAGACTGCTTTATATCTCTATTCCTCCTCTACATGACAAAATTATTCTCTGGATGGTAGGGTGAGGAGTAATGGAGTTCAACACCCATCATCCTCATGGTGTCCCTGAATGCCTTAATGGCAAAGACAGGGCCCTGGTCCGAATAGAATGCTGCAACCGCATATGTACCGAATAAGATCAGCAAGTCTTTTGTAACAGTTCTAGCTTTAGCCGACTGCTGTGGCAATACTCACAGGAATCTAAAACAATAATTTACAGTGACTAAGATGTATTTGTATACACAGTCAGGGTTTAGGGGACCAGAATGGTCCAGATACACACACTGTACTGGCTTATTGGACACTAAAAAGGATGTCTGCGGTGGGCATTTGATGGTGGCCCCCTTTATATGCTGGCAAATGTCACAGGAAAGGACATATTGCTTGGTCTGTTTGTATAGACCTGGCCACCAGAAGCATTTCTGCAAAAGTGTTATTGTGACCGTGACACCTGCATAAGCGGTTGCAACACCCTCATGCGCTGCTTTGATGAGATCTAATCTTTGGTCTTGGCTGGGGATCACTCAATCTCCAACCCCAGGAATTGTCACAAAAGCAACATTCTGTGCACTAATGTGGAATTCATATTTAGTAGGGTATTCTTTTAGGAGAGGCTTGCCTTTAGCCAAAGCTTACACAGCAGCTAAAACTTCATTATCCAATCTCGTAGGAGAACGAGTCACTGCAGCAGCAGAAGCCGCAGCTACCGTGGATTTGCCCACTTCATCAGCCAAGGTATTTCCAATAACGTGTACTCCTACATATTGGTGACCCAATGTATAGACTATATGAGGCTCAGGTAGCTTATCCTTAAGATCAGCCACCCTCCCCCACAGAGTTCTATGATTTCTGGAATTCCCCTTTGAGTCTCTGAACCTGTTCTACCGCCAATGATTGAGATAATCATTGTAGGACTGGACACATTAGTATAAATCACAAACAATCAATGTGAGTTGTCCTGGATCTGTATGTTCTAGTGCTAGGATAAGAGCTTTAAGATCAGTCAGCTGAGCTGTGCAGTCCCCTAGGGTCTATATGCAGATATTGTGAGGGTGGCATACACCATCCTTCATTATTCCACTCACAACTGCGCAAGCAGCTGATTATTGCTGTTTTGTACCTACAGCTGATTGTGCTGAACCATCAGTGTAAATGACAGTTTGATATCTGTCAAGTGGCAAGATGTTAAAAGGTGTGGGGTACACCTGCCGTATTGGAGAAATTCTTGTGTTTGAAGTTGTGGGTCAAAGATGTCATCAACATCCGTGGCAGTCAGGGAGGTTGCCCATTGAATCCAGCGTGGATGTAATGCTTTAGTGTTAGGAACGCTTGCTTTGGTGACAGCCTCTAAGACTGGCACCTGGGTAATGAAAATAATGCGTTTCCCTTGGGCATTTGCCTCTCCTTAATGACAGACATCTATACAACAGTTAGAATTGTTTCTGTGGGTGTAAGGTGGTCTTCTCTTATAGAGTATAAATGTGATTTGTATGCTATGGGCACAGTGTCACCCTCCTTAAAGGTGGCATAGGTGAACCCGATGGCCCCAGCAATTATTCTGATTACCAAATTTGTTTTGTTGTCATGTGTGTAAGTGTTTTGCTTCCAACTTATCTTGCTGCAATCCTCTGAGGATGCGCATGTGTTCAATTGTCCAATGTCTATTTGAGAAATCTGGGTGAATTAAATCATAGAGTGGCCTAATGCGTTGTGCAGAATCAGGATTGTAAGTTCTCCCAAAGTTAAAGAAAGCAAGTAAAGACTGCAATTTCTTGATAGTGTTTGGTGGTTGCAGTTGAGTACATAGGTACCAGGCTCCTGCCCTTGTTTGATAGCTCATATCCCAGGAACAATATGCTGAGAAAGGCTATTTTGCATTTCTTGAAAATTAATTTGTACCCAAGGGCTACGGATCCTAGAACGATCCGATCCACCCTGCCAAGATGAATGTTGAAATCGTCATCTGTGAGATAGCTATCATCCACATAGGACAATGCCACCGGGGTCAATATCATGCAATATTGATGTTACACAGGGTGAGAACAACCCTGGGCTGTTCTTGTAGCCTTGGGTCAAACAACAGAAGCATTTTTGTGAGCCAAATGAGAATGCACTCAGGTTCCCGACTTTCATGTGCTAAGTTCTGGCAGAAAAAAACATTGGAAAAAGCCAAGGTTGTTTTGTATTTTTTACACACTATGTTGTTAATTAGTGCAGTGCTATGTGAATTTTTATTTGCATATGTGAGTGTGTGAATGTTTAAATGTCTGTTGTCTAAGACTATTCGATATGAATGGTCTGGCTTTGCAATGGGGAAAAATGGGTTAATCATTGCAGAGACACAGGGCTCTGTTACTCCCTGGTATGCAAGCTGAGTGAGAATTTCCCTCACTGGAGCTTTAGCCTTGTGTTTAACAGGATATTGTGGCTGAGGCTGGGATGTAGACCTGATAGGTATTACTTGGTAGGGGGAATCTCTATCCCAACCTACGTGGATGCGGTATAGTGCAGGTGCTTGTGGCAAACCCCAGTCAACAGCATAGGCTTCTTTTATCGCTTCCAGAACAAGATCTGAGAAAGAAGGCAAAATTACATCTTCCCTATGTGGGCGCTTACAGACATGCTTGGGTGACCAGTTTCTATCTGCCAATAGGATATCACAATTACGTTCATCCCAAAAGAATACACTAATGGTGTGCTCTATGTCTCCCTCAACTTAGATATTTACATCATAAACCCTGTCGGTTGGGAGAACGTGCCCGTCCGCACTCTCAACTGCAAGAAAGTCATTAGTTACTGTCGCATCCAGGTGATCTTTCAGACTCTGGTGACATATTGTGACAGCAGGGTCACTGCCCACGTCTTGTTCTTCATCAGTGTTCTCAAGTTTGCTGGCATGTTTAATTGAAATTGCTGCCACCTTTTTCTTTTTAATTTGTGGCTTTTATTGTGGGGACTTGTCTTCTTTCTTGTCTGCAGACCGTTGTAAGTCTTTCTTCTGTTTCACGTAGTCAGGACGTTGCTCTGACAGGCCCATTCTCTTGCTATGTCTATTCGGTGCACCCTGAAAGGAACAAGAGTGACGTGAATCAGTATATCTGTCAGGAGCTTTTATATTTTCTCAATTTCTAAAATTATATCTCCATTCTGAGTTCTCTGGATGCAGAGAATCTAACTTTGTCTGTCTTTATTCTGTTTTTGCTGATCCCAGCACTTTTTCGAACCCTCTTGTGCTTCTTTAGTACCGTCCTTAGTGGTGGTAATCTGAATGTCAGGTTTCTCGGCTTGACTCCCAAACTATCCTGTCTTATACTAGTATAGGTGTTGGAAATAATTTTTGGTAGTTGACGCTCCTGTTCCAAGTGTGGAATCTCCAGAGGCCAGTGGAGTATAGCCAACACTACCCCTTCCCCTTTAATGTTGCTGAGTATTATTGAGGAGACTGTGTCAAAATTACACATCAGTTTCATCCCCAAATCTAGGGCTAGAGTAACCCTGTGCTCATTTGTTTCAACACTTCTGGTAAATTGGCAAGTGTAGCAGTACCATGCGTGGTTTCAGCGAAGACTGTACCCTATGTGGTGCAGCCATCCCCTCTGGGAACCATTCCGAATGAAGAAACACAGCTTACAGCTGATTAGTTTGTTTGTGCTATCCAGAATGGTATTTTCTCTCATTCTGTGGGCACCTTGCCCATAATAGGATCTACTTTTTGTGGGTTAATCCCAGTAACGACCAATTGGTACCCAGCTGGTGGTGGTTGTGCTGGACACTCTTGTGTTGTCTTCAAAGTTGGCAATACGAACTGAACAAGTCGTCTATATAATGTTACAAGCTCATTGTAAAGATTGTGCAGGTCAGCTAACTGCATGTTCTGTACACCTGGGTGTGGTGCATATTTGGCAAACATTGGCCATGTTGGTCCATAATTACTTAGGGGACCTAATTTCAGGGGTCGTATTACATGTGGTAGGGCGCCATTGAACCAGTTCTGATGTTCTCGATAGGTAATAGGTATTTCAAGGCACTTGTAAGCTTGGTGTGAAATGTGTATGTTGTAGAGTCTTCTTCAGGAAAGGTAACCCAAGAATAGAATGTTTCTGTCTGGTAACCTTCATTTGCTTCCACTATAAATGTAACATCCCCGCCCTCATTGTTCAATACATGCGCTATTAGATGTAGTGATAATGCATGTCTAGCATTTTCTGGAATGTCAATGGCGTTAGCCATATTGAATACTTGGAACAGAGATGGAACACCAATTGGGGAGAACATCCTTTTAAGAGTTCAAGCTTTAACAACTGGATGGCTCCGTATCATGGTACTTAGGGTACATGTTGTGTGTGAGACAGAGCTACTCAGGATATCCGTAAATTAGTGCCAAAACACCATCGTTGGTGGTGCCATGTCGTAGCTGGACTCTCACTCCTAAGCGAGACTGCTGATTTAGGGATGACAGCACTTTTGCTCATAGGCGACTAGGCCAATCCTACAACAAGTCACAACTGTTGGCAAAACCCTCCTGGCTCCCAAGCAGTACTTCACCAAAAAACTAAACTGTAACAGGTGATATCTGTCAGCCTTACGCATGGACTCATGAAAGAACAGAAGTTACCCTTTTCTCATTTTAGTAATAAGCCTCGGTCACACACAGTCAATAAAGGAGATGCAGGAAAGTTTTCAATTGTTTTATTAAAAAGACTGCAATCTATGGTAAAATGCATGGTTTGAGTCCTATATACAGTCTTTCAAACAATCAGAAATCACTCCTAAGGGACTCTAGCAGCTCATGCAAAGAATTGATTCATGGAGAGTATATGGTCTACGTTTCGGTCTGCCAAGGCTCAAACTGTCTATGAGACAAGCCTCAAGTCAATGTGTCAAAGTGGATTAAATCACAATAATTACTGCTGTACAAAACAATAAATAACCCACATTACTAAAACACTAAACAACACTAAAAGGCAGCAGAATACCAAACCACGCTGTACATGCAAGTGAATCACCCATTTCCAAGACACCCCAAAAGAAAGAGCCTACATAAACCTCAGTGGAAAACATGCATTTTTCACATCGTCATAGCATGCAACACCAAATCTATATACATATATATATATTCATGCAAACATACATACACACATACATATACACATACATAAAATAAAATAAAATCACCCACCAGTGCTCCTCAAACATCTGACAAAAGTTAAATACCTCCAAGCAAAGTGAACCAACTAATACCCGAAACCAATTCCAAAAATAAAGCAATACAGCATATTAATACTTGCTTCAACATCAACTTCCTAGAACAGCACTGCTTCATCCTTTTTGTCCGGCAGATTCAACTAAACAAAAAACATACCAAGTCAAGAGTAAAGTTCTAACCTCCGATCTACAGTAGCAAGACTCCCACAGGACCATATATACCACTAGTCAGTTACTCCAGTATAAAAAAAGGACGATGTAATCTACATGAAGACAAAATAAATGCCACTCCATTAACTAGATTCCCACAAACACACTCAACTTCAAGTTGCTAAAGAACATAAATCCATTAGACACAAATATTACTTACTTCACCACAGATACGTAAACTTCCACTGGGCTCGAATCAACCAAAAAGCTCAGGTGCGCAAACAAACAGTCCCTTTTAACCAAACGCCGGGAGGGCATAGCCCCTTAGAAATCACATGACCTATCCACACAACTGTGGGGCCATCTTGGAACAGAATATCTTTCCTCAAACCTATTAGATTCCTGATCAGTCCTAATATTCATACAAAAAATGAACAACAATATGATGCATTCAAACATCAAAGTGAACCCAGATCTTATTTAACACAGGTTTACAGTCATAACTACCTTGGTGGCCAAATAGTCCCTCTTAGTCCAACTTTTGGAAGGCCTTACCCCTTAAAAATCACATGACCAATCCACAAAACTGTGGTGGCCATTTTGGAACTGAGTATCTTTCATCAGATCTAATCAGGATAGACCATCAAACAAATTCCTAATCGGTCCAAAACATTCCATACAATAAATGGCCAACAATATGAAACACAAATCAAACATGTATCAGCCAGAGGCCTCTCAAACATCAAAGTAATTGTGGATCCTATTACAAACAGCTATGCAGTCATAACTACCTCAGTGGTCAAATAGTCCAAGTCCTAATACTAAGACCTTTGTTTGGGGCCCCATAAATGATCACATACCAGGGCACATAAATACTGGATCTCACTCAAGAAAGCAAACTATCAGAAGGTGAACTACCAGTAAGTAAAGCCAGAGTCACCACACTCAACCTATGCAACCCTCATAACCCCACAGCCAAAAAGTAGCCAACCAAAGAAGAAGAAGAAGGATTGCAGCACATCACTACAATCATATACCATCAAGATACCAGTCAAATTCTATAAAGTTGTAATACACCTGCCATTCCAGCTGTTGATTTAATCCTTCCTTCACAGCATTGGCTATCCAAATCCATCTATTTTTGCGCATTGTAACCATGTTGTTGTAATTTAGCAGTGATTAGATTAAGCATTAGCGGAAGACATCTTGTCTTTAGTAACTATTATGAACATTTTGCGGAATCCATTTTGTATTCATGGCAGCCATTTTCTCTGCTACATGCTGCCATGTGCTCACCATGTGCTCTGTCCTACCTTTCTGTTAACTGCTCTTGAAATCTGCCTAGTGACAAGTTATATTTAGCATCTCTTACTTTCGCACATGCTCAGTAAGGTCTGCAGCTGTTAGTCTTTGGAAACTGTTAGCTCCTCCTACCTGTCGACTGTGCATTTTCCACATGACCTTACATGTATACAAGTCTTGTTTCCATAATTGTACCATCTCCTTTTAGCCCCTGCGTGGGTATAAAAGGACCATGCTCTCTCAGTTCAGTGTGCTACTTCAGACATTACCCTAGGGTGCTGTTTGAACTGTAGTACCACCTCATGAGGTTAATAAACTTTTGTCTTTTATTCCAGTTTCTGTGCCAACTTCTTCCTACATGGTCTGAGGACTTTGTGCAGAGAAAGGTGAACCCCTTGCACTAGTAGGCCTTGCTGAGGCTTACTTCAACAAATTGGCGCCCGTACAGGGACTCATCGGCGACTCGGATGCCCAACGGATTGGTCGCGACGAAGGATTGGAATCTCGCTGCGGACGATCAATGCCTGAGGAGACCCGAGTCTTGGCAACCACAGCGTTTTTCCCTTCTTTCTGATTTGACCATCCAGGTGGCGCCGGTCCTCGACTGAGATCCTTTTTCTTCATTCGTCATGCAGTGACCATTTGGTCGATTTTAGAACTTGGCAGTTGGAACCTGGACACCCTGTGTTTGGTAAGAGCCGTTGTACGGCACTTGCTGTGGGTTTTGATGCCTGTGTTTGGTAATGTAGTTTAGCACTACTTACTGTGGCTTTTGTGATTTGGGTGACTAGTCAATTTGTATTCTTTGGATTTGATATATAAATTGCAATTTATATAGGCAGGTAATGAGGAGAATTTTCTCCAATTTGATTTTGATTTGAACAGCACCTTAAGTGCTACTTTGATTATAATATTGCATATTCTGCACTATTTTTGGCATGCCTGTTTTTAGCGCACTTCATAGGATGTGTTGCTTTTGTAATGGTACCAATTTGAGACTGGAAGAATCGCAACCAGCACCCCCAGAGGGGACGCCAAATAGAGATATGTATGTTAAACATGGTCTTTCTTCTATAATGTACAGCACATTATGGAATAAATACACCCACGCGGATCCTGAGTTACGTTGGCCTATGCATGGGTCATTTGATTTACGAAAGATTGAGTATGTGGAACAATGTATGTGTAAGCGAAAGTCTAGGCAAGATATGTTTGACTGTGTACGAATGTGGGAGAAAGAAGCGCGTGGACGAGTGAAACGTGAGCAAGCCTTGCTTGAGAAAGAGCAGCGGAAGAATGTATATGTGAAAGCATTAGAAATAAGAAAGAAAGAAATAAATGACTTAAAGGAGCTAGAAGAGAAAGAACGTAAGCTACAGGTAACTGGCCATACACTGTTAGGCAATCTCTCTATCCTATCCTTAATAAACCACATGATGATTTATTGTTACTAGATCGGCCTCCACCTCTGTATGTCGTCCCTTCTGCCCCTCATGAGTTACCTAAAGTCTCCAGTTCGGAGCAACAGAAGATGCGGGACAGTCGCTCTATGCTGCCTGCTCACCGTGCGTCTGAGCTTAGATCGATTGCTCGGAAAACAATTTGTAGCGTTGTTTCTGCTTCTGAACTTTTAGACAACATGAAAGGGTGGACGGAAAAGGAGCAGCTATATTTTACTGAGGCATTTGGCTCAGAAGTTATTGAACTATATCGGAAATATTCTGATGAGTTAGAGCCCAATGATGTAGCAGCTGATTATAAGCAAATGCGTGATGGTCTTTTTGTTTCCTCCCAGGTGACTGATGCAATCAGGCGTTTAATGAAATTACGTATTGTGGCAGTCCGTTTGCAAGAAGAGAAAAGGGCTGCGGACGCAGTTGCACGAGCATCTCAGACCGAAGGGGCGCAAGCTTCCATCTTTGAAACAGATAAGACTATGATAGTTCACGCGAAACCAATGCGGGAGGCCACGCCTTTGTATGTTTCTCCTAAAGGATTGGGTACAAATTATGATAAAACTTCTGTTGATGCTAAGGGTTATTTTATTTATAATTGGGTGTATACTCCTTGGAATAGGGCAGATGTAATGGCACTTAAAACAGCATTACCTGACCCGCGGAAAAATCCAGCCGCCTTTTATGAGGAAGTTGAGGGAGCAATTAGTTCTTGTACTATGACTTTGGCTGACATTGATTTATTTTTCGGATTGATATTACCGCTAGATATGTGGAGAACTGTTCGTAAAATTGATGATCGTACAGTTTTTGGGGCATCATGGAAAGAAATAGAACAGATGGACGGGGATAGGGAACCTGCGAAAAAGCCATATCAGTTGATTCTAGATCTTCCTGCAGCCATATTAGTTAAGTTGAAAACGATTATTCCCCCTAAAAAGATAAATTGGACTGTTTTAGCGTCTTGTAAACAAAAGGCAGATGAATCGGTCTCTGATTTCTTTACACGCTTTGAAGAAGCATTTCATGATTTTAGCGGTCAGTCATTGTCAGATGATACGGGCAGACATTTGTTTGTCGATAAATATGTCACAAATCTGTTACCAGGAATAGCTAGTCCTCTAAAAGCTAGTGAAAGTTCATGGACTACCTCTACTCCGGTTTCTCTTTTGACTATGGCTCAGTATTATGAACGTCAGGAATTAGAAGCAAAAGGTAGCGAGGAGAAAAAGATTAAAGAATTAAAGACGAAGGTTATGTTGGCTCAAGCTTATGGTCCGCCTTTTAGAGGTAGTGATAGAGGTGGACGTGGATCTTATGTTTCTTCTTACACTCGTTCGAATTTGTCTGTTGATCAGTGTGCGTATTGTAAGAAATTTGGGCCGATTGTCCAGCACTACGTGTTCAGCAGTGTTCACGTGGTCGGGGACAAATGAGAAATCGCTCAGGATATTCAGGACTTAGAAGAAGCACGAATGATCATGCTAGGGTTGATGCTAATACACGAGGGCAGGATGGGTTTAACACTTCTGATAGACGGAACCAATACCAGATGTCTGATCATGTGCAGCCTGATTTCCAAGATTCTGCTTTTGCATAGGATTGCCTAGGATGGGGTAAGGAATCAGTTGAAGTTCCAGTAGATCAGAGGGGTCCCTATGTTACAGCACATGTTTTGGGTCTTACTGATCAGTTTCTGGTTGATACAGGAGCTACTCGTAGCGCCTTGTCTAAACAATTGATTCCGAGGACTCCCCTGTCTGGCTTAACCATTACATCGGTAGGTTTCGATGGAACACCTTCCCCTAGCCCATTGTCACAACCACTTGCATTCCATGTTGATAAATTTACTACTCCATGTCCATTTTTGCTTTCTCCAAATACACCAGACAATATTGTGGGTCTTGATATGCTCAAGTATTTCAGGGCTACAATACGATGCTCTCCTGAAGGGGTGCGTGTTATTTTAAATGATAATCATCCTGTGATGGAAAGAGTTTGTCTTGTTAAAGAGGATGTTGCATTAGCTTCACTCCCTAGTACTTTGTGGGCTACTTAAGATACTGATGTGGGACAAATGATTATTCCACCAGTACATATTAGTGTCAAGGAGGGAGCTGTATTGCCACGTTTGCCTCAATACAAAATTTCACAGGAGGGCGAAGAAGCACTCACACGAATTGTGCATGATCTTATTGCAGTTGGAGTTGTTGAGGAAGTTCTGTATAATGTTTGTAACAGTCCGATTCTTCCTATTCTGAAAAAGGATACTGATACTAGGATTTACCGATTCATTATTGATTTACGAGAAGTCAATAAGATTGTGATACCACAATATCCTGTGGTATCTGACATCACGACACTCCTTACTTTGGTTCCCCCGACAGCAACTACGTTCTCTGTGATAGACTTGAAGAATGCTTTCTTTTCGATCCCTATTCATCCTGACAGCCGATGTTTGTTTGGTTTTACTTTGAATAAACAATCATATAGATTTTGCAGAGTTCCTCAAGGCTATACGGAGAGCCCAAGTATTTATAGTCAGGCGTTAAAACGACAACTTGATTCTTTTGTTTTGCCTGCAGGTGTGGCTCTCATACAATATGTCGATGATATTTTGTTGGCAGCTGATACCCCGGAGCAATGTGAAAAGTGCACTTTGTCCTTACTTTCTTTTCTTGCTTTACACCATCATAAAGTGTCACGAAAGAAATTGCAATATTGTAGACCAAAGGTAACCTATTTAGGTCACCTTTTGTCTAAGGAGGGCCGTGCACTTACATCAGATCGTATTCAAGCAATTTTAGACACACCAGTACCCTCTACTCAGAAAGATGTTCGTGCATTCCTTGGTCTTACTTCTTTTTGTAGACAATGGATATTAGGGTTTTCACACATTGCCAAACCTTTGCTAGCACTTTTGACTAAAGATACTCCAATGCCCCTCCCATGGACAGATAAATGTGAGACTGCTTTCCGGCAGCTGCGACAAGCCCTTTGTTCTGCACCAGTGTTAGGTACTCCACATTACATGAAGCCTTTTGCACTTTACGCACACGAGAAAGATGGATGTGCATTGTCAGTTTTAGTACAGACACATGGCGATAAGCAGCGTCCCTGTGCATATTTTTCAGCAGTACTTGATCCTGTCGCTCGAGCGTTGCCTGGGTGTTTTCGTTCAGTTGCCACAACAGCTGTCTCAATACGTCAGAGTGAAGGGATAGTTTTGTCACATAAGCTGTTGGTGCTAGTACCCCATGCGGTTGATGCTCTTTTAAATCAAACAAAGACACAACATTTAACTAGCGCCCGTATGACAGGTTATGAGTTGACATTGTTGGCTCCTCACATTACACTGAAGAGATGTGCGACACTAAATCCAGCTACTTTGTTGCCATATCCGGTGACTCAGCCTCAGTCACAAGAAACACATGATTGTATATTCCTTACCGAAGAACAGACAAAGGGTTGTGTTGATTTACAAGATACGCCCCTTTTAGATGTAGACGGGGAACTGTGGGTTGATGGGTCTTGTTTGATGTTGCCAGATGGTACAACCTCAGCTGCATATGCAATCACCACAATACACACGGTAGTGGAGACAGCTCGTATACCACAGAAGTCAGCTCAAGCAGCTGAACTAATAGCTTTGACACGAGCATGTGAGCTTAGTACTGATTTAAGTGTGAACATTTACACAGACAGCCGCTATGCTTTTGGAGTGGCTCATGATTTTGGTTTGCTTTGGAAGGAGAGAGGTTTTCTCACATCCCACGGGATGCAGATAATGCACGGAGAATTAGTGCATAACCTCTTGACTGCATTGACATATCCAAATAAACTAGCTATTGTGAAATGTAGTGCACATAAGAAAGTGACCGATAAGATAGGGCAAGGTAATGCTCTTGCAGACCGTGTAGCACGTGAGACGACGATGCAGCGAAGTACTACTTCTATGTATGTAGTGAAGTCACAAGCTGAACGTTGGCATAATGCTAGACAAGACGTATTAGATATACAGAAATCTGCTTCTGTGAAAGAACGTGAGCAATGGTCTAAAGATGGAGAATTGGATGATGAGGGCTGTTGGAGGAATAAGCAGATGGATAAATGGAAATTGCCTATAGCTTTTGTACAACCTATGGTTCAGATGGCACATGGGCTGGCACATGTTGGAGCTTCAACAATAACGAAGTTGCTTACGCAAGTTTGGGAACATCCAGAAATTTCCAGTACAGCTAGGAGAGTAGTACAGTCTTGTTTGATCTGCTTACAATACAATCCTGGAAAAGGGACACATACTCCTGCAGGAGGGTTTGCTACACCAACTGCACCTTTCGAAGTTCTACAAATGGATTATATTCAGCTTGAACGCTGCAACAATTTAAAGTATGTCTTGGTGGTGGTTTGTGCCTTCAGTAAATGGATAGAGGCGTACCCCACAAAGGATAATACTGCCATTGCCACAGCGAAGGTGCTTTTGAAAGAATTTTTCCCTAGGTTTGGTGTTTGCAGACTTTTATGGAGTGATAACGGACCTCATTTTGTTGGGGAAGTTATTAAGTATGTCCTGAAAGGATTAGGGATCAAACAGAAGTTCCATGTGGTTTTCCACCCACAATCAGCAGGGTTGGTGGAAAGGTATAATGCTACATTGAAGCTGAAATTAGCGAAGATACAGTCTTCCACATCCTTAACTTGGCCGGATGCATTACCATTGGCATTATTGTCTATTAGGTCAGTGCCACACTCCCGACTTGGCCTTAGCCCCTATGAGGTAGTGTTTGAGAGACCAATGAATATTTGGGGAGTTCCTAAACCAAAATCTGTATATGATGTACCTTGTGTCCTGATGAATGATTATTTGGCACAGTTAACCGACAATTTGGTTTCTATTCATCAACAGGTTCGAGAAGCACTTCCTGACAGATCTACAGGTGAAGGCCATGAACTCCGACCTGGTGACCAGGTGATGATTAAGTCTTTTGAAAGATCAAGCAGCTTGGAACCAAGGTGGTGAGGCCCAGAACAGGTGCTCCTTGCGACAAGGACAGCAGTTCGAGTGACGAACCAAAAGAATTAGGTCCATAGTACTCACTGCAAGAGAGTGCTACCTACCTTGGTGGAACCTACTGTGCTGACCGATCATCGAGAGATCTTGACTACGGAGAAAGGCCATGCTATATCACCTGATGAATCTGCAGAGGTCTTCCCGGACCATACGACTTCTGGAGTGTCGCGATATAATTTGAGACCAAGGAAAGAATCTGAAAATTGTTTTGAAAAGACTGGTTGAGCTACCGCCCTGGGTTAATGAAACGGAGAGCCAATGTGGCAAGGGGGTGGATCAGCCGTGCATTAGAGTAGTGACACCCTTCTTGGCCCGTGGTGAAGAAATCAGCGGCTGCCCAGGGATAAGAGCTCCAACGATTGTTTTTTAATTCATTTCTGAAAGGGTCGATTATCACTGTTGCTAAAATGAATAACAAATTGATCATTAGTTTTATGGGGTTTGTTGTTGTTTTGTTGGTTACAGCAACAATCACCTGGTTTATTGAAAAGAAGTCTCCTGCTCGTGAGTTCTTTGTTGCCACTACTCCAGTACCAGAGGATCACTATTACTTTACGCTTCCCTATCAGGAGCAGAAGCACCGTCAATCGTACTTCAATAATACTTTCATTCAGATGTTGCATCATACTCATAATGCTACAAATACTACTAACTGTTGGGTATGTGGAATGATACCTGCGCACCAAAAGAAAGGAGGAACACCTTTCATTCCTCTTCCTTTTTCACACAATGGTTCTTGTCAAGCATGGTACATGCTTTTGTTTGCATCTAGAAAACGTACGGAGGGCGGACTTCTTTTTCGCCTTAATAAAGTGTGCTACCAAGACAAAGATGGGTATCCCCAAGCTAAAGGAACTAAATGGGAATCGGAAGAGTATCAACCGGACAATGTTTCAATACCATATGTCTTCACAAATATATGAGACTCTGACAAGAAAGAACAATTTGTGATTTCTATTACAAAAACTAAAGCAGATTTATGTATACGAAGCATTGGACGAATTCCAGTAGGGATAAGCGATTGTACCTTGATTTTAACTATTGAGGGTGTAAATAATAGTAGTTTCACAGCCTCACATAATACATATTTTGTTTGTGGTAACCATGGGTATTACCAACTACCTGTTGGGTGGTCAGGTGTGTGTTATGTATCTTTTCTATTACCCCCTGTGTTTTTGGCTCCTGCATCATATCACCGAGATTTAAAACTGTTCAATGACATCATTAACAATAGATATAAAAGGGAAATAAGTACAAATGAGGTAGACCAAACGGATACTAGCCTGCAACAATATGTTGATTTTAATTTAGGACTGTTCCCCTTTGTAGGTGTTGCATTAAACAGTAGGAAAGTGAGACAATTGACTAGGGTTGTGGAAGCTGTTACCAATCAGGCAGCTCTGGCACTTGGGAATATTACTGAGGAGCTCCAAGTTGCGAGGATTGTAGCGCTCCAAAATCGTATGGTATTAGATGTGATATTAGATGATCGAGGTGGTGCATGTCGAATCATCGGTAGTAGTTGTTGTGTTTTTATCCCAGATCACTCACCTTCAGTATATGATGCAATATCTAAATTGCATAAAATTGCTGCAGAAATCCATACAGAGACTGGTACTTGGACTTTTTCTGGATGGTTTTGGGCTCTTGTTTCCGCCTGGGGCTGGAAACTACTGACTATCCTGTGAGTAATAATTGTAATCATTTTTACATGCTGTATCTGTATTCAATGTGGTCCAATGTTCTGCTCTATGTGTATTACTGCTTGTATGCCTACCAAAAGAAATATTACAGAAATGAAGGCACAACATATGTTAGATAAGGAGATAGCTGAAATGATGAGCATAAATATACAGGATGAATATTTAGATTATCCTAGAAAGACGAATGTCTTCAGCTAATGCTGAAAGGGTCGTCTGTTGTAATTTAGCAGTGATTAGATTAAGCATTAGCGGAAGACATCTTGTCTTTAGTAACTATTATGAACATTTTGCGGAATCCATTTTGTATTCATGGCAGCCATTTTCTCTGCTACATGCTGCCATGTGCTCACCATGTGCTCTGTCCTACCTTTCTGTTAACTGCTCTTGAAATCTGCCTAGTGACAAGTTATATTTAGCATCTCTTACTTTCGCACATGCTCAGTAAGGTCTGCAGCTGTTAGTCTTTGGAAACTGTTAGCTCCTCCTACCTGTCGACTGTGCATTTTCCACATGACCTTACATGTATACAAGTCTTGTTTCCATAATTGTACCATCTCCTTTTAGCCCCTGCGTGGGTATAAAAGGACCATGCTCTCTCAGTTCAGTGTGCTACTTCAGACATTACCCTAGGGTGCTGTTTGAACTGTAGTACCACCTCATGAGGTTAATAAACTTTTGTCTTTTATTCCAGTTTCTGTGCCAACTTCTTCCTACATGGTCTGAGGACTTTGTGCAGAGAAAGGTGAACCCCTTGCACTAGTAGGCCTTGCTGAGGCTTACTTCAACAATGTGATCCACATCATTTCTGCGCTTAGGGCATCTCACAACTTCTAAGACAAACCATTTCATTGCATTCAGTGTGTGAGACATTTTCAAATGCTGTTCAACAATGGGACCATTCTGTACTTTGCCCTAAATGTGCGACTGATGTTGTGTAATATGTTTCCTTGCCTCCTGGGTAGTTTTTCCAATGTAAAATAATGTACATGGGCATTCAATACAATACACCACATTTTTAGAACCACAATTAGAATGGTGTTTGATAGTCCAGTTAACATCATTAATCTTATATATTCTCACTATTTCAGTTGGGCCACATGCATTGCAATTACCATATGGGTAATGCCCAGTAACAGGTTTCAAACCACATAATTGTTGCAGTGAAACTGGTTCAGGATCATTGTAGGCTCGGACCAGTTGATCCCTTCAATTGTTGCCTCTTTTAAAAGCAAATCAGGGTCTGTCCTGATAAATCTGACCTGTATTCAAGTGGCAATTTTTTAGGATAATGAGTTTGATCATATTAGACTCTGTACCAAAGGTCGTTACACATGTGAGCTTAGACTGAACTTGTCAGGGCCTCCCAATCATAATACCATGCTCTTTTCAATGATCTTTTAACCAATCGGTAGGGATACCCTCTATTGACAAATTTTGAACACAATACTTTTGCTTCATTGAAATAATCATCTTTTTTGGTACAGTTACGTCTAATATGTAAAAACTGCCCAAATGGGAGGTTATCTCTCAAATTACAAGGGTGATGGCTAGGGTATTTGAGAAGAGTATTCCTTGAAGTTGGTTTTGTATATAAACTCACAAACACATGACCATCTTCATGAAATATTGTCAAGTCAAGAAAGTTAATAGAAGAATGATTGTTATCTATTTTAAAAAATGAAGATTAGTGTTCTGTGCATTAAGCCACTCATGGAACTCCATATTATGGGTCATAGAACCATGCAAAATTAATAATAAATCACCTATTATCTTAGCCAATGTTTCATTGTTCAAATAAGGATTGGTTCCACTGTATATAACTTTTTCTTAAAATTTGGCTACATACAGGTTTGCAGTATCTGGGGCACAAATATCTCCTATAGCCACGCTCTTAATCTAGCTAAAATAAATCCCTATTAAACATAAAAAAATTACACTCTAAGGCGATCCTGGCACAGTTTTGATGAAGTCAGTAGGCTCATCATGGGGATATGGTCTCATATCTAATGTTGTAGCAATGACTGCTAAAGCCTCTGTTTGTGGAATGTTTGTGTAAAGACTTTTAATGTCCATAGTAACCAAAATATCATTTAAACGGTCAAACTCCAGTCCCTCTATTTTTGTGATCACTGCCAAACTATCTTGTGTATAAGATCTTGTGGATGTGACAAATGTTTTACAGAAAAATACACATATTCAGCTAGAGGTTGTAAAACATATTGGCAACCCGATACAATAGCTCTTCCAGGGTTTTTTTCTCATCTTTATGAATCTTGGGGAGTGTATAAAAAGCTTGTATAATATTATAATATAAACATCTCTATCCAAGTAGTCTTATTCTTTCTGTCTCAACCACTGTCCTTGTGACCCTATCAAGGTCAGTGTCAATATTTCTTTTCTGATAGAAGGAGTAGGATTCACAGGTCATCTCTGATAATGACTAGGGTTCAGTTGTCTCATTATTTCTGAATCATTATCCTTTTTATCTTGCACAACAATGCAACCCCCTTTGTCTGCTGGCTTGATTACGATATATTTTCAACAAGCCAGTGTGTCCAAGGCAACTTGTTGTATTTTGGAGAAATTGTATTTCACATATCAATTTTGTTTCAAAACCTGTTCCACTTCAGCCAAGACTACATTTTCAAAGGTTATCAGTACTTTAGACAGGAGATTTGTTGGTGGATAAAAAGTCAAAGGACAATGCAAACCTGTAATATCTTGATGTTCATTAATGGGTGTAGGTTGAAAAAACTATTTCACTCTCAAAGCTCTGAAGAATTTATACAATTCAATTTGTGTTGTAAACTACCATTCCATTTGGTAGGAACAAAGGATAGGCCCAAACTTAAAACTTCAATTTCAGCACAACTAAGCTCATGTGATGATAAACTGAAAATGGTGACTGTTTCAGAATCCTTAATAGAAAACTGAACCTCTACCATTTCAGAATCCTTAGTAGATGACTGGGCATCTACCATTCGTAATACTGATTCTGTATTTGGCAGAAGCCTGGAGTGTACTGATTTCTGTACCATCCTCGTCTTGTGTTCCTAAGTCTGCCCCTTTGGGGTCTCTGGCCCTCGGGTAAAAAAAGACTGATCAGATGTGGGTGGACCAGGGCCAAATCCAAGGCTTGTAGTACCCCTCCAAAGTATTATCACTGTCAGAGCCTGACAAACTACTTTCAGAAAATATCAGCCTTTTGTTTTGGAAGCCCCCAGAACTTGGACCTTGTTGATATAAGTCTTTTCTCAAATAAGGATAAGTACATTCTTTATTGTACTTTCTAATGTCTTTCTGAAGCTTGTCTGTCTTTTTTAATATATTTTTTCTAAGAAAATCCACAGTGGAGGCTTCGAGAGTTTTCAAAAAATCTTTAGCATCTGAAATAGTTTGATCCTCCAATAATTTTTTCTCCAATTCACAGAGTGGCACTGATAACGCAAATCAAAACATGGCTCTAACTCAAACACAGAGCAGGAAAAGTAGGTTAAAAATCACTAGGTGATGGGGCACAGGCCTGCAAGCCAGAAGGCTAAGCTAAACACCTGATTCCCATTAAAACTAAGTAGGATCCAATACACATCTGACCGCCAAGCTCCTGATGAGGAGACTGCCATGGTGCTGGTGGTATCCCCACCGGCCCCATTGCAACTTTCCCACTGGGCTGACGGTCAGCCCAGTAGAAAAGGTGCAGCAGCATTGTTCCCAGCTCATAATTGAGCCGGCGGCAATGCTGCCGCATATAAGGTGCACCAGCACCCTTGAAATGCGCACTGTCTGCACCAGCAGACAGTGCGCATTTCAAGGGTGCTGTGGCCCCCTGCACTCGTTCTCCGCTAGCCTTTTCATGGCTGTCAGACCACCATGAAAAGGCTAGAGGAGAACAAGGTGTAATCAGCAGGGAGGCGCTGACTTCAGCACTGCCCTGGCTGATCACAATCAAGACCGTCTTCATCCCATCATGATCAAAGACCCTGGCAGAGATGGCAGCCCTCTGGTGGTCAGACCACTAAGGTCGTAATTTGGCAGTCAGACCACCACAGCCGCGGCGGTCCAACCGCCACCACGAGTCTGGTGATCTTGAGATTGCTAGACTCATAATCAGGCCCTTAGTGAAATTTATCTGCAGGGTCGACTCCTTCTTTCTGGTTCCTCAGACCAGACCAGTCATGTTAGTTACCAAAGACAAATCTACACAAAGTACTCCAATTCTGATTTTCTATTTGTTCTTCAGCAGCAGTGCACTACACAGGTCTACCTTGCTTGGTTTGGGACTGGGACGGAGTTACTCAGAATCAGAAGAAACAGGATGAAGATGGAAGGACTCAGGGTGGGACTACCTCAAAAACTAGAAGGAGAAAGTTATCGACTTCAAGGAGAAACCATGATGATGGTGAAGACTCTCAGGCCTAGTACTCACTCAGCTCTGTGGACTGGGGAGAGGTGCGTCAATTTGGGAAATGTTGCTGAGAGTGTTCTTGCTGCATTGCTGTCTCAAATGTGAAAAGCTTCTTTATGTTCTTTTTCTGCCTGAGACTTCTTGTTACACTCATGACTCTTCATGAAGCTTACCTTGCTTCCATTTGTCAATCTCCTTTTCTCTATAACACAGTTACTATTTTTCAATATGCAGGCCTTCTCCTAGCCCTCTCCTGCACAAACAAACTTTGAGAAAGCTCAGCACTCAAATATACCCTCCCAACAGGTTCAGCCAGGCACCCAGAGTCACAGACATTCCAAGAAGAATGGAGATGCAATGCCCAATTTGGCAATGCATTATAATTTTCTCTTTAACAATCATAATGGTTAGAACTGGGTGGGATAACTTCAGTCCTCCATCATTTGTTTTTTTCAAACTTAGAAGACATAGCATCTGAAGATATGCTACCTTGGGTGTCTCTAGGGCAGAAGAACTGTTTGCAATGCATTAACTGAACCGTGTCATACTTATCCCTTTATTATTTCCTTTCACAGCAGATTGATGATGGTGTGTTGTTCAGAACCCTGATGATTATTATTGTCATGGTTTCTTTTGTGTAGGGTTTGTCTTTTGACATACCTTTTCCCAAATTCCCTTTCCTGTTTATTTATCAAGCCCCTAGCCTTCTACCCCCAGGTTGTGTTATTTATTGAAGTGTGACTTAATTTTGTACCATAAATGGATCACACACTTGCTGAGGCAGATGTGGTAAAAGTAACACTAACTCACTGCATGACCTTCTATTACGTGAGCAATATTCCACACTGGCCCCATCAACATCGTCATCAAGGCCTTGTGTTGTGTGTTGTGTAAATGCCTAACCTTGTCCAACCACTCCTGACTCTGAGCCCACTTCTGACTCAGGGATTTAATTTCTTAAGTTTAGTTTTGAAATACTATCTCCCCATTGCTCAGAAGAACTTGGTAATGCTAGTTTTTATTATCATATCAGGTCTTCTTTGTTGTGTGTCAAAAATTGTCATTGTGATAGACTGGTCTCAGTCTTCCAAAAGTTATAATATACGACCCACTAAGTCTCTGTTTTGTTTCAATCTAGTTGACAGTGATGCATAACCCTTTGATTAATCCTGCAGTTTGAGTTAACATAGGTGGGAGTGGCACCTTGTGTCTTCCCTGCCAGCATGCTAGCGTGCTACTACTACCACCCTTTAAGATGCCACCTTGGGAAAAATCCTGCAGTAAGAAGACTGAGGCTTCATCTATTCAGGTAAGACAAGAACTATGGATTGAAGTGAACTTGTTTAGTTAGTAATTAACTTCTACTGAAGAAGATGTTGTTTGTGTGCATCTGGGATTTTTAGGCAAAATAAGCAATTGCAATCATTCCCTAGTGGTCATGAGGGCAGTAGAGCAAGGGTATAACTAAATGGCATACAATTGTTTTAGCAGATTTAAAAAACAGGCCACCCTAAAAGACAGCAGTGCAGACTAAAACACCAAAATAAACATTTGTGGCATAAGTCAAGTGAAATGATTTATCACCTTTTATTTTTCCAAATAGAACACCCACCCTTTCCTCCCACAATAGGCCCTCCCCTCTCCCCAAACAAATGGCCCTGTCCCCAAAAGTCAAATGCCCACAACAAAAGTCGAAAACAAAAGTCGAAAGTCCAAAACCCGGTCCCAACTCTCTTTCCCCAGAACAAGTCCCTCCCACCTAAACAAAAAATTAAGAGTAGGACTCAGAAGAAGGCATTGTTGATTTGGGTCCAGAGCTGGTCCAGGCTCCACTCGATCCTCTCAAGCCAGCCCTCTACCCACCTATCCAGGTGGTCTATCCACTGCAGGTTGGGCTACAGCAATTTCCTCTGCGTATTAGATTGGGAGGGGATGGTAGCAGTTCCTGACAGCTGGTGATAGTGCTGGTGGTGGAATGGCTGGGAGACTAGGGAAGGCTTGCTGACCTGGGGCCGAGGTCAGAGGTTGCTTGTATTTTCACCTCTTCATCCTCCAGGACTACCAGCTGCAGGTATTCGGCCTGGATGGTCTCCAGCCTCTTCTTCTGGAGACCGGTCACTATCTCCTGCCTGGTGGTGGTGCTGGTAGACCAGCAGGTGTAGCTGTGTCAAGAAAAACAGAAAGAAAAAAGACAAATTGTAAACAATATGCTGTGCAAACACCTGTTTAATATTAAGTAGTGGGTGGCACAGTAGCAGTACATTGCTGGTCCCTTAGGGTGATTGGAATTTGTGATTATGATAAGGAGAGTCACAAGGCCAATTTTATTTTTCACCCACACATGCCTCAAATAATAAGCACTGACTGTCAGACAGAAACAAATTAAGGCAGAATAACACCAGATTAACAAGACAGTGATTTGATTTTTTTTTTCTTTTAAAGGCTTTTCCAGAAATGAAACAGACACTTTGAGTGAAAAAATAAAAAGTAAATGACCTCTCATTTATGGTTAAGGCATTATGCACTATGGAGTTTCAGTTGTTGTGTTGCTAAATTAATGGAGGCATGCTAGCAAGCACTTTGTGTACTTTGTTGCTGTCTGCAGCCGGGGAAGCTGTAGTTGACAATTATCTATCTTTATTTCCAATGGCCCTGCTCTTCTCCAAATGCCTTTCACTTTCTACCTTGACTTCAAAGATAAATAAGATACTACATCACACATGCCACATATGAAATATGGATATTATTATCCTGTCTGCCATAAGTAGACGATGGGGAAAATGACGCATTGCACTACAGGGAAAGGAAAGGGCTATATAGATTGCATTTGGCATGTTCATCACAGAGTATCCCTTATGCCAAATTTGAAATCAAATCAGGCAGTTAGTACCACTTTACTCACTGGCCTCGCCCACCACCACAAACTATTTACACCAAGTTCAATCACAGGGCAGTAAGGAAAGGAAACTTGACTTACTCTACAACAGGGAAAGGTAGAGGAATTAGGCTGATAATAATACTTTTGCTATAGAACAGAGCGGTGTCACTGATCATCGCTTCATTATGTGCCTACATTTGGCTTATTCAGTCACTGTAATAGATGAAAGTCAAAAGGGAAAAAACATGAACAGGCACAAACTAAGGCCCTGATTACATGTTTGGTGTCTGTGGACTACGATGGTTGCAGGAGCCCTCCAACCGCCGTCGACTTGGCATTCAGACCACCATATTACAATACATGTGATTCCATAGAGGAAAGCCCACTACGGTCCCGCCAGCACCCCCAGGCAGCTCAGACCGTCGCAGTGACGAGAGAAGCCAATGAGGCTGTCTGAGAGTACGCATTATGATGCTGACTTCCGCTGATGTGACTGTGGTGGTCCAACCACCACATCCCAGCTGGTGGAAATGAAGATATTAAAGGAATTAAAGGAAGGAACTCACCTGCAGGCAGCATCACACGTTCTGTGCTGCCATGGAGCTGATAACACGCATCCTGCCACTGCTCATACATGAAGCACAAAATCCATGTCGCCGTAGACGCATCCGACAGTAAGATCACCTACCCGTGTTTCGAAACTCAACAACAGACCGACGCGCCACCATTCACCTGGTATGTGGGTTACTCTATATGGACCAAGTACACTTGTCATTGTGTCCTGGGTCATGACCCATACACAACCACAATGTGTCTTTTTTGGGCAGGTCACTGACACTGCACCACCACACTCCACAAAAGCACACATCTGCTCATCCAAGTATCAGGGACAGTGAAGTACACAGAACATTGTGTCACACAACAGCAACACCGCATTAACATCACACATAATTAAACTGACACTCTCACATTGCTCACATGCCATGGACTGTTGTGATATTGAAGACACATATGTATGGATGTTCCATTTAACCCAAACACATTCAATGAAACATCCCTGTAATGGACCCACACCTACCACTCACATTGCAACACAATGGAAGGTCAATGGGATGCACAATATTTTTTTAGACAAATATTCAAAGCTCACAATTTAAACAATACCTTCACAATAGGGATGGGGTCATCAGGGGTAGTCCAGGAAGGATGCTGCCCTGAAACACATTTCACTTTGCACATGCCCCTAAAACACCATTTGCATAGCATAACAACTGGGCCTTCATTTATCTCAGACACAACCAATAGGAGAGCCAAGTGACATGTCAATCTGAAAATTGTGTAAATTCAAGTCAAGAAAGCAAATACAACAGCCACAGCATGGGTCACACATGTAGATGAAGTAGCTGGAAGGTACACACATCAAAATAAGCACATGGTCAGTCAAATGTAAAGGAAGGTAGAACTATTGAACAACATTCATGTATGGACAAACAAAACTCTAGCTTGCACACATGAGACAAATGTCCACTCAGTCCCAGGATTCCAGCTTGTTGCCTGTCGGCCGCTCACAGAATGCGGGCGCAATAAAGCGCGCCACGCAGCCCCGCTGACTGCAGCCTCCATTCTTTCATCCTGGTGGGACTCACAGTCCCAGGATTCCAGCTTGTTGCCTGTCGCCTGGGGGCCGCTCACAGAACTCGGGCGCTATAAAGTGCACTGCGCAGCTGTGCTGCTTTACTCTTCAGAATATCAAAACTATGCACTTCAGGATATTTTAAGGCACAATGTAAAGCAATCACTCTCAAACACCTTCGTAAGTAGAATAATCAAGTTTATTTAAGGGGCAAGTTCTCAGCTAGCAAAACTAAACCACACTAATATATATATATATACATCAGGAGAATAACATGAGAATAATGATAAAGATATGAGCACTCTGTGAATAATTGCAAGAGTAAGTGCATATAATACAAGCACACACAATATACCTCAATGCTCAATAGCATGAAAATGACTGCAAGAATAAGTGCATATTACGCGCGCACACACAATATACTTCAATGCTCAATAGCATGAAAATGACTGCAAGAATGAGTACACATTACGCGCGCACACACAATACACTTAATAAATTGAAAAGCTTCACCGAAAAGAGCGTCTGCATCCCTCCGCCGTACACAAAGCTGGGGAACCCAAATCAGCTAGCACAGGGAGCCTCTGTTCGGGACAATCAGTCCTCCTGGCGTTGCGTCCAACCCAGAAGAGAGTTCCTAAACCAGCCCATCCAGGCCCCCAACTTTTATAGTATTTACTAACGCCCAGGAGTCTTTTCTAGAAAAAGACCCCCTCCTTTACAAATTGTGCAATCGGCGGTACCTTGTTCACCCTTCGAGACGTCTCCTCAGAACGGGCCAAGTTCCCAGGAGAGGACTCCAAGGTGAAGCTTGCATTCCTCCTTGTGTACAGGCAGCTTGCATTCCTCCTTGTGTACAGGCGCATCCCCCCTGTTGTTCTAACTGATAGCTCGTGGAATGTAAATAGCGCCCTTCGTACCAGGCAGATGGAGCGAAATTGAGCAGAAAAACACCCCACCCTTCAGCTTGCCGAAGCTTGTGGAAAAACACAGAACAGTGCCTTACGCACCGAACCAGACTCGACAAAATGGAGTCGTGAACCAAAATGGAAGCGAAGGCCAATGAAAGCAGAGGCCAATGGTCCACACTCTGCACCACTGTTTACCTTGCACGTAGTGCTGCCACATGCACGTAGTGCATGTAGCAATACATTTCCACCCTTGGACCATTTGGCCAACTTACAACTAAGTATATCCTATAAGCTGAAATGGCAATGCTCTTGGGCGACACTGAGATAGAAGGTTAGGCACACACTGAATACAACAACATAATGAAATTAAAATAACGGTTATGATAATGATTACACCAAAGATATAACGCAGTTGGCCTAAATTAGGCAGCCATCCAAAAGCCCAATCCCACCACCCCTTGTCAATATCCTGCTGCACCCCCTTCACCAACTTATGCAGGGCCTCTATGTGGGAGTTGATTGATATGGAGTGGTCGGATAAATTGAAGCAACATAATCCTTCAAAATCACTGCAGCCATGGTTGTGTTTAAGCAGTAAATAATCAATAGCAGCGCGATTCTGCAAAGCAGCTCTTCTAATTCCCTGTACATCTAATAACAGCTCAGCTAAGGCAGCTGATGTATAGTTAATATTCTTGACTACTAAACATGCAAGTTTATTAATAACTCTGGTATTATATACTGCAAGTCCTGGCACCCCTACGATAGAACCAGCTAAACTAACATATTCTGTTTTGGACAGCAATGAAATTTCAGAATCACAGTCCGTAGGTAATTGAATAGTGTCTCTGGTATAGCGAGGGTGTAGAGCAGTATCCATAGGAAACATGAGAAAGCCTAAGCGTGACCAGGCACAAGGCCCTCCGGTTAGATTGGCTGGAATATAAGTAAAAGAAAGATTACCACAAGAAAAGAGCCAACCTTTAGGCAACTTAACATTTTGAATGTGGCTGGCAGCAGGCACCACATGTTGGCAAAACATTGAATTATTTACATTCAAACAGGTTAGGTCATTCCGTGAGTGGCACAACGTCCGTTGTGCAGCAGTTAAGTTTTTGTCTCTTTTCTCCAATTTGAGCTGAGCACATTTACCTATTTTCATAGGATCACAGGTCAATGAATAGCACACATCCCCACTTGAGATGTTAAACGTGAGTATAGATGTCATGTTCCTCCACAACCGCCTGCCCACCTCCGGGCAATGACGGCAGTACTCATAGAGTGACAGATGGGAGCGAACGTCACTCACATCCACCATTCCATCCTGGTTTGTATTGTTAAAGATGTGTAATAATACAGCAGCAGGAGTGGGCACTGCCACTAGACAAGTAGTAATCAAATCTTGAACGCTTTGCATGTTACTCATACAGAAGTGAGATATATTCAACACTTCCTGCGCTAGATGAATCCAAACATTGTTCGGTTGATGCAGCAGCGTTGGCATCTGCGGCTGACGGTTGAATTTTTGGGCTATGATCCCCTCCCGCTCCCCGGTGGAGTCTCCCGAACGGGCTCCATACACCACACTCATGGCACAGGCACTCCACAGGATGATCTGAAAAGAACAAAGGACAAAACACGTATTATCATTCTCGCAGATAGCATTTGTCAGCAGGAACATGTTCCCATTTGTCTTGACCAGGTCGCATAACTACCAGGACATTGTCTGGTCCAGTGGCGATGACATCAGCGGGTTGAGGAGGGTTATTTGGGGATTCAATCCACACCTTGGCCCCTGGGTTCTTGTCAGTAGATCCGAACCCTCCTTTGCCTCTCACAGTGAGAAGAGCTGGGGCGCTCCCCTTCTTAACAACACCTCCATAAACCGGCATAATGACAATTTGGGCAACGCGATCACCAGGTTGCACCACTAGGTCTGTGTCACCACTGTTCAAGAGAATGACTTTCAACTCGCCTTGGTAGTCTGCATCTATCACGCCTCCTAAAACTTGGATGCCCCTCAAGGCAAGCCCAGATCGAGGGGCGATCAGACCGTAATGCTCAGGGGGAATCTGAATTCCCACCCCAGTTTCAATCAGAGTGATGTCTCTAGGTTTCAATCGATGCATGTGTAAAGCATGTAAGTCAAGTCCTGCAGATTCTGGTGTAGCTCGATATGGGGCCAAAGCTCCTGGAGCTGTTTCCCAATACACAATGGTATTGCTCGTTGTAAACGGATTAATCTGTAAAGCAGGTGTCAGCATTCTCATGAGAGGTGTCTCGGCATTTGTTAGGGGTCGGTTGTTCAAAATTTGCAAAGCATCATACAAATTATCCCTCCACCCCTTCAGTGTCCCATCATTCAGTTTACGCAATTGTTCTTTCAGCAACCCATTCATTCTCTCAATCAATCCCGCTGCTTGTGGGTAGTAAGGTATGTGAAAAATCCACTCAATATTGCGTTGTGCACAATAGTCCTGCACTAGACTGCCCTTGAAGTGGCTGGCGTTATCACTTTGAATCTGGAGTGGCACCCCATAGTACAGAATCAACAGATCTAGTGTTTTCAGGGTGCTCTGCTGAGTTGCGCGCTTGCAGGGAAAGGCTATGAGATAACCAGAGTAAGTGTCTACCACAGTGCAGGCATACTGACACCCTCTGCTCACTGGCATTGGTCCAATGTAGTCAATCTGCCAAATCTGTCCTGGCAATTTACCTCTACCTAGCTGGCCTCTCACCACCTGTGGGACCGGTCTGTGCTGTGCATGCTGACAAATGGGACATTCAATGATCACTGTTTTAATCAAATCTAGGGGAAGATGCATCCCTCTAATCTCAGCCCACCTGTGAGTAGCCTTTTCTCCAAGATGTCCGCATTTCTGGTGTGCCCATTTAGCCATTCCCACCAAATCAGAACTCTGCGCCTCCACTTCAGCCTCTTGAATCTTGGCTCGATCGTCTGCAAGACAATTGAACCATCGGTCTAATGAATCAGTTGGACAGTGAGCGTCCACATGATAGACAGTCACGGTGCTTTGAGGTAACATTTCTCAGATCTCCTGCCATAACTCCTTCCCCCATACCTCTTTGTTATGGATTTTGTACTGTTGTGCATGCCACGTGGGAAGCCAAGTAGCTAACCCATTGGCGGTAGACCAGGAATCTGTATAAATGTGACATTTTCCGGGTAGCTCCTGTTTTAAAGCCTGATACACGGCATAAAGCTCTGCATACTGGCTACTTTTTCCCTGTCCTGTAGTTGTCAAAAGCTTCTTGGTAACAGGATTATAGGACACTGCCTTCCAGTGCCTTTTCGCTCCAACATATTTTGCTGAACCATCTGTGAACCACACATGTTTTTTGTCATCTGCAGACAAGTCTGCGAACGGCTGGCCCCACCCTACTGGGGATTCACACACTGAAGGTACATCATGCAACATTTCGGAATTCTCCACTGGAGCCTGCGCTACCTGCTCATGCAAAACGGCGGTCCCTTTTGGACCCGCTCGTGCCCTGTCCTGGACATACCATTTCCATTTTATAATGCTGGCTTCTTGCGCATGTCCAGTTCTATGAGTTTTTGGGGAACTCATCACACACTGCATGATGGGAATTTCAGGCCTTAAAATCACATTGTGTCCCAGTGTAATTTGCTCAGTATCAACCAGGGCCCAATAGCAGGCCAGCAGCTGCTTCTCAAAGGGAGTATACCGCTCTCCTGCCTCAGGTAACTTCTTTGTCCAAAATCCCAGGGGCACCCTCTTTCTTCCTTGTTTTTGCCATAAACTCCAATTGGCATACTGCCCCTGGACTGTCACATTCAACTCAGTGTCTCCCTCTCGAATCGGCCACAAATCCAAAGCATGCTGAATGGCGTCTTTCGCCAATTCAAACGCGCGCTGCTCCTGCTCTCCCCATTCAAACGCATTTTTCTTTCGTGTAACTTTGTACAATGGGGCCAAAATCTGAGACAAATGGGGTATATGTTGTCTCCAATACCCGAATAGTCCAATAAAACTCTGGGCTTCCTTCCGATTTCGCGGTACTGCGAATTCCTTAATCTTTTGTTTCACTTTTGGCAACACTTCTCTGTGTCCCTGATTCCACTGAATGCCCAAAAATTTCACGCCCTGAGACGGTCCCTGCACTTTCTCAGGGTTAATCTCCCACCCTTTATTCTGCAAATGTTCCACCACCCTGTCTAGCTGAATTTGCACCTGTTCTTGCGTCTCTCCCTGCATCATCACGTCATCTATATAGTGAGAAATTTGCACTCCAGGAACCACTGGTACTTCATCCAAATGCTCTGCCACCAGCCGGTGGCAGATAGTGGGGCTATGTAAATACCCCATGGGTAATCTACAGAAGGTGTACTGACGCCCCGCCCACTGGAATGCCAGCTGAGGCTGGCTCTCAGTAGCTATTGGTATCGTAAAGAAGGCATTGGCAATGTCAATGGTTGCATACCAAGTCCCACTGTGTTTCTGTATGTTCTCAATCAAGGTAATGGTGTCTGGGACCGCTGCAGTCAGAGGAGGTGTATGTTTATTCAATTGGCGATAATCAATGCAAATCCTCCAACTGTTATCACTTTTACGAACAGGCCAGAGGGCATTATTCCACGCAGTGGTGATGGGAACTATTACCCCGGCCTCTAGTAAATCATGTATAGTCTGGCTAATCTCCTCATGTCCTCCCGGTATTCTGTACTGTTTCATTTGAATCACCTTAGTAGCTTGGGGAAGTGTTACCGGAGGAATCTTCAACAGCCCCACCCTTGCGGCGGCTATTGATATAAATCTTTTGGAACCAAATTGATAACATCCATCTTCCAAATGTAGGGTCATCCCTTTCAAAATGTCAATTCCAATAATGTATTCGGGAATGGGCACAATCAGGACAGTGTATTCTCTCTTTGGAAGTGCCCCTATTTTCATGGGAACCACTATCTGCACTGCCGGGGTTTCTTTTCCGCCCAATCCCGTAATGGTGAAGTACTGTCCCCTGAATTTTCTTGGATTGCCATGAATCAAAGTGGCCTCCGCTCCGGTGTCAACGAGGGCTCGAACTTTTTGAACATTTCCACGTTTCCAATAAATTTCTACTTTGACATGAGGTCTGTTATCTTTGCGAGCCCATCCCTGCACCGGAGTTTGGCCTGTTTCCTAATCTATTTTCACTCTGCGCACATCAGAGTCTGCCCAAGTCAAATCTGGATACAGTTTGCGGTAATTCTCAGGGAACTCCTCCTCCCTGTCTCTGCTTCGCAACCTCTCTGAGCTTACCAGCTCCCTCTCCTGCTCTCTTCCTCGAGTTTTCCCAGAACCTGTCAGTTCCCGGTCTCTCTCCCTGTTCCGGGTTCCCTCTGCGCTTCGGTGCTCTTCCTCCCAATTTCCGTCCTCTGGGGATCTCTCTCTACTGTGGGGTTCTCTCCCTCTCTCTCCCTTTTCACCCTCACGCTCCTCCCCTCCTGCCTTTCTCTGGTTCACCACTTTGTTATCCTTCTTGTTCCCTTTCCTGCTCCCCTCCTTTTTATCCAAACCGCGTTTGCGGTACATTTCCCACATGTCCTTGGTGCTTATCCCATCAATTTCATTCCTGGTCACCCCATCTCGCAGCAGGGCCTGAAACATGTCTCGCCTTGTCACCCTGTTGTTATCAGTACGATTCTCAGACCGTGAATTCCTCTCTGGCTTAGCCCATTCTCCTAAATCACTTAACTCACGCACCGCTTCTACCACCTGAGACAATGGGTTACCCGTCTGATTAATTAACAAAGTCATGATGACATGCTTATATGCAGGAGGAGCGGCCCTAATCAGCCGGTTTCGCACAGACACACTTAAAATTCCATTCATCAAATCATGGGCATTACCCATAAAGATAGCTGTTTTCATCCCTTCTTCCTTCAATCTCTGTACTGCATCTCTCAAAGTATACCAAGGTTTATCATTAGGCGGCCAGTCTGACTCTGTCGGATACTTCTGAGCACACCCTTGCGCAGCTAGCTCTAACAAATTGGTCATGGGACCATTCCCTGGATAGGTTCTAAACTCATTTTGAATAACCGGGTCTGTACTTAACATACAAAGCCTCGGGGCGTCGCCGTGATCCAATTGGACCCCCTGGCCCCCCATATCGTGCACCCGCACCAACCACGTAAGCAATGTTTCCCCAGACCTCTGTCGAAATCTGTCTATCACATCACTTAGTTCCTGCTGTGTATAATCCTCCAGGGCATCCAACATCACCCCTCCAGGATTAGCTGGGCTATGCTGTAACTTTCGCCGATATATGGGCTGCGCACGGACAACATTCCTGCGCTCTGTGTTCTCCTGTCTAACATCTTGGCAGTCATCGCCCCCGGACCCATCTGAAAAATCAGATGTATCCCAGATGTTTCCATCCCAAAATTCAGGGTCAAAGGCTAATCCTGCCTGAGAGATAGCTAAATGCACCTTCTTTTTATTAACTTTCCCTCTTCGTTTCTTGTGTTTATATTTAGCTACGCTAACGGCCGTTCTCTCTGCAACCAGTTGGTACATTTCCAACTTATCACTTAATAATTTATTTTGACAAGCTAGCATGGTAGAGGAATTTCGGGCTTCTACTAACTCCTTCCCCAGCTGCTCGTGGTCTTTTTGTAACTGTAAACATTTTTCATACAACTTTCGGTACGCAGAAAGCAAGATCCAGCCTCGCCTCCCCAACGCACAAACCTCCCTTCCCTTGTCAATTGAAACTTTCTGTAAACATATAAGAAGATCTTCAGGTTCCACATTCAACATACACGCATTCCAATTTTCACACAAACCAGCACAACGTGACCATTCCTGAGCTAAAAGTTTATACGGGGCAGTTTCCCACCCCGGTATTTCTATGTCTGGATTTGCTACATGAGAACCTGCTTTTGAGCTCGCTTTGATCTTATTAAGCATTTTCCTGCAAACGACTACGCCAATTTGTGCTGCTTTACTCTTCAGAAAATCACAACTATGCACTTCAGGATATTTTAAGGCACAATGTAAAGCAATCACTCTCAAACACCTTCGTAAGTAGAATAATCAAGTTTATTTAAGGGGCAAGTTCTCAGCTAGCAAAACTAAACCACACTAATATATATATATATACATCAGGAGAATAACATGAGAATAATGATAAAGATATGAGCACTCTGTGAATAATTGCAAGAGTAAGTGCATATAATACAAGCACACACAATATACCTCAATGCTCAATAGCATGAAAATGACTGCAAGAATAAGTGCATATTACGCGCGCACACACAATATACTTCAATGCTCAATAGCATGAAAATGACTGCAAGAATGAGTACACATTACGCGCGCACACACAATACACTTAATAAATTGAAAAGCTTCACCGAAAAGAGCGTCTGCATCCCTCCGCCGTACACAAAGCTGGGGAACCCAAATCAGCTAGCACAGGGAGCCTCTGTTCGGGACAATCAGTCCTCCTGGCGTTGCGTCCAACCCAGAAGAGAGTTCCTAAACCAGCCCATCCAGGCCCCCAACTTTTATAGTATTTACTAACGCCCAGGAGTCTTTTCTAGAAAAAGACCCCCTCCTTTACAAATTGTGCAATCGGCGGTACCTTGTTCACCCTTCGAGACGTCTCCTCAGAACGGGCCAAGTTCCCAGGAGAGGACTCCAAGGTGAAGCTTGCATTCCTCCTTGTGTACAGGCAGCTTGCATTCCTCCTTGTGTACAGGCGCATCCCCCCTGTTGTTCTAACTGATAGCTCGTGGAATGTAAATAGCGCCCTTCGTACCAGGCAGATGGAGCGAAATTGAGCAGAAAAACACCCCACCCTTCAGCTTGCCGAAGCTTGTGGAAAAACACAGAACAGTGCCTTACGCACCGAACCAGACTCGACAAAATGGAGTCGTGAACCAAAATGGAAGCGAAGGCCAATGAAAGCAGAGGCCAATGGTCCACACTCTGCACCACTGTTTACCTTGCACGTAGTGCTGCCACATGCACGTAGTGCATGTAGCAATACAGCAGCCCCGCTGTGCGGGACGCGCGCAGGCCCGTCTGTGCCCGTCCGATTCCATTTGAGGCCGGGCTGGGCTCCCCTTCTGAGACTTAAGGTAGGGCTCCTGGTGTATCCTGTGTTTGTGTCTGTTGAGCTCCATCTTACAGATCGTGTTTATTTTCATATTCAATGGGGAAACACAAGGCGAAGGGCAGTCCCATTACGGGTTCAGCCCAACCGAAGATACCCAAGCTCCTCAAACCTTCCCAACCCCTTTCAAACTGCGTAGTCAATGAGATTGATATATTAATTGAAGAGGTGGAATCGATTTTGAGCAATAAAGAGAGAAACTCGCGGAAAGGGTGAGGACTGGCACTCTCACTCTGTTTCTAACCGCTGGACCACATAGCCACAGTGGCACACAAATTAATAAAGCATGCCACCAGGTGTTGGTTTCCCCAGGCGTTTCTATGAATGCCAGTCTCCCTACACCTCCTGCACCTCTTCTCAAAGCCAAAGTTCCATCAGTAAATGCGATTATTCATGAAATGCCTTGCTCCAATCGCTTTTTACCATTGGAGACCCAGGATCATGCTCAAATAGGCTCTACCTTACCATTGTCCCATGATAGTGAATGTTCTTCTCAACCTGTGAGCCCTCCTCCCCAAGAGGACTTAATTCCCCGGGTGATTAGTATAAAGAGAGAAGTGGGAGAGCTAAAAACTCTAATGACAGAAATTCTCAATTCTCTCAGATCCATTGGCTCGAGAAGAGATTTCTCATGCCCTCACGAGACTAAGGAAGCTTCCCCGAACACCGAGCACCTTCCAACTTTCTGACCTTTGCCAAGCTTAAATGACTTTTCCTGCACTAAAAAGCCAGCTTATGCCCGTGGAACTTTTGAAACCAACCTTGAAAGCGCTACATGCTCCATAGAGGAAGTTACTCCTTTAATGGGACACTACCCTTGCGTGGAATTGGAGTGGGACACAACGTCAGCACATGGCCACCGTCTACACCCCAAAAATGGGCATCATATTTATATGTACAATGTCCCTCCTCTATCCCCGAATTGTCGGGAAGATAAACCTTCACTTATCAATAAGGCTTCACACTGGCTATGTCATGTTAGATGCTGTGGCTCAATTATCCATTTGGATATATTATCAGCTGATCGCCTAAGTAGCAAATCTGGTGATTGGGACGCCATCAAACTTAATCTTACCAGTTCTTACTTGGTAAAGGGTTTTCTGCATTTGGAAGCACGTAACCATATACGGAAGGGAACCGCTTTCTTCCTCAGTGACAGCTGGCCTGCTACCAGCACTGGGAGGCCAAAATCCTTGCCAACTTCGGACCTCATGATGCCGAGCAAGGGTTCTGGGCGACCTGTCTCTAATGCAGTAACATTCGGTTCAATTTCGACGAAGGATTTGGGACTTGTTCCTAAAACAAACAATACATGCGAGCCTGATTTCTTGGGGACCACTTCTGACATTGATTGACTACATTCATCCGTGTTCCGCAAGGACGATAATATCCTTTGTCCAGTCGCTCTATCATCTTTTAGCGACCCTCCAATCTTAGAAGCTGCCCCTTTATGGAGGACGCTATCTGTTCCTGATGATATTGTAACAACTACAAATCCTATTGAGTGCTTCAATATGTCTCATTTTGCTGTTACTTCCCGTGAGACTAATTATCCTACTGACCCTTAAATAATGAAGTTTTTGTCCTGGAATGTGGCTGGCATCTGCAGTAAATTAGCTGACACCAACTGGGGGCGGTACATTGATAATTTTAACATCTGTATGTTCCAGGAAACGTGGGCGATTCATAGCACGTATAGGCAGGGGTTTCGTTCCTTTTAAAAAAAAGCCAAGCCATCTCCCGCCGGCAGTGCAGCAGGGGGCCTTACCACTTTGGTAAGAATGATGGAGGTGGGTGGAGCAAAGAAAATACACGTGGACTCCCCTAACATCTTGGCCATAGCCATACAGCTAAACCAGGGCCCTTCTGTCTTGTGTATAAACATTTATAATAGACCAGACCCTTCCCACCAGCTGTCCCCTACTATACAGCTTTTGAATTCCATTGTATCGGATTTTTATCCAACGTATCACATCATTATAGATGGGGACTTTAATGTGCCGATTGAGCCCAATCCTGACTTTGCTGAGGCCACGCAGAAAGAAGACTCCATATGGAACATTCCTCCCTACTCTTACCAGACAAATCCCTCCAAAGCCAGTAACAGGACTCTGCAGATTATTGACCTTATGATACTCTACGGTCTTCGCCCTGGTAACGGGCGTTTTCCCACAGACAACCCTGCTAGACCAACTTTTTTCAGAGGGTCATACAGTAGCACTTTGGATTTTGTCCTCTTTGATTTGAGGATCTGGCACTTTATAAAAGATGTGAGAGTGGGAAACCAGTATACCAGCGACCACGCTCCTCTCTTAGTATCATATGATAGCCAGCTTTTTCTAGGACCTGTGCTCTCCCTCGACCTTGCACTCACTGCAGTCTTGGAGGTGTCAAATAACAAGCGTGTGGTGAGATGGGAATCTTTCAAGAAGTCCTATAAATTATGGGGTAAATTGAGTGCTCTGGTCTCTACACACCAGCTTTTTTCTGACCATTCTTTACTTACCTCACACGAGGTTATGCCCTCACACTTGGAGTTTTTCTCCACTCTTAAGGAAGTATTCTTTAAATCTGTTAGGGAAACTGCCCATTCAGCTTCCTATTCAAACAATAAGTGGTTTGACAAGAGATGCAGAAAGGCTAAGAGCTCCCTGATAGAAGCATTAAGAAAAAAGGATAGAGACGAGATAGCCAATGCCAGACGTAACTATGCTTCCATATGTAAGTCTTGTAAAAATGACTGGGAAGAAGCATCATGGAGAGAACTGGCCCAGGCTGCCAGGCTCTCAGACTCTAAATGCTTCTGGTCCCTGGTGGCCCATAATGGTCAAAACCAAGCTTTAAAGCCAGAGTGCCATATTCCCCCTGAAATCTGGTCTATCCACTTCACGGAATTGTATGTCTCTCCACTTGATTGTGAATTTGCAAGCGATGGAGAACCATCACACTTAGATCTGTCCCCGGCTACTTTGACACCCTTTTTACTGAAAGAGACAGAGCTTGCCATCATAGCTCAAAAATTAGGTAAAGCACCTGGGCCAGATGGTATCCCTTCGGATATGTTCAAATCAGATCTGAACCAATGGGGCCCGTATATTAACAAGGTCTCAAACACCGTATTGGCAAGCAGACTTTACCCTCGGTCATGGAAGGAAGCAACCATCGTGCCCAAACACAAAAAAGGGGAGAGGGGAATCCCGGGGAATTATAGACCCATCAGCCTCCTGGATAACTTACAAAACTTTTTTTGTTACCAGCTATTAAACAGGCTAAAAAAATTGATAGAAAATAACCAAGTTCTTAGCCACCTCCAGGTGGGATTTAGAGACAAAGTTAGCACGATTGACCAGGCATTTGGCTTTCCGTCTATTAAATGGAAAGCAGTTGATGTGGACACAGGATACCTCTTCGTGGCATTTGTAGATTTGAAATCTGCCTTCAACTTGGTTCCAGGCCAAAAGCTATGTGAAGTCATGAGTAGAACGGGGGTGCCCGGTTCCATGCTAAATTTAATTAGAGATCTTTAAACTGACAATTGTGCAAGAGTCCGTTGGGGCCCGAAAGGCAAGGTAACATCGGAGATCGCCACATGTCGAAGTGTGAGACAGGGATGTGTGCTGGCTCCTACACATTTCCTTTTATTTAGAAATGCATGCATCCCTTATCTTCTGGAATGTTCCAACGACGCTCCTAGATTGGGAGGGCAAAAGATCCCATGCCTGTTATTTGCAGAAGACACCCTGCTATTATCACAAAGGGCCATGGGTCTCTCCAATCTGTTTACGGCGTTCGTGGCTTTTTGCAAAGATCATGGCTTAGAAATCAACTCAACTAAAACTAAATACATGGTATTTGGGGATAGAAGGCGTAAAATGAGCAGATGCATCTGCTTGGAGGGCGCTATATTGGAAAGAGTTGATGCCTTTGACTATCTAGGGATAAAATTGGAGGATTCCCATAAATGGCAGGCACATTTGCAGAAATCATTGATGTGCTTGAAACAAAGGGCGGGTGGAATTGTGAGATATGCAGCTAGGTCCCCCAGATTTGCCATCACCCCGCTATAGAAATATACAAATCTCAAGCAAGGGGGGGGGGGCCCTCTATGAAGCTGAATTATGGGGCCGTTGCAATCTGGAGGATTTAGGAAAAGTGGAAAACTCCTTTTTAAAGATGTTGTTAAGGGTTCCCACTAGCACTCCCACTTTGCCAATCCGAATGGATTTAAATCTATTTTCCATCACCCATACTGCCGCCCTAAGGCCTCTCTTGTACTGGATTTGGATTTGGTCATCAGATTTCCTCAGTCCTTATAGAATTGGGCTGACTAATCTGGTGAACACCAGCTCCACTACTAAAATTAAGTGGTGCACCTATGTGGAGCAGCTTTTTTCCACTCTTGGGCTGGGAAACTATTGGATAGATCCTCTTTCCATCCCAAAAAATGCCACTCAAATTGTGAAGGACGCTTACTGGTTAAATGTCCAAACATCTCACCTAGTAGAAGTTTCTCCCTCTACCATGAGTGGTATTTTTTTACAAACTAAATGCCACTACGAGTTTGAGCATTACATGGATGCCATACTTACTCCATTTGCACGTGCTTTGTACATTAGATTCAGAATAGGGTCCCTTCCTTTATGCTCTTTTACCTACAAATGGCCCAGTTCTGTTAACAACTCCAAGCTAAGCCCAATTGGTTGTGGGATTGAAGAATCTGTTGTTCATATTCTTTTTGAATGCCCCGCATATTCCAACAAGAGGGCCGGCTGGATTATCTCCTTATGTAAATCTATGGGCTTCAGGAATTGTTTATCAGCGTTGAGGATACTCAAATCAGACCCATCTGTGTTATTGGCATGCTCTGTGGCAACATTTTTTTAATCCATTTGGCATCTTAGGCTTGGAACTTTAAATGGTCAATTTCAGTCTTGGATATTGGCAGTGGGCAATGTAATTTCATAGTTTAAGTGACATAATGCATGATTAGTAGTACACATTAGTCGACGTACTACTGTATAGTATAAACTGTAAGTTTTCGACTATACCAGTATATCTATTCTAATTATTATGGCCCTGATTCGCCGCCCGCCTCGCGGGAACCGCCATATGGCCGCTCCGCGGTCGAAAGACCGCGGAGGCCATTCAGGCTTTCCCGCTGGGCTGGCGGGCGACCGCCAGAAGGCCGCCCGCCAGCCCAGCGGGAAACCCCTCCCCACGAGGAAGCCGGCTCCGAATGGAGCCGGCGGAGTGGGTATGTGCGACGGGTGCAGTGGCACCCGTCGCGTATTTCAGTGTCTGCATAGCAGACACTGAAATACATAGTGGGGCCCTCTTACGGGGGCCCCTGCAGTGCCCATGCCATTGGCATGGGCACTGCAGGGGCCATCAGGGACCCCGCGGCACCCCCTACCGCCATCCTGTTCCTGGCGGGAGACCCGCCAGGAACAGGATGGCGGTAGGGGGTGTCAGAATCCCCATGACATGACATGGAGGATTCTAAAGGGCAGCGGAAAACCGGCGGGAGACCGCCGGTTTTCCGCATCTGACCGCGGCCGAACCGCCGCGGTCAGAATGCCCTGCGGGGCACCGCCGGCCTGTCGGCGGTGCTCCCGGCGGTCTCTGACCGCCGGGGTCAGAATGACCCCCTATGTGTCTTGTGTCGCTCTTAAATTTTAAACCTTAAATTTCATTGTATTTTAAAACCTTATTTAAAAGTTAATGTCTTTATGTTTTATCCCTTTCTCTTCTTTTTCTTTTTCTTTTTTAAATATTTTGTATCATGCTTTTATGGTACATTCCTACCGAAATAAAGCGGATTTGATGATGATAAATGCCCAATCTACATCATAGGGACAAACCTAACACAATATATGCTAACATTGGCGAAGCCAAGATGAATTGCTTACCATAGCAAACAAAACACAATTGGATTACTACCCACATATCCATCCAGTGAACATCTACCCCTGACACCAGAACTGCCCACAAAGTCAGGTCTTGCCAACCAAAGCAAATGGATCAGCAATCAGGGTGAAATACACACAAATGTAGGCATACAACACAAATTACTCAGGAACAACAAAAAGGTAGAAAAGTAATGGCAGGACAAATGTGTACCCAAAAACAACACCTTGGGTTTCTTAAAATAAAACCATGAAGATCAAAGGCCATTGGCCTGTCCATAGGTAAGTCCATGCACAATACTATGCACCAGCTTGACTCTGATCGCTGCCAGAGAGCGTCCACGGGAAGGAGCATCAAGTGGGCATGCTGGCACTTCAGGGATCATTCTCGAGAGGGGTGGGGTCAGAATTGAATGGGTGAGTTTGGGAGGGTTGGTCTTCTTCTTAGGAGGGATGATCTTCTCCTTTGGAAGGGTGGCCTTCTTCTTTGGAGTGGTGACCTTCTTCTTCAGGGTGGGAGGGGTATGGCTGCTTGCAGGAGGGCAGGTGTGACAAGGGAGGACTTGGATGTGGAAGGGATGGTTGGGATGTGGGTGGGGTTCTTTTGGGTGGTCTTCTTCTTGGGAGGGGTGGTCTTCTCCTTTGGATGGGTGGCCTTCTTTTGGGGTGGGAGGGATATGGCTGCTTGCAGGGGGGCAGGTGTAGGGTGTGGTGTCTGTGGTGTGTGGGTTCTTGGATGTTGAGGTGGTGTCTGGGGGTATGGTAGATATGGTGGATGTGTCAGTGGGTGTTAGGATGGTGTCTGTGGGTATGGCAGTTGTAGTGTGTGGGTCATTGGGAGTGGGGGTGCTGTCTGTGAGAATGGCGGGAGTTCTTGTGTGTGTAAGTGACTGTTGAGTGCTTGTATTTCTTTATGTCTTGTGATGCTTGTGTTTATGTGTGCTGCTTGTGTTTGTTGAGGTGCGTGCATGCGGATGTGTCCATGTCCTTGGGATAGGTAGGAGAATAGGGAAATTGGATGGGGAAGAGGTAGGTGGGGAGGATTGTGGGGGGTGGATGGCTGCCATTAGTGAGAGGGGCAAAGCCTAAAAAGAGCTCTGCAGGGCAGATATGGCACTATGAAGGCCTTCAAGGTGTGCAACCATCTGTTGGAGTTGGCTTCCCTGCACCTGGATGGCATTCATAATGGCAGTCTGACCCACAAAGATACTCCTCAGGAGGTCGATAGCATCCTCACTCATGGCAGTAGTGGTAACGGGTCAGAGGGTGAGGTGCCTGGGGCAAAGGAGACACCCACCTTCTTGGGTGAGCGGGCACAGCCAACAGGGTGGGGGCAACAGGGAGGGTGGCAATGGAATTGGAGGTGGGGGACAAAGATGGAACAGGAGCAGATCCTGATGGGTCTGCCACCAGTTGGGAGTGGCCACTGGAGGAAGAATCTGAAGACGATGATGTGGATCCTGTGTCTTCCTTGGCACTCCCTTCACCCTACACGCCACTGGATCCCTTTGTGTTGGTTGTTTCATGACTGGAGGTACTGAGGCCATCTGCTTCCCCACTTGCTTCAGCACTGTCTCCTCTGCTTGTCTGGGATGATGCCGAAATTACAAGAACAAATAGGGTCACTACATGTATCTGATCACACTTGAAAAACAGCTGTGATTGCATTATTGTTAGACCTGACAGCCTTAGGGTGGTCATTCTCAACTTTTTAACTTCCTCCCTTAATGTTTCTGATACTGTTTTTGCTGCTTTTAGGACTCTGTGCACTTTACCACTGCTGACCAGTGCTAAAGTGCATATGCTCTCTCCCCAAAACAGGTAACTTTGGTTCCTACCCAATTAGCATACTTAATTTATCTGTAAGCCCCTGGCAAAGTTCACTACATGTGCCCAGGGCCTGTAAATTAAATACTACTACTGGGCCTGCAGCACTGATTGTGCCACTCACATATGTAGCCCCTTAACCATGCCTCAGGCCTGCCATCGCTAGGCCTGTGTGTGCAGTTTCACTGCCACTTTGACTTGGCATTAAAACTACTTGCCAAGCCTTAAACTCCCATTTTGCTACATTCAAGTCACCCATAAGGTAGGCCCTAGGTACCCCCTAGGGCAGGGTGCTATGTAGGTAAAAGGCAGGACATGTAATTATGTGTTTTACATGTCCTTGTAGTTTAAAACTCACAGATTTGTTTTCCACTACTGTTACAACTGCTCCTCTCACAGACTAGCATTAGAGCTACGCTTATATACTTTTAAGTGGTAGATTCTGATCTGGAAGGAGTAGCCCTGTCATGTTTAGTATGGTTAGAATGGTAATAGAAAATCCTGCTTACTGGTAAAGATGGATTTAATATTACTATTTTAGAAATGGCACTTTTAGAAAGTGGGTATTTCTCTGCACTAACTGCCATTTGTGCCTTATAGCCCGTCCCCAATCAACGTATGGTCTGTACTGGTTGACAGCTCCTCTCGTGCATTCCACCCAGATATAAACAGAAGACACCCAGGCACATCTGCATTATTCTGCATAGTGAATGGAACTCCCTGGGGCTCTCTCTTACACTTTAAAGGCCAATGGCCTGCTGTTAGAAATGGGTTTTTTGGTTGGCAGTCAGGTTATAGTCAGGGTAAGTCACACACAATCCAAAATCAGCCTGTGCCCACCCTCTGGTAGCTTGGCACGAGCAGTCAGGCTTAACTTAGAAGGCAATGTGTAAAGCATTTGTGCAATAAATCATACAATACCATAATATAGCACCACAAAAATACACCACACAGTGTTTAGAAAAATATATAATATTTATCTGGGTATTTGCATGTCAAAACGATCAAAGATGCAATATGAATTTGTAAAGATATCACTAAAAAGTAATAAAATGCCGGCGGTATTCCTGGCTCCCTATTATGACTTTTCCGCTGGGCCAGCGGAAAAGTCACATCAACATTGCTGCCGGCTCGTAATAGAGCCGGCGGCAATGCTGATGTGCAGCGGGTGCAGTAGCACCCGTTGCGCATTTCACTGCCCGAAATTCGGGCAGTGAAATGCGCGACGGGGCTATGCCTGGGGGCCTCTGCACTGCCCATGCCAAGTGCATGGGCAGTGCAGGGGCCCCTAGGGGCACCCCAAGTCCCCTTACCGCCAGCCTTTCCATGGCGGTGTTTACCGCCACGGACAGGCTGGCGGTCGGGGACTCATAATCCCCAGGGCAGCGGTGCTTGCACCGCTGCCCTGGGGATTATGACCGGCAGGCGGAAGCCTGGCGGTATGTTGGAGGGGCCGGCGGTATGGCCGTGGCTATTGCGCCACGGTTATAATAGCTGGCGGAACACCGCCAGCCTGTTGGCGGTGTTACCGCCAGCTTACCGCCGGCCGCCAGGGTCGTAATGACCCCCAAAGTGTCTTAAGTCTTTAAAAAGCAAACAAAGTCTCTTTCAAGCACAAAGTACCTGGTTTGGAGTGGAAAATCTCTGCAAAGGGCAGCAGAATAAGAGATACGTGGAAAAATGGTGTGTGCGTCTATTTCTCCCCAGCACACATGGACTTGCGTCGTTATTTTTCACGCGGGGAAGTTGTGCGTCGTTTTCCGGCGCGCGGACAGTCTCTTTCTGTGGTCGCGGGGATTACCAGATGCCCCGGGGTCTGTGCGTGGATTCTCCTGCTTGTTTTCCGGCTGTGCGTCGTTCCGCGGGGCTCTGCGTCGTGGTTTGCTCTCACGGCAGGCGTTGCGTCGATTTCTCCTCTGGAAGTCGGGCGGAGTTGTCCTTGCGAGGCCGTGTGTCGAAGTTCCGGTCGCCCCGAAAGCGTCCCGTCGATCAGCGTCTGTGTGCGGCGTTTTTCTCACTGCGGAACAAGCTGTGCGTAGAAATTTTCGGCGCACGAAGAGTCCAAGTGAAAAAGAGAAGTCTTTTTGGTTCTGAGACTTCATGGAACAGGAGGCAAGCTCTATCCAAGCCCTTGGAGAGCACTTTTACAGCCAGACAAGAGTTCAGCAAGGCAGCAGGCCAACAGCAAGGCAGCAGTCCTTTGGAGAAAGCAGACAGGTGAGTCCTTTGAGCAGCCAGGCAGGATGTAGTTTCTGGTTCAGGTTTCTTCTCCAGCAAGTGTCTGAGTGAATGCACAAGGAGCTGTCAACTAAACCTAGCCAGACGTGGATTGTAAGGCACAGAAAGATTTAAGTGCAAAGAAATACTCACTTTCTAAAAGTGGCATTTCTAGAATAGTAATATTAAATCCGACTTCACCAGTTAGCAGGATTTTGTATTACCATTCTGGCCATACTAAATATGACCTTCCTGCTCCTTTCAGATCAGCAGCTGCCACTTCAACAATGTATGAGGGCAGCCCCAATGTTAGCCTATGAAGCGAGCAGGCCTCAAAGTAGTGTAAAAACGAATTTAGGAGTTTTACACTACCAGGACATATACTCTACACAGGTACATGTCCTGCCTTTTCTCCACATAGCACCCTGCTCTAGGGGTTACCTAGGGCACACATTAGGGGTGACATATGTAGAAAAAGGGGAGTTTTAGGCTTGGCAAGTACTTTTAAATGCCAAGTCGAAGTGGCAGTGAAACTGCACACACAGGCCTTGCAATGGCAGGCCTGAGACAAGGTTAAGGGGCTACTGAAGTGGGTGGCACAACCAGTGCTGCAGGCCCACCAGTAGCATTTAATCTACAGGCCCTAGGCACATATAGTGCACCCTACTAGGGACTTATAAGTAAATTAAATAGCCAACCATGGATAAACCAATCAATAGTACAATTTACACAGAGAGCATATGCACTTTAGCACTGGTTAGCAGTGGTAAAGTGCCCAGAGGTCAAAAGCCAACAACAACAGGTCAGAAAAAATAGGAGGAAGGAGGCAAAAAGTTTGGGGATGACCCTGTCAAAAAGCTAGGTCCAACACCTGCCCTCACACAAACGACTGATAACCCCCCACAGGGATCCTGGTGACAGGACTGGGCTAAAAGAGGAACCTGTGCACTTTAAAACCACTCTTAGAAGTTTCCTGCCACTTCAAGGGCATTTTTGGGTATATATACTGGGTCTCTGACCTCACCAAATCCGACACCTCTGGATCTACACCTGAACTCTGTCAGAGGAACTGCCTGGCTGCCCAAAGAACTCATCTGGGCTGCTTTGTTGAGAAGGAATGCTGCCCTGTTTGTTGTCCTGCTGGCCTCTGACTTTGCTGGAAGGACTCTGACTTCCCCAAAATCGCTCTCCAAGAGCTTGGATTGAGCTTGCCTCCTCTTCTGAACTCTCAGGGCCAACACAGACTTAATCTACTAGCTTCTAGCTAGTTCTTCGGCTTCAGTGACTCCTGTACCGACCTTAGCGACTCCAGGACTGATGCCGCTGCCCAATGCCACACTGCTGCCTGCTCTGGCTCCATGGTCCTCGCTACATGCAATGACTGCGGCCTGCAACGCAAGTCTGATGTCGCTGCGATGCTGCTGATGTCCCACAGTGTGATCTTGCCACTATGAAGTCAACACATCATGTCTTGACTGACTGGATCCATCAACCCCGCCAGGTCACAAGGAACCAATGCCTCACCACCCATGCCACACCAGCTCACCCTGCAACCAGACAGAACTGATGCCTCACCTCCAACTGCCTTGCAGTGCAGAACCCATGCCTCACCTCCCCAGCCATCGCAAGGGACTGATGCCGCTCCAGCGAAGCATCACCTCCACGACTCTGTGCAACGTCTTTGTTTCTTTGTTTTCAAAGGTACGGTGCCTGGGGGTTCATGCAACTCCTGTTGCATCGGAGTATTGGGAACAACTTCGTCAATGATGCCATGATAGCCCCAGTTGGAACTTTGTGTTTCTAAGCGCTTTAGTAGGATTTCATCTTTAAAAATTCATAACTTTGTTTGGGTACTTTGGATTTTCATCCTTTTGATCTTATTTTATTCAGATAAATATTATCTATGTTTCTAACCCGTGTGGTGTATTTTTGTGGTGTTTCACTGTGTTACTGTATGAGTTATTGCACAAATACTTTACACTTTGCCTTCTCAGTTAAGCCTGCCTGCTCTGTGCCAAGCTACCAGACGGTAAGCACGGGATAGTTTGGATTGTGTTGTGACTTCCCCTGTCTAGTATTGTGGTCCCTACTTGAACAAGGGCACATATCTCTGCCAACTAGAGACCCCATTTCTAACAGTTATCATGGTGTATAGTAGCCTCCAGCCACAAGCTCCAGCTAAGTGGCGCCAACATTTGCAACACCATATGCATACATGCTACATGAACTGTCAATAGTTGCCCACAGGAAATTCAGAATCATAAACAACTCTATTTGCATGGGTGAAGTTGTGCAATCACAGTACCCACTGAACAAGAAGGAGACATTATTACCTTTAATGGTTTGCCTCATGTAGCATCCCTCAGGTACCTGGGGTCACACAATACTAGGGCAATGCCAAGTTAAATTCCACAGATCCCATACAAAGTCATGCATACAGCTAATTTCCATATACCCAATGCCACATCATGAAGAAATGATAGCCAAATAATCCAGCCATTTTGCTGAAAGAAGTACAGTAGCCGGAAGAAGGTGACATGGAAACAGCCATGTCACACTAGAAAAAATCAGCAATGGTCACTTGTACTATACAATATGTACATAGTCTAAATGAATTCATGGTGGTTGCACTAATGTTGCTCAGGTAGATAACCCACCTTGCACAGAAATGTACGCTGGAAACAGGTTGGGCAAAATGTCAGACAGATTTGTAAACAACATCCACACCACAATGAATCAGCTAGCCCCAGAGAAATCACCACTCTTGATTGGTAGTCCTGACAATACCATACTCTGCTTGCTTCAGTAGAAGCCAATAGTCCTTTGAAGGTTGTAGAGGCCCAGGGATTCTCAAGTACCCATAGAAGGCCCTAATCATGTTGCTCAATGTGAAGACATGTCACTGTCTCTTCTTGTTATGCAAACACAGATTTCCTTGGATGACTGGTTGTATACAACCACATATGATTCCCACATTACTGCAAGTCACTCCCTGATGCATGTCAGCACTTAGGTAATGAACCATCATCATTTAACATGTGCTAAGCACTGTGCTACATGATTCTACATGAATGGCAAGGAAATCCACATTGAGGGTAAACACTGTAGTCCTACCTGTCATGCCCTTCATTTCTACTGCAGTTGTACATGCCATATTACATGGAATGATGGGTGAAGGTATGTGTGAGCCACCAATCAATGGTGACACACTCTTGTCTGTGGCACCACATGAACCGTAGCCCAATCACATATGTCCAATTTAAAACACATGTTGGCATGCACAAATATGTAAGGGAATCAGATATTATAGAGAGGTAGACCATGAATGAAACAGCAGTGAAAATAATATGGCAAAAGTGAAAGGTATACATGCTAACATGTAGGCACAAGGAATGATGGCAACAGTGATGTCACCAAAGTCATGTCACTGGACAATCACTACTTGTCAAGGGAAAGTATTGATCTGAAAGTGCATCCAAAAGGCAGTATATGCTCTGTCACATGTATGCTGGCACTCTTCACATGACAGACAGTAGTGCGCACCAGCAGTCGTCACACATGGAAGACAAGTGGCCTGTGGGGGACAGATGCTAATAGACACCCTTGATCAGACACCTGGATGAGTTCAGTGATCTATTATTCCATGTTGTTTGGGCTGACACACTGAAGACAAGTGGACCTTTTGGTACAAATGACACCCACAACAACAAACAACATGACCTGATTGATCACTGTACTACCATCTTTTGGGCCTGGAGAGTTAATTGGTTATGGACTGTACTCTGTTGTGTCCTAGGTCACTGGGCCAAAAGGCAGGGCACATCAGCGCGCACCAACTGCCATACCAAACAATCACTCATCTTGTGTGTCACACATGGCCCATCTCCAATCTTCAGGAAGAGATGGCAGACTCTAACACATCAACTTGGCAATTTAACATGCAGGAATATGCACAGGACTCATCCCCGGTAGCTGCTGCGCTCCCCTCAAACATCCATCAAGCTCGGGGTAGGCCACTGCCAGTATGCGGGCCTTTAGAGGGTTCAGGCTCCAATGTGCACCCTGCCGACGAGGGAGGACAGCCCCAGCTGGACTTCTGTGATCTTCCGGGTCCAGCGTCTCAGGTCCTCCCACCTCTTCAGACAGTGGGTGCTCCACTGGCTATGGACCCTCAGGGTCTGCACCTTCTGAGAAGTGGTGCTCCAAATCCCTTACTTCTGAGGGATGTTGAACTGTATGGATGCAAGGCACAAATCAAAAGGTTACAAATCCATTTTTTGGCCCAAATGGTTGTGTCACACACATGGCACAAAAATGTTGTAATTGTGAACACAAAACACGTGTAAAGCACACATGCTGATAATTACAGGGACATGACTACACACTTTTGAAGTCATCTGCAGATTAACCCACTAAACTGCTCATGGCCTACACTGACTAACCAAGCCTATTGACATCAGTTAGCCCAGAGTCAAGCAATATGCATCTATGATGTGACCCACAATGAAACACAATGAAACACAACACACCAGTGTGGCCTTCTGAAGGGTAAACTCCTTGGGCTAGACTGGACAGACACATGTATATCCAGCCACATTGACTCAATGAATGTACAGACTTCACCCTAACAATTAAGTGACAATGGAAGAGCTGCCATGGGTGGCACAGGAAGTTTCTTCCCTTTGCAGGTGTGGACATATGGGCTACCCAAAGTTAACTCATTCCACTACAGGGCAGGTTTGTGTGGTATGTACTCATAGCATACAACACACTTTTTAACATATGTGGCAATCCTACAGAGATGGCCTCCAACATACTAAGGTAAGTTTGGTCTGATTGGTTGGATGTAACCACGCTAATGAGTCACATGTTCTGCCCTCCCTGGAATCAACCAACTATCTGCACTGTTGGTTTGACACTTGTGCAATACACCTATACTGGACAAATATGATTTATGTAAATGTGACATCAGAGCTGTGGGACTAAGGGACATGTCATAAGTCAATAACACACATTGACAATGAAGCAAAATGCAGAAATGTACTAGGTCACGGAGTTACCTCAGTAGCCACCCCTAATGTAGTCAATGGACAAAGGCCTTCAGGCCAAGTCTTGCCACTGGAGACTCATTTTGGCCACATGACAGGATCTGCAGGTCTATAGGGAGAGGGCCTGCTGTTACAGTAGCATAGCCACAGTAATCCCCATACTGGGAGATACATATGACAGGCCCTGGTCTCTTCAGGCTGAGCATACAGAACCTACATGACACTCACATTTCCATCACTTCCAGGCATAACAGTACATCATGTGCCCATCCTCTATGTGGCTTGTGGCTTGTGTGGCATTCTGAAGGGCACAGAGATTTGTAAATGGTTCTCACATAAGAGTTTGTCAAGGTCAGATGAGGGCTGAGTGCTCTGTGGCACTAAACACATTTCTACCAAGATCCTCAAATGGCTCAAATAGTATACATACACAGCTCATGCTGTGATAGATGAAATTTGATATTTACAACCATCATATCCACAGATATGTCATTGTTTGGCTGTAAAGTCTCCTTGCCTAGATATATGAATGCAACACAAGGAGGATCTAGGCCTTATAACACATCAGACAATACAATGTTAATCTGAAATACATAGAGTACGTTATTCCACTACCTGCACAAGGTATGTCCCATGTAGGGCACACAAAATGTGAAAACAGGCACCCAAAAACTCTACTGGCACACAGAGGCACACTGTAGCCTATGCGGAAGGAAAGGATGGTGTTGAACAGAATCAAATATGCCTATGAGCTTCTTACCTACTCCTCTGGTGAGCCATAGAGCTGATCATGCAGGGGAATGACCTCTTCAACGAGCCTCTCAAGTTCCTCAGGAGAAAAGGCAGGGGCCCTTTCACCTGCTTTGTCTTGCATTATTGCTCCCAGAGGTGGCACACAGCAGCTGAAGTGGTGGAGGTGTTGATGACAGCAGTGTCAGGAGTCAAGTGAGTGAATTTGCAAAACGTGGCGTACATGTAAGCCACTTACGCATTCATCACCACCGACTGCCACAGCCCTTGGCTTGTGACCATCACAGGCAGCAACGTTAGCCTATAGCTGTGTCCGCCACAGTTGGAACTGCCCAATGTGTGGTTAACTTTTTCCGGCAGGCGTGGGCAATTCCAAATGTCTAGGGAAGTAGGTCAGGCATCCGCCATTTTGGCGGTTGGAAATATAGTATTGGGCCTTGATAAATGTATCACAACACCAATAAATTTGTCAGATCATCACTAACATTCTAAAGCAGCCTTGTTGTGTAGGTTCTACTACACAATCAACAGTGTAGTGTGCTGCTGGGCACAGATGGCATATTACAGCAGTGCACTGTCTGCCACTGCTGACAGTATTTTTGATGGTCGGAACAGACTGTTAAATTTCATGGGGCATTTTAGCAGCAGATAGTTGGGTTTTGCCCAAATCCATGTTGTGGACACATGTGTTGACAACCATGGGGGCACATTTGACCCTAGTGTAGTTGACAGCTGTGATGTGTACTGGGTGTAACATATTTCCAGTCAGAAATGATTGGTCACAACGATTGTGTTGCCATACATCACGTATGTTGGTGTGGACAAAGTGACTAATGCTCCAACTGTATTTTCACAAATAGGTACTCTGGGAGAGGGAGGAGGTCACAACCTCCAGCGTACCGTCCATTGCCAGACCTTCAAACCATGGAAGAACGTCACATCATCAAACAATACCATCTAAATAGGCAAGTAATTGTGGATTTATGTCATCAGTTGAAGCCAGATGTAATGCCTGAACACACTACTCCAACTTGCACACCACCCATTCTTCAACTCATGGCAGTATTACATTTCCTGGTCACAGGGTCTTTCCAATATACAGTGGCCCTATCGGTGGTATGTCCCAACCTATTTTCAGTGTTGTGTTAAGAGATGTGCTGTCAGCAATGATGATGCACATTGACAGCTATATCAGGTTCCCTAGACATGCAGATTTAGTCAATGTGAAGACTGACTTCAATGGTTTTGCTCGTTTCCACATGTGGTGGGAGACACTGATGGCACACATGTTGCCTTGATGCCACCGCAAGCCAGTGAACAAGTCTATCACAACGGGAGAACTTCAATTTTATCAACGTGCAAGTTGTCTGCTTGTCAGATCACTACATCTCAAACGTCTGTGCCTGGTTCCCAGGTTCAACCCATGATTCCTTTGTAATACAGAACAGCACCCTACCCCAGCTGATATCACAACAGCAACCAGAGAGGGCCTGGCTGCTTGGTAACACATCTGTCCTGATTTTATGCGTGCAATGGTAGGTGCTCCATTTATGAACTGGGTGACTCATAGTTGCACTTATGTCTCATTCCTGAACAGGAGACTCAGCATATCCAAACCATCCTTGGTTATTGACCCTGCTGAGGAATCAAACTACGCCAGGGAAAGTCAAATTCGACTATACCCATGGAAGAACACAGCAGCTGTGTTTTGGGCTCCTGAGGGCCAAAATTCGCAGTCTGGACAGGACTGGGGGACCCTCCTCTACTCACCCAGGAAAGTGCGTCAGATCACTGTGGCATGCTGCATGCTCCATAACATCGTGCTGCGGAAGAATACACACATCCCAGATGAGGGGAAGCCTGCGGTGCCCCCAGGTGATAATCCTGAAATGCGAAATGATGATGATAGTGGTGAAGAGGAAGGAGCTGACTTGCTACAAGATCTCATTGACAGCTTCTTCCCATTAGTGTAAATATGTCATGAGATGTCATGACTTAGACTGTTCAATGAACTGTTATTGTGATAATGTGTGGAGTTAATACTTGATAATAGTTAGGGAGCTGATGCTCAGGCAAAATCTCCTGAAGGGTGTTTGATGAGGCAACTTTTGGCACATCCACATCTTGATGATGTTGCATTGTTTGTGTCAGATTTATTGTTATGTACTTTGTTCTCCAGATGTTTGCTATTTGACTTGTGTCACATCTATGGTTTCATACCTTGCAATAAACCACGACGAAACCACAACACTCAACTTTATTCCAGTGTAGTATAAATGGTATGCAGAAAGTCATGAATATCTCAGTCCATTGCAGTCTTTGATGATTGATGAATGGCATAGTCTCTTACAAAGTCGCTAGATATCAACAGTTTCAATCAGATTAATCAATCCTTCCTTTGTCAAATAACTCATGAACAGCCAACACGTGTTTCGTCACAACATGTGACTTTTTCAAGGCAACAAGTAAAAAAGTAGAGGAATGCAGCAGACTGTAAGTATGTAATCCTGAGCTGGACACTGTATTCATGCAACAGATCCCTGTTTGCACAAGTCCCTTGGATTATCATCGTATGGTTCAAATGGTCTCACATATCTAAATGGCTAAATGTGACATTTAGGACAGCAGACAATGGGTTTGTGATAGGTGAATTTATTGCAATGCTACTACATTAGATTACAGTAGATGCCACACCACTGGACATCCAAAGTCCAGAGTATTCCTCCCATCAGAAGTGGAATGTGGTTCAGGACCAGTCCACAGAGTGTGTGTGTGGCACACAAAGGAAGACATTAAGGTAGAGGTTTATTTCTTGCAGTGGTGGGTGTCTTGCCAACACCACTTCCTAGATTGTTTGCTGGGCACCCCCGCCTGGGGATCACCTGCTGCAGAGGCATTTGTGTCTCTGGGTGGTTGTGCCTCTGGCATGGCCTCCTTTCCTGTTGCTGCCACACATGTTCTTGGGTATGATGTCATTGCCACACAGGAAGAGGTATATGTGGGGTGAAAGCCCAGCTCAGAATGGTGTTGATTTCCTTCATCACCCCTGTTAGGATGCCCATGTTGTCATTATAGGCATTCATTTTTTCTATTATGACCCTTTGAAGCTGCTTCATTTCCCCGAGTTTAGTCAACACCTGGGCCATCACATCTTGATAGACCCCCAAGATGTGGCTGATGGCAGACATCAGCCCCTGTGGCCCCACTCCACTGGCCCCCAGCATCCATTCTACGTACCCTACCCCAACAAGCCTGTGCCCTTGGCATAGGTTGCCCTCTTTAACTGGGTTCTGGAGCCTCAGTGTCAGGAGTGTTGAGTTGCACCTCAGGATCCTGGACTGGGGGGGGGGGCACAAGATGGTTTAAACTATGCTAGGTACACAGGCTGGAGGGGCACATTGTTGGCTGGGATATTGATACAACAAGGCTGGGAGGTGACATTGTAGGCACAGTGAGATTCACTGTTGACATCTGACCAGGTTACCTGGATGGGCCGGGACCGTCCTCCACATCCACAAGCCCAGGAGTGTCGTCATCACTGAGGGCTTCATCCAAAAGGGGGTAGTGGGTGTCTGTTTGGTGGGTTCTATGTGCCCATTGGCAGTTCGACCTGTTGGTGAGGGAAGTACATTGTTACTGGTTGAAGTGTGACATCTATATCCAAAGGTTTTGTGTTACAGTAAGCAGAGACATTTGACATTGTTAAGTTGTTGGTTAGCCTACTGTGCCATGTTTCCATGGTATTGGACCATCTGGCATGACATTTGTGATGGTTGCCTAAACTATTAGACTCAAGCAGCTCATGAGATGTGTAGATCTGTTGCGCTTTGGATGATGGAATGAAAATTACATCTTACCAATAGTGAAGCTAACACAGTGGAAAGGCAACATATACCTTTGATCAATTGGAGGCCTAGTTGAGTGAGATACAGGCAAACCCAGAACGCTGTTGTATATGTAACTGCAGTCATCATGTGTGCAGTGCTGTGTCAGTGTGTTTGCTGCCACCAATCTGGTAATGCAGCTTAGGGCCTTCGGAATTCCTGGAATAAACTCTTGGTAAGGTGTTATACCTGTCGTCAATAGTTTAATCTTGGGGTAGCAAGTCAAGATGGAGCTAGGTAGCCAGACACATCTCTGAGTTGAGCATGATCTGTGTATTGCTCACTCACATGTGAGTACACTTTAACTGAGAGTTAACAAACAATGGATTATGGTCAAGTGAACACTGAGCTCGTGGTTGGGGTTACTGCAACAGGGCCTCCAGGGAGTTGCAGTTAGGTCACTCCCTCTACTAACCACACTTGACAAATGGTATCCCCTCAGGTGAATACACTTCAATTGAGAGTTAACCTGCAGGGGTATATGGTCAAGTGACCACTGGACTGGCGGTTAGAATCACAGACAAAGGGCCTCCTGGGAGTTGCGGTCAGGTCACGCCCTCTATTTCACACATTAGACAAATAGGTGTTACATATCTGTAGGCAGAATCCATTAAGCTTTGTGCATACATTTACATGTTGAGACATACCACGAGTCCTGGGATGTTTTTTTGCTATTGAAAGACTAAAAGGTACCTTTTCGACTTATGGCATGTGATGGGCCTTGGTAGCTGTGCTGTTGGGTCCAACAATGCGTATTTATAGTGTTACATCTCAGAGACTCTGGGTATTGAATGTTGGTGAAGAGAATGAACAACACAGTGGTGAAAGCTAAGCTGTGAGCATGCAGGACATTACAGTTTTGTGATAGTTTTTGTCTGGTGACTTACCAGACTCCACTCCCCCAGGTATTCCTGTCAAGCCCTCAGGATACAGGATGGCCAAGATCTTTTTCTTCCAGGGAAAGAGTATTAATGGGCACTAGGCGGGCAACCTCCAGTCTTGTTGGCCTCCTCTGTTACCTGGAGACCAGGGAATGCACCTTGCCCCTCAGGTCATTCTGCCTCTTCCTAATGTCCTCCTTTGTGTGCAGGGTGGTGCCTTCAGCATTCACTCAGTCGACAATCCTTTGCCACAGTTCCATTTTCCTACTGAGTATGCTGGCCTTAGGATCCAAACAACTGTGGCTCTACTCTTATGATTTCATCCACCATGACTCTCAACTCATCTTCAGAAACACAGGGCTTTTTGGGATGTGAAATGGTGGACAACTAAAGTGGGTGACAGGGACTTCATTAACAGGGGAATTGCAATAGGGAGGGAATGGACAAAAGTGTGTGCAAGTTGTTAAATAGGATGGTGAAAAAAAGGGGTGCCTAATCTATGGAAAAATAAAAAAACAGTGGTCAGTGTTCTTTGTCTTCCAGTGGAGATGCAAAGGATGTGGTCTGGGAAGGGGTGTGTTGTATAGTGTGATTTGCAGGTGTGTCCACTAGACCAATGTGTGTCAGCTGTGTTGTGTTTGAATTCATCCAATATGCACTTGTCTGTTACTTCACTGAATGCGGACCACGGTGGTCGATGGCAATTGGCTCACCACTGCAAGGGGACCGCCACGGCGCCTGTATGTTTGTAATAGCCTCAGTGGTTGGCCACAGCGCCAATGGCACTGGAGGTCAGACCGCCTAGATAGCAGACCACCGTGGTCCGCCTTTCTGCTTGGCAGGGAGCTGTTCTGCTTATTTGCATTGTAATACAGTGGACTAGGGGTGGCCAGCGCAGCTGTCCTTTTAGACAAACCGCCAAATTGGTAATCCGGCCCTAAATCTGTTATGAGAAACCATTAAATATATTTTGGAATCACTTGACATGGACGTAGAAATGGCCGTAGAACATGCCAAGAATGAATTTTTCAATTTTTTGGTAGGTTGGGACAGAAGGAATTAGGAAAAAATAAAGGAGTGAAGTACTAAGGTGACTGAGTGGGTGTGTTTGGTTTGGAATGCATTGAAAACATTTTACATGCTGCATTAATTGAAGCACACAAAGATTGCACAGACAACACTTCAGTCACGAATTGAACCATACTGCCTTTCGGTTGTGGGTGGTGAAATGCCATGGGCAGGGTGGGGGTGGATGAATGATGATGGGTGGGATACAAATCTGCCTCACTTAACAAATACAGTGAGTTGAGGGATTAGAACAAAATTTAAAATAAATCCACTTTGAACCATGAGTTTGATAACCATAAAACCAAGTAAGCGAATTAGATGAACAGCATGCTTCACTCAAGAAGAGCTCCCTTGTTTATTCATCCAAGCAATCATTCAATCAGTCTTTCATTCTTCCTACTAGAGATGACACCATTCGTTGTATAGTTAACTATACGAAACCAGCTATGCTTCTTAAGAAATGTATGAACAGACATTGGAATATTCTTACAGCTGACCCTAACTTTAAGAAAATGATTCCTAGGACCCCGGTTTTTACTTTTAGGAGGGGCAGAACTCTTAAGAACATCCTATGCCCCAGTTTCCGCACTAAACTGAGACACAATGATTGGCTTAGTAAACGTAATAAGGGTTTTTTCAAGTGTGGACACTGTGGCATGTGTAGATGGGCAAAATCTGGCATCTCCTCCTTCATGAGCTCCACTGGAATTTCATTTAATATTAACTACAATATCACATGTGACAGTAATTTTGTCATTTATATGATCGTATGCAAGTGTGGCCTGTACTATATAGGCAGCACCATTAGATCACTAAAAACTAGAGTAAGTGAACATTTTAGAGCCCTCAGACAGGATGATGGGAGATATCCCATTGTAAATCATATGCGGCTATGCCCTGAACGTAACAACTCATGTGGTTTTGAATTTTTTGGGTTTGATCTCATTGAAAGAGACCCTCGGGGTGGTAACAGGGAGTTAGCCCTTAGAAGAAGGGAATGCTATTGGATTTTAAAACTCAGAGCTGTGGAGGATGGCCTGAACACCAATTTTGAGATGGAGTACTACTTAGGTGACTAACATCTTATCTTCAATCATGGCTGGAATACAGTGTAGGTTCATGTGATACTTATGGATTTCCATAATGATTGTATCCGTATGTCAGTCCATTAGATATGTATCCATGTCAATGATTGTTATTGAGGCAGCGTACGGGGTGTTATACAATGTTATTGCTGTATATTTTGTACGTATAGTTGATTCGAAGTATACATTGTTTCAATATAATAGACTTGGTACTATTATCAATTTCAGCTCTTTACGCATGTCCAAATGCATTCAATGTGATTTTCATTTCATTATTGACTCATTGCAACTGATGAGGCTACTATGTTATCTCTCTTTTAAAGACGTCCTTACGTCACTGTTTATGAGCTGTCCCTGCAACAGACATATCATGTTATATGTGATGTAAATGTCATTTTATTTTCATCCCCTTCTCTTTTTTGTATTAATGACCACATGTTTCTTTCTATCCCATCTCCGACATATTTACATCATGATTTCTCATAGATAAAGTGTTGTTACTACAGATCTTATCATTAGGTATATATGTTTTGAATATGTACTTCACTTTTATCCTCCTTTTTGGCTATAGTGCGATCATTTGCTATTTCCCATCCCATTTCTGATTGTATATTTTGGCTTATTCTAATTTTATGACTATAGATAGTTATTATTATCCTTATTAAGATGAGGGATATTTATTATGATTGGGTTTCGAGGCCCCCCGTTTTTTCTTTCCCCCTATTTTGAAGAGTCAACAAGGTTAAAGAAACCATTGCCCAGTATTTCTTTTATATCTACCTGATTAGCAGTATGCTTGCTACTCATATTGTTAAGAATCGACATTTCGTTATTTGGACACTACACTTTACAGTATAGACCGTTTTGCTTCTCTCATGTGGCATATCGATTGATAACGGGTGAAATTTTAGAACATTAAGTACTCGATATGATACAATCAACGTTCTACGGATATTTCTAGGCATTACAATATGGCGCCCATGGTTTTTGGTTAAAGTCCGTCTTCCACTCTAATCATTTCCGCGGATACAGTTCCTTTTAAAAAGGGACGGCTTTCTCGGGCGTTTAGACGAGATGCGGCTCATTGTGACTGGGACGTAGCGGGATGTATTTTGACTCCGTTTCGGTTCCCCACATATAAGTTGTTAATCTATCACAGAAGGTGAGGGGTGTATTGGTTTGTAACATCTGGATTGGCTCCGTTTGTTCGAGGTTCGACATCGGGGTTTCTTTCTTGTTTTTTGTGGTTTTTTTTTTTCTTCTTTTCTTTTTTGACATAGAACCCACGCGGTGACGCTTACCTTAGCATGATAGATTCATGTCTATAATTCTTTTTTGTAGATTGATTTGGAATTTACCTCGGTGCAACTTTATTTTGGATGCAACATAGAACTTAAGGTCGGTGTATGTATATTTGTGAACTGTCTTACTTAATTGCTTGGATTTTATACTCTATACCTGATATGGACCTTATATAAGACTGATTGTTCTCCCCCCCTTTTTCCTTTTGGGATCTCGTACAGGTTACTCAATGGCCTTGTTGGATATTTTGCTACTAAACTGACTAATTCTAATTAAGGTATGGCACAGATGAGATGCCTTAATGGGATAATGACTGATTAGTTTAGGTTTTCCTTAATTTATTTATTTTATTTACTTCTGCTTGTATAATCTCTAGTTTAGTTTTCTATATATTCTGGGTTTTGTTTTATAATCTCCATATAAAACCTGGATCCCCTTTTTTCTGCCTTACTCACAGGGCGTCTCACTCCATTTTGTCTTCTTTGGGTGACGTGCACATTCTTATTATATAAACCTATATGGTACATGACATGTATAATCAATAGTTAACTAAAGCTTTAATAACAGATGACTGATTTATACATTTCACCCTCTTTTGAATGGGAATATAAAAATTGTCGGTCTATACTGTTTTATCTTAACCATTAATAATTTTTTACGAATATCACAAAAGTCACATTATATCTTGCTCTGTTACAATGCACTATTGTCACTTTGGGTGCTGATATGGTCTCTGTTTTGACCAACGCTCGTTACCACATATGTAGACGATATTATTTTGTCTATTTGCAGCCCTGATGAAGTCCTTAAGAGATTAACTTCTCATGGGATGAAACACGTGTTGGCTGTACTGTACTATACTTATGGAGAGTTCCATACATTGAGAATAAAATCTGGACTCTGAGATGAACATGAGTCGGTGATTGATTGACTAAGAAGACTGGATACATCAATAACTCCTAATTAGGAATATCATGTGTGCTCTGACACCTGTTCTTATTCTTCCTACTATGTTGACCCATAGCCACCATAATTTAAGCTTTATTCTGTCTCATCTAGTTTTTCTCCAAAATTTCCAGTCCATTATCCATCCATTCAATATCTGCTCTTTCTTTCAGTCGTCCTTTCACCCATCCCTCCATTTACCCAAAACTCACTTACACATCCTTTCACCTACTCATCTTTTCCTTTCACTCATTTCACCTATCCTTTCTTTTAACCTTCCATTCTTTCCCATTTCCATCAAGCCATCATTGTTTAGCGTACATTATGTGAGCTTTTGCTGAGTTGCAGATAGAAGAGGCCATAACTCAACCACCTATTTAGCTGCTAAAGCTGAGGGTTCATGATCACGAGTCACAACTATGCCCTTGTAGCAAGTGAGTATAATAGTAATTGTCAATAATCAAGCAATGTGACTTACTACTGCCCGAGCCCTGCTAACGTTTCTCCCCCTCCAACTGACACTCCTCCTGCAGAGGCACTTGAGCCAGTGGCACTGGTGGTCAGTGTGCCTAGAAACAAATATTATACATTTTTAGATGCCAGAAATACCTCCCCTTAATTTCTTTAAATACAAAAAATAGAATCATAATACATCACTACAGTTTGATTAGCACTGCCGAATATTCTATCAAAAATATCATTCTGGCCATTTTGTTGGTTCACAATGTTAGAAAAGCCAGGTAGTCAAGCCAACCAAAAACTATTCATAATGGAAGGGCAGCGTTATAGCCATTGATAATGATGACTCTGAATCATTGACATGCAATGAAGGGATGGAATAATAATGGTCAATCAAAGACATAGTTTTGGTTGGCAAATGCAATGAGACCTCATACTTGCCAGCCATGCTGCACTGTCATGGGAACTGCTGGTGCACTCTATAGATTATTTACACATCACAACATTGAGGATGGGGGGTGGTCCATGGCCATTTTCTCATTAACTGTTAGAGCATGATCAAGAAAAAGAAAGCTGTCTCAACAAACATACATGGTGAATAATATTTAGAATACTAGCTTAATTGGGCCTGTAATCTTCATAGCAAACAGTAGTATACCAACAATCTGTTCTTAGTCTTAACTCATCACAAGATATATAGAGGAGAGGGAAAGACTACCCACAAAACAGAAGAAATCTACAGACTAGTACAGACCGGAAAATGTCAGCTACCAAAAACAAAACATGAAATAATTCAAAAAAGAAAGATAATGCAGGGATAACAGGAACTAAACAAAATCTGGAGAATGGTGTTGGAAAAACAGAGACAGTATAAAAAAATATGCAGGCAACTTAAAAGTAGTATAATAATGGGCAGAGGTAAAAAGTTATAGAAATAATAATAATAAATAATAGGACTTACAGGGATGAGCAGAGCCCTCAGCATTGGCACTAGTGGTCGGTGTCTCCTCCCCAGCTCTTGTCGTACACACCTCTGTGCTGCCCACTTCTTGCCCTTGGGTGCTGTGTAAGAAATAAAGAAGATAAAAAAAGAAATTGTGGCACAGTTAATCCCCATAAAATTATTATAACTGGCAAACGCAGTAACATTGTACTTATCTAAATCAGATTGCCTATTGCACTAGTATCAACTATCGTTAAGTTGGCTGTACTCCTAAAATCCCTATTCCAAATTTCCTTAACAAAAACTACATTTGGAACTAATGCATTGCAATGAATGATCTTTGTCTCTATTCTCATTTCTCAACCACCTTGATGGACCAACTCAGTCCCCCTTTTTTGCAATGCATAGATTCATACTGGCACTACACAGTGTGAAATTGCTTGGGACTGTACAAGTTACATAAAGAAAAGCACAGAGATTGCTAAATCACTAATATCACTAATTCACGATGATGACAGGAAGGCAGAGGAGTCTGCACTGCTGTGGCTTCTTAAATAATCAGCCAAATCAAGTGCTGATGAGTACGATGATGTAGAGCTCAGCACACGCCTACCTCAAACTGTGTCAGAGAATAATTTCCTTAGAGTAAACTAAACATAACTTATCTCTGAGTGTGAGCAGCATATTAGTCAGAAAAAATGTTAGCATTGTAGAACACAAATACAACAAATAATATAGTTCATACTCACCAAACCCCTGAATCGCAACACCAAGCAGGTGGAGCAGATACTGCTCCAGGTCGAAGATGTCTGCCCAGCGGTGGGTGAGCTGCTGGGTGGTGCACTGGACCTGGCTGGTGCGCCGCACACACCTGCACATCCTCCCCCAATGCAGCTGACTTTCCCGCAGGGGGTTTTCCACTGCCACGCCTGCTGCCAGCATGCAGGGGAGGTGGCGATACATGTAAAAAAACAGCACTGCCACCTCCACCTCACAAAAATAGCTTGGGCTCCACACCCTGACTGCGCTGCTATCTGCAGAGTAGGTGGCTGCTGCTGGCTGTTTTGTTGGGGGGCTGGCACCGCCACTCCCCTGTTCACTGCCAAGCTCTGCCATGGCGCTGGGTGGGGTGAAGAAGAGAAACAGGAGAAGGAAGAAAGGAAAGAAGATAGGAAGGAAGTAAAGGGAAAAATAAACAAAAATACAAAATACATAAAGTCACAAAAAACACAAAACAAATGTAAAAAATTTGAAGTACACAGACACAAAATCACAAAATAATACACTAAATAAAAATGAGGGGTAGAGTAATTAGAAGGGCGGAGAATTGAAAAGATAGGAAAGGGATTCAAAAAATGTAAATAGGCCCAGCACCATGAACAGTTTAAGAAAACAGGATGGCCATGCCTATGCGAATTGCGTGGTGCTGTTTGTGCATGATTTTGAGAAATGAGTTAGCTTGGTAGGTGAGGAGGTTGGTCTATTGGATGTGTCTTTGAGCTCGACCTCCAAGGTTCACTTGTGTGCAGCGTTTTATCATCTGAGTATCTCTGTGGTCTTGCTACCTATTACAGGACATTCATAAAACATAGAAGTTTAATAGATTTAGGGGGCCACTGGAAAATTTCCAGATATTAAGGCCCATATTTATACTTTTTTAGCGCCGCATTTGCGTAATTTTTTTATGCAAAAGCGGTGCAAACTTACAAAATACAATTGTTTTTTGGAAGTTTGCACCGCTTTTGTGTCAAAAAGCGGCGCAAATGTGGTGTTAAAAAAGTATAAATATGGGCCTAAATTCATAGCCACATTAGGCATCATCACTCTGCACAAAGACAAACCCAAAGTAGTAAGAGCTGTTGATGGCAAAGAATTAACCTTAGATCTCATACAATTCAACACCGAAGTTGACTATGACTTGTGCCAATGGCGAGAAGGAATAAATATCCATTTACATAATAGACAACCCAAAATTTCTGGTGATTTTAGGCCTGCACTGCGTAGTTAAACATAACCATCACATTGACTGGAAGACAAGAGTGATTCCTTTAATTTGAGTTTTGCAAACATCATTGTTATGTGCAAACATAGCATGATAAAACCATCCAGGCCCTGGAAATACCTGTTTATGTTAAGAGTGGGTCAGTCATTGAAGGTCTTCCTGAGGTTTATTCTGGCATAGCTGACATGTTAGATAAGACAAAAACATGCACCTAGCCTCTGCACCATGACTTTGACTGCTAGTTAGATCTACTGCCTAGGGCCAAGTTACCTTGTAGTTGCATTTACATACTCACAGAAAAGTAAAACAAGCACCTCTGCCAGTCCCTGGACAAACATCTGGGGAACAGGTTTCTCTGACACTCAAAGTCACCTATGTTTTCTCCTTTATTTTTCATCTGTGAAAAGAGGAGTGAATTACGGGTTTGTACTGACTACTGCTTGCTCAACGATATCACAATCAAAAAACAGTATCCTTACCGCTCATTATGAGTTTATTAGATCGAGTTGAGGTTGCCACAATCTACACTAAGTTGGATTTGTGGGGGCATACCATCTTGTACAAGTCCAAAAGGGTGGCGAGTGGAAACCAAGTTTGGTCTGTTCAAATACCAGGGCTTGCCTTTCAGACTCTGCAATGCCCCAGCCAATTTACAGTTTTTCATACACAATGTGCTGAGAAACTTCATAGAAGTCTGTTGTGTAGTTTATATTACAACATTTAGGGCCGCCAACATACCCTGACCCCGGCGGTATACCGCTACGGGCATTATGACCCACACAGAGAAATCTGCTACTATACAGGCACCCAGCCCAAAGGTCAGTGATAAACTGGCCGTAGCAAAACCCACACCGTTACGCCAATAGAAATACGCCCACAGCATCATGACCCACGAATCACCGTGGCGGTCATTTAACCGCGGTAAACCATTGGTGGTACACACAGCCGTGCTCAAAATACACACACACTAACAAAACTGCACCACATTGGACAATTCAAACTACACACACCTGACACACATACACACACCACACCCACACACCCAATCCAATATAAAACACACACCCACAATACCCACAACCTCTTACAACAACAAAAAAATATTACCAACTGAGAGAGAGACAAGCCAGGAGCACCCACTGAATCTGAGCCACATAACACTATCACCTATACACCATCCACGCACCTCACAGTACACACCCCAACACATCACCCCGTACACCCTCACACATAGCACTCACAATACACCCATGGCACCACAAAGACACCCCAGGTTCTCAGAGGAGGTGCTAAGGGTCATGGTGGAGGAAATCATCCGGGTAGAGCCACAACTATTCGGATCACAGGTGCAGCAGATGTCCATTGCGAGGAAGATGGAGCTATGGCGGAGAGTCGTGGACAGGGTCAACGTTGTGGTACAGCACCCCAGAACAAGGGATGACATCAGAAAGAGGTGGAATGACCTACAGGGGAAGGTGCGTTCCGTGGTTGCAAGACACCAGGGAGCCGTACAGATGACTGCGGTGGACGCCCGCCTCCTCCCCCACAACTAACAACATGGGAGGAGCAAGTCTTGGGGATCATGCATCCTGAGGGCCTCGCAGGAGTAGCAGGAGGACTGGACTCTGGTAAGTCAAATCTTTACTACTATATCCCCCACCCTACCTGCATCCATCACAAACTCCTACCCTTGCCCCCATCACTCCACCACCTCACATATACCCCACTATCACAACCCACCCATCCCAATACCAAGCCCTGCATGCCAAACCAATGCATGGACACCCATCACCACAGTATGCACACTACTGACAATCACTTAGCCAAACCAATAACATCTCAAACAAACCAAAGGTGCCTTGCTAATAACAACCATAGAGGGAAACATATCCATGCAAAAGATGGCACACACAGACACAATAACACTGCATTTACATCCACACAGGACCCCCACTCAAAGTCACCGGAGAGGAGGTGCCACCAATATCCAGACACCCCCAGAAGAGGCCCACAGTGATGACAGCAGCTCAGCACGCCTGGATCACGATGACCAACCTGGCCCATCAGGGACCTCTGGACAGTCGGTTATCCTGCCACAGTCCCAACCCACCACAGAGCCTCCCCCTCAGGAAACACCACCACAACACCCACCCAGTGGGCCCATACCTCTGTTCCCAGGACATGTCAATCAGCAGTGTGTCCACCACTACAAGAACCCCAGGACACCCCAGGACACCCCACAAACCCATGACAATCAGAGACCTGGGGTCAGTGGCAGTGGGCACACGGTTCAGGTGACAGAGGCACAGGACAACTGGGAAGCTGGAAGGACTGCTGTGCGACAGGAGGAGGACAGGCCCAGGGAACCCACTCTACACAAGGCACTTGCAGGGATCCTGGGAGCATACCACCATTCCCAGGAGACCAATGGCCAGATACTGTACAAGTTGCAGGAGACCCAGCCGCTGCAGGAGGGACAGTACCTGGGGATCAGGGAGGACCTGAAAGACATCCACACCACCCTGGTCACCATTGCAGGGGTGCTGGCAGACATGGCCTACATCCTGAGGGAGGCAGTGGCACACCAACGGGCCCCTGACACTAGCCACACCGATGAACAGCCCTCCACCTCCGCCGGCGCTAGTGGACAGGAGGCCTGTTGAATGAGTGTACTTCTGTTGTCCACATCTTCTTCCTCTGCCTCCTCTTCATCACTGTCCACAGGCTCCACCACTGTCACAAGACCATGTCCAGGATCATCCTCCTGCAGAAAAGGCGCCTGGCGTTTCAAGGCCAGGTTGTGCAACATGCAACAAGCAGCGATGATCTGGCACACCTTCTTGGGTGAGTAGTTCAGGGATCCACCTGTCAGATGGAGGCAGCGGAATCTGGCCTTCAGGAGGCCAAAGGTTCTCTCAATTATCCTCCTTGTTCACCCATGTGCCTCATTGTAACGTTCCTCTGCCCTTGTCCTGGCATTCCGCACTGGGGTCAGTAGCCATAAGAGGTTGGGGTAAGCATAGTCACCTGTAAATATCGAGGGATACCTGTTAGCCACACACTCACCCTTAGGGCCAAACCCACACCCATATACCTACATCAACTGGGTGGGGACCATGGGCTCACCTATTAGCCACACCCGGTGCCTCTGGAGTTGAGACATCACATATGGAATGCTGCTATTCCTCAAGATAACGGCATCATGCACAGAGTCAGGATACTTGGCATTCACATTGGAGATGTACTGGTCCGCCAAACACACCATCTGCACATTCAGAGAGTGAAAGCTTTTTCTATTCCTGAACACTTGTTCATTTCTCCGGGGGAGACAAATGCTATATGTGTACCATCAATGGCACCAATGATGTTGGGGATATGTCCCAGGGCATAAAAGTCACCCTTCACTGTGGCCAAATCCTCCACCTGGGGAAATACGATGTAGCTGGACATGTGTTTCAGCAGGGCAGACAACACTATGGTCAACACGTTGGAAAACATTGGCTGAGACGTCCTTGATGCCACGGCCGCTGTTGCTTGGAAGGAACCACTTTCCAGGAAATGGAGCACTGACAGGACCTGCACTAGAGGGGGGATACTGTGGGCTGGCGGATAGCTGAAATCAGGTCTGGCTCCAATTGGGCACACAGTTCTTGGATTGTGGCCCTATCAAATCTGTAGGTCAGGATAATGTGCCTGTCCTCCATTGTCGCCAGGTCCACCAGGGGTCTGTACACGGGGGGAAGTCTCTATCTCCTATTCATCCTCAGCGGTTGTACTCTAGGGTGAAAAACGGTGAGCAGAGGGTCATATTCACACATATGTGAAAATGAAAATGCATTCCCTCCTGTACAGAAACAGTATGTGAATTCGAGAGTCAGTTGATGTGCCAATGTCTGCTGTGACGCAGTTATGTGCCATGGCCTGTGCCCCCCTGAAATGGCAGCTGTCTGACCTGTGAGGAGAGACAAGTGGAAATGAAGTAATTCCGCTGGCGTTGTGCGCCATTGCGGTCGGCGTTGGATGACCGCAGCAAAACTTCGCATTGGTTTTCATTGGGCCCTATGGGCTCCAGAAGCCAATGGTGATGTGTGCCGGCGGTGACGGTACGCACCGCCGTGGACGTGACCGCCATTTTCTATCTGTTCACTCACTTGCTACCTGACCTTCAACAGGAGAGGACCTACACTGCAAGTGCTGCTGTGACCTGTGTCTGGAAGCGACAATGGCTCAAGTGTCTGGGGAAAGGGCACCCGCCTTCACTTCGGTGGAGTTAGAGAGACTGGTGGATGGGGTCCTACCCCAGTATACTTTACTCTATGGTCCTCCAGACAAACAGGTGAGTACACTGTGAGCATGATGCGTGGGCCATGAATGTATGGATTGCTCTGCTGTAAGCCTCGTGTAGGGGGGTGCTGAGAGGTCCTGGGCAGAGTGCTGCATGTATGGTGGTCAATGTCTGTGCATAGGGGATGGGAGGGATATTGTGGGCCATGAGTGTAACAGTCCAGACAGTATGACTAATGCCTTTTTCCTATGCATATTTTCCTGCAGGTCAGCGCCCATCAGAAAAAGGGTATTTGGCGTGCCATCGACAAGGAGGTGTGGACCCTGGGGGTCTTTGACAGGCGGAGCACCCACTGCTGTAAACGGTGGGAGGACCTGCGCCGCTGGGCAAGGAAGACGGCGGAGACCCAGCTGGGGCTGGCCTCCCAACCAGGAAGGGGTGCCTGTCGTACCCTGACCCCCCTGATGTTCCACATCCTGGCAGTGGCCTATCCGGAGTTGGATGGGCACTTGAAGGCATCACAGCAGTCCCAAGGGGGTGAGTACAGAATCTGAATCATGACTTTGCGCGCGTTAAGGTTTTACCTGGGTGGGGGATGTGGGCTTTGGGTGCCCGTAGGCCAGGCCGAACTGGCAGGGTAGGTCCCTTGTTGGGCAGGCTCTGAAGCACTCCAACCCCAATAGTGTTAGTGGGCATCTACTACTGGGCAGGGTCCTGTTGGTTTCAGGTGTACAGCTAATGGTGTTAGGCAATGTACTCCATGGGCTGGTGACTAGCTTTGAAACTGGTAGTGCATGGCCTACTGCATAGGGCTGATTCCTTTGTGTTGTGTACGCCAACGGTAGTGTTGTTGCTGGCATTGACCAAGTGTATCCTCTGTCTCTCACCCCACTTCTTGTTTTGTCACCCTGTCCTTGTGTGCATTAGCATCATCTGGCGGAGGAGCAGAGGCACCGGCGACGGAGTGAGCTGCATCCCACATGGGCCTGGAGGCCGATTCCACCGACGGTGAGGGCACCAGTGGGACGGAGGGCGAGGGGAGCACCACTACGGAGACAGGAGGGGACACTACCAACAGTGACTCCTCCTCCGATGGAAGCTTCTCGACAGTGGCGGACACCTCTGTGCCCACCCCAACAACAGGTACAGCTGCTAACCCCCATACCAGCACCGCCCTCCCAGCAAACCCTCAGCGTGTTTCCTGTGCCCGCTCACCCAGGAGGGTGGGCATCTCCTTCGCCCCAGGCACCCCAGGCCCTGCCCTAGTCAGCCCTGCTGCCCTCAGTGAGGAGGCTTTTGACCTCCTGAGATCCCTCACTGTTGGGCAGTCAACCATACTGAATGCCATCCAGGGTGTCGAAAGGCATTTGCAACAAACAAATGCCTACCTGGAGGGCATTCACACTGGAGTGGCGGCCCAACAGAGAGCATTTCAGGCTCTGGCCTCCGCACAGATGGCAGCCATTGTCCCTGTCTCCAGCCTCCCCTCTCCAACTTCCTCTACCCAGTCCCAATCCCCTGAACCCCAACCTATCCCAAGCACACCTTCAGACCAGCATGCACCCAAATCAACACACAGAAGTGGCTCAGGCAAACACAAGCCCCACACTTCATCTCACAGGCACTCACACAAGCACCATCCCCATGCAGACACACCAACATCCACTGCCTCCACTGTGTCCCCCTCCTCCTCGTCCACCTCCTTCCCAGTAGCGTCTCCACTCACACCTGCATGCACTACATCCTCATCCACTACGTCCATCACCAGCACGCCTTTCACTACACACCCCTCACTGGCAGTCACCACGCCCACATCCATGCACACGTCCCCTGTGTCCTCTCCCACTGTGTCTGTGATCCCTCCTCCAAAAGTACACAAACGCAAGCACATACCCACCCAACAGCCATCCACCTCACAACAGCATCCAGCTCATGCACCTGCACCCAAACACAGCAGAATGACACCTCCTTCAAGCACACCCTCTTCTTCCAGTCCCAAATCTTCACCCTCTTCCCGCCCTAATGTCCCTAAGAAGCTTTTCCTTGCCAACATTGACCTCTTCCCTACTCCTCCCCCCCTGTCCTTCTCCTCGCTGCAGGTGAAGGCCTGGAGGCTACTACCATTGTCAGCACCGCCACCTGCTCCGCGGCCAGCATCGCCACCTGCATCGCCGCAAGCAGCACCACTGCCAGAAGCAGCAGCCCCAGTGGGCAGCCGTCCGAGGCTGCAGGTGAAGGCCTGGAGGCTACCAAAACCACCAGTACCAGCTCCACCACCTGCAGCGCAACTGCTATTCACTGAGCAGTCGTCAACGCTGGAGAGCAGTGTATAGTGGTGACTACATGGGCTGCAGTGCATCCTGGCCCCTGCAAAAGCTGTCGTTGTGACACCCAGGTGAGAGACTGTGACCTTGCACTCCAAAATATCTGCATCACAGGGCGCAATGCCCCCTCCAGTACCAGTAGAAGAAGGCATCCACTCAGCCCCTCCTTGCCAGGATGAAGCACACTGGGCACAATGCCCCATTCAGAACCAGTGAAGAAGCCATCCACTCACCCCATCCTTCCCAGGATGAAGCACACTGGGTGCAATGCCCCCTCCAGTACCAGTGGAAGAAGGCATCCACTTGAGAGACTGTGGCTTTGCACTCCCCAGGACCAAGCAGTGGGCAAATGACCCACTAGAGAGACTGTGGCTTTGCACTCCCCAGGACCAAGCAGTGGGTAAAACCACCCACTTGAGAGACTGTGGCTTTGCACTCCCCAGGACCGAGCAGTGGGCATACCACCTGTAGGAAGTTGGCTCTGTGTATACTATCTCAAAGTAAGAGATAGTGTGCACAGAGTCCCAGGGTTCCCCTAGAGGTAAGTTAGTGGCAAAATTAAATAATTCTAATGCTCTATTTTGTGGTAGTGTGGTCGAGCACAAGGCTTATCAGAGGGTAGTGTTAAGCATTTGCTGTACACACACAGGCAATAAATGAGGAACACACACTCAAAGACTTAACTCCAGGCCAAACGTTTTTATATATAAAAATATATTTTCTTAATTCATTTTTAGAACCACAAGTTCAAGACTTGAGGTAAATACATAAAATGCAAGGTACTCCACAGAGGTAAGTTGGGAACTTTGAATTAGAGCAATAACATATACAGTTTTTGTTTTAATGGCAATAAGCTATTTCAAAAGTAGACAGTGCAAAAAACAACAGTTCCTGGGGGAGGTAAGTATTGGTTAGATTGTGAGGTAAATAAGACACTTACAAGTCTCAGTTCCTGGGCATAGGCAGCCCACCGTTGGGGGCTCAAGGCAACCCCAAAGTTACCACACCAGCAGCTCAGGGCCGGTCAGGTGCAGAGGTCAAAGAGGTGCCCAAAACACATAGGCGCCTATGGAGAACAGGGGTGCTCCGGTTCCAGTCTGCCAGCAGGTAAGTACCCGCGTCCTTGGGGGGCAGACCAGGGGAGTTTTGTAGAGCACTGGTGGGGGACACAAGTAGGCACACAAAACACACCCTTAGGGTGCAAAGCAGGCGTCGGGTTTTGTATTGGTTTCAATGGAGGGACCCGGAGGTCACTCTAGCGGTGCAGGCAGGCACAGGGGGGGCTTCTCGGGCCAGCCACCACCTGGGCTAGGCAGAGGGTCGCCTGGGGGTCACCTCTGCACTGAAGTTCAGTTCCTTGTGGTCCTGGGGGCTGCGGGTGCAGTGCTTGGTCCAGGCGTCGGGTCCCTTGTTACAGGCAGTCGCAGTCAGGGGGATCCTCTGGATTCTCTCTGCAGGCATCGCTGTGGGGGCCCAGGGGGGTCGGCTCGGGCTACTCACGGGGTCACAGTCACCGGGGAGTCCTCCCTGTGGTCTTGGTTCTCTGGATCTCGAGCCGGGGGCGTCGGGTGCAGAGGGTGAAGTCTCACGCTTCCAGCGGGAAGAGTGAGGTCTTTGAAAGTTGCAGAAAAGTTGCAAGATTGTCGCTGTTTCTTGAGCAGAGCCACTGCTCACTGGAGTTTCTTGGTCCTTAGGTTCAGGGCAGTCCTCTGAGGCTTCAAAGGTCGCTAGTCCCTGTTGGATGCGTCGCTGTTGCAGTTTTTTGAGTCAGGAGACAGGCCGGTAGGGCTGGGGCCAAAGCAGTTGTTGTCTTCCGTCGTCTCTGCAGGGCTTTCAGGTCAGCAGTCCTTCTTGTTTCAGGTTGCAGGAATCTGATTTCCTGGGTTCAGGGTCGTCCCTAAATGCTCAATTTAGGGGTGTGTTTAGGTCTGGGGGGCAGTAGCCAATGGCTACTGTCCTTGAGGGTGGCTACACCCTCCTTGTGCCTCCTCCCTGAGGGGAGGGGGGCACATCCCTATTCCTATTGGGGGAATCCTCCAAAATCAAGATGGAGGATTTCAAAAGGCAGGGGTCACTTCAGCTCAGGACACTTTAGGGGCTGTCCTGGCTGGTGGGTGACTCCTCCTTGTTCTTCTCATTATCTCCCCTGGACTTGCCGCCAAAAGTGGGGGCTGTGTCCAGGGGGCGGGCATCTCCACTAGCTGGAGTGCTCTGGGGCATTGTGACACGAAGCCTGAGCCTTTGAGGCTCACTGCTAGGTGTTACAGTTCCTGCAGGGGGAGGTATGAAGCACTTCACCCCAGAGCAGGCTTTGTTTCTGGCCTCAGGGGGTCAGAAACTCGTCTCTCAGCAGCAGGCTGGCACAGACCAGTCAGTCCTGCACTGAAGGATTGGGTAAAATACAGGGGGCATCTCTAAGATGCCCTTTGTGTGCATTTTTTAATAAATCCAACTCTGGCATCAGTGTGGGTTTAGTATTCTGAGACGTTTGACACCAAACTTCCCAGTATCCAGTGTAGCCATTATACAGCTGTGGAGTTCGTTTTTGACAAACTCCCAGACCATATACTTAATATGGCCACACTGTACTTACAATGTCTAAGAATGGACTTAGACACTGTAGGGGCATATTGCTCATGCAGCTATGCCCTCACCTGTGGTATAGTGCACTCTGCCTTAGGGCTGTAAGGCTTGCTAGAGGGGTGACTTACCTATGCCACAGGCAGTATTTTGTGTGCATGGCATCCTGAGGGGGAATGCCAGGTTGACGTTGCCTTTTTCTCCCCACCAACAAACACAATCTGCAATGGCAGTGTGTCTGTGTTAGGTGAGGGTCCCTTAGGGTGGCTCAACACATGCTGCAGCCCTTAGGGACCTTCCCTGGTCACAGGTCCCTTGGTACCACTGGTACCTTTTACAAGGGACTTATCTGTGTGCCAGGGGTCTGCCAATTGTGGAAACAATGGTACATTTTTAGTGAAAGAACACTGGTGCTGGGGCCTGGTTAGCAGGGTCCCAGCATACTTCTCAGTCTAGTCAGCACCAATATCAGGCAAAAAGTGGGGGGTAACTGCAACAGGGAGCCATTTTCCTACACCACCCACTTGAGAGACTGTGACCTTGCACTCCCCAGGACCAAGCAGTGGGCATGGAGCCCCCTCCAGGAGCAGTGGTGTTGTACCATCTTCCGGCTGAGGTGCCCCCCCTTTCCCCGCCCCTTTGAGGTGCCTGTGTGTTTTCGACCTGATGCCCCTGCAGTGTTCTCTCCGTATTGAGGCAGGAGTCAAGTGTGGGCTTGGCCTATGAGTTTTGGCCCACTGGGCCACGGCTATTTTTGTGTGGGCATTGTCCCGCCTTTTGTCTATATTGTACATATTGTAAATACTGTTTTTGATTATGAATGTATTTCTAAGTATTTCTAATATTACACTCATTTGACTCCATTCCTTTTGTCCTTGTGTTATTCCTGAGGGTTACAGGGTGTATATGTAATGTTGTTGCATGTGTTTGTGTGCATGGTGTTGTGAGTGAGGGTGGAGGTGGGGGTGTTGCGTGTTGCGTGTGTGTGTCACTCTCTTTTTCCTCCCCCCCTCCCTTGTGTGCTAGGTGCAGTACTTACTGTGGTCATCGTCGCTGGTATTCATGCTCCTGGTGTATGAGAAAATACACCAGCATGGGGAAAACCTGTAGCTCAGGCTCCATGGCATCCTGGTTCTTCCTTGAGTGTCCAGAGTCGTTTCCCTTCAGAGTACTGTTTCCCTTGTGCTTTTGATGGCGTTGGTACTGCCCTGGAAAAACTGGCAGATGGGTGGGTTGTAATGCAGTGGGCGGTACATTGTCTTCCGCCTGGCTGTTGGCGGTTACCACCGCGGTGTTTGTTGCTACCGCCATGGCGGTCGGAGTGTTAAGGTGGCTGTATGTGTTGGCGAATTCCGCCGTGGTCATGATTCCATTTTTTGTACCGCCGGCCAGTTAGCGGTGTTACTGCCGCTTTTACACCGACTGCCAGGGTTGTAATGAGGGCCTTAATGTACTTATCATTCTTGTCTGACCATGGAAAAAAGGTACACGCCATTCTTCAACAATTCTGAAAGTACAATTTATATGCCAAATTTGAAAAAAGTTAATTCCATACCCCTCAAGGAGATTTCCTGAGTAACATACTTAACCCTCAAGGAGTTCAAATGGATAAAAGGAAGGTGGAAGCGATATACAATAGCTCTCTCCAACTAATGTGAAACAAATCCAGAGTTTCCTTAGATTCGCCAACATTTATCAGTGGTTCATTGACAATTTTTTAAGTATCATCACCCCGATAACCCAGCACTTACATAAGGAGACTAAGTTTTGCTTGAACTCAGATGTAGAAAAAACTTTCAAAGAGTTAAAGAAGAGATTCACAATATTAGTTGCATGGCATCCTGTTACTAATTATAGCGGCCATAGAAACCTGCAGTTCCTTAATGATTAAATCTTTATCATTACTTCGCACCCAGGAAATGAGAATGCCGAAGTGGATGCTCTCTCATGAATTGGTGAATCTGAATCTACTCAGACACAAGAAGAGCCAGTCAAATTGTTTCAAGGCAGGATTATTACCTCAACCTTTTTGAAGACTTAGGAACACAGATAGGCACCTAAACTGAAGAACAATGGTTACAAAAAAGCAGCAAATTGACCTTCAAAGATGGTCTTCCCTATTGCTTCATTATCATCTTATTCCTTCATTCATTTTTGCTCTCTTTTTGCTTTTTTCTGCCATCTATGGGCCCTTTCAGTCCGTTTTTACTGCTGCTCCTTTTTGCCCTATTCCGGCTCCTTTCACTCACTCCCACCTCAGCCAATCATTCCTGTCTTCTTGCTAGCCCTAACCACTGCCTTTTAGTGCCCCTCCCACTTCCCAGGACCTATTTAATGGTGACACAGTGCAGACTCACTGAGGAGGTGCCAGGGTCAACTTCCACCTACTTCTGTTGGCCCTCGCAGCTCCAGGATTCGCATTCTTCCAGGACCTCTCTCCTCTGCTGCAATCTTTTTTCTCTTCCTGCTTCAGCATCACTCTCTTCTCAAGCCTTTTCCTGCTTTATGCTGCTCCTACTCTTTTTTTAGCTGTTTTTTGCTGCTCTTACTCTTCTTCCACCCTCTTTGCTGTTCTCTTTCCTACCCTTTCAGCAGCTCCTGCTCTCTTTTCTGTGCCTTTTCTGCTCATTCTTTCTTGTCCACCCTTTTTTACTGCTGCTCCTGCCCATTTCTCACCTGTTTTTCTTATTCTAAACTTCAGTCTTTTCCCTATTGCTTAATTGTCACCTTCTTTTTGCTCTCTTTTTGTTGTTGTATGCCTTCTTTGAGCCCGTTTCCTGTACTTTTCCTGCTGCTCCTTTTTGCCCTTTCCCTGCTCCTTTCTCCTGCTCCTGTCTCATTCAACCTCCCCCTCTCCTTCCTGCCTTTATGCCAGCCCTGCCCACCACCTTCTAGTGCCACTTCCACCTGCCAGGACCTACTTAATTGGGGCTGCAGTCAGCCACACTACTGGCCCACCAAAGGCAGGCTCGTCTGTGCCCATCTGTGTCTGAACCACACCCATCACCAGGAGCCCTGTTCCATCCACAGCTGTACTCCTACCGCCCTCCACATCCGCTGGACACTGTCATGAACACTGGCCCGTGTAGCACCACACTCCGCAATAGGACCCTTCATTTGAACCCTCTGCCACTTCACCTATCACTTCATGCACACCCTCCCCCCTCTCAGCAGCACCCAGCCCACTCGACGGGCAACACCAGCTACCCACCACGAGCTCACATGTATCCTCCTCAACACTCGCTCACTCAGCAAACACACCACTGCGGTCTGGGACCTTATTGAGACTCTCGCACCCGGCATTGCCTTCCTGGGACCTGACTCAACCCTGCATCAGCCTCTACCAGCAGGATACAGAATTACCCACCCCAACTGCATCAACAGGTGGAGAAATCACCAGTTGGAGGAATCCTGAGTATCCACAGAGACGTTATCAAATGCACCACCGCCACAGACAACACTATCCGAGCAATGGAAAACCTCAATTATCCAAACAGGTGAGAAATACACAGTCAAGCAGACCATACTCTGGGACCTCGAACCACCTTCTGCAAACTCATCACTGATTTCATTTCCCACCTCACCATCTTCTTGAAGGACTACATGTTCCTGGTTGACCTCAACTTCCACCTCTATAACATAACTGACACTAACTCCACCAACCTCCTCGACAGCCTGAACAGCATCCACCTCACCCAATTTGTACTTGACCCAGCACATATCACAGGACACACTCAACCCCAGTTTCACCTCCAGCAACTGTATCAGATACAGCTGCACCACTGAACTCACATGGACTGACCACTCAATCACTTCATCAACATGACCCTCATGCCCTCCGCCTGATGCAACCCTACCCCACCTGTAACAGCTGAAATAAGGCCTCAGAGACAAAATGGACCTGCATCCTTGCCCTCAACCTACCCAAACACTACAACAAAGTGAACCAAGACATCAGAAACTTCAGCACATGGATCACTGACTGCACTGACATTATCGCCCCCTTCAAGAACAAGAAATACAGAAGATCCACCAAAAAAGCCAGCTGGTACACCAAGGACCTCAGGACATCCATGCACCACTGCAAACACCTCGAGAAAAGGTGACACACTATCAAACACCAGGCCAATAGAACCACCTACAAATCTGCACTTCACCTATACCACCGCCAACTACATGAGATGAAAAAAAAGGCTCTGGCATTGCGCAACAAAGTTAGCCTCAATGACAGTAAGGCACTCTTCTGCATTGTCAAGGAATTCCCCAACTTCACAACAGGGACAAAGAGCATCTCTCCCTCTCAGGACCTATGCAAGTAGCTCGCAGATTTCTTCCACAACACAGTCTGCAATAGCTACAGAAACATCAATCCCAAACTCAAGTCTGAAGACTTTGTCGATGGTCATACCTCCACACGCACAACCATCCCAAGGCTACCCACCTGAAACCTCCTCACTACTCAGTATACATCACTATCATGAAATCCATCCATTCAGGAACCCCATCAGACCCATCCCTCCACCACATCTTCAACCTAGGAGTATCCAGGACCGACCTAGAACTTTCCAACCTACTCAACACCTCATAGGATCCTGTTACCTTCCCAGAAGACTGGAAGCACACAGAATTCAAAACACTGCTGAAGAAGCCTTCAGCAGACCCCAATGAAGTTCTAAACTGCAAACATGTCAAAGATCTTGGAAGCTCAAATGTCCTCTTGGTGTCTGTATTGATGTCAAACTGGACATGATATTGAACCCCAAAGAGTCATGTGCTCTTGGTAAAGCATATGTGCATATTACACAGCATGTCAAAATAACCACACATGAATTCTCCAGTCACAATAGCAGAAGGACATATACGCTTGGTGTAAGTGGCCAGTAACATGGTGAATGCTTGCACCAAAATTATTATGTCCATCACTAATTTACAACACCAATATATGCATTTAGAAAAAAGTCAATGTACAACATGGGTTTGTTACTCTCACAAATGAGAGGAAGTGCATGGCTCACACATTAGAAGAAATGGCATCAGCAAACAATTAGTAGCAATCATAAAGAAGGCCAGGACAAAGGTATTCTCAAAATAAAAGTACTTTAAATATTGCAGCAGTAATTCTCTCAATTAAAAAAAGAAATAGTCCATGTAGATAAACACTATGTGCACGTTTTTTGACTGCTCATGTGGGCCATAACGGCTGTCAGACCACACTTGCTCCTAAAGTCACTGACAGAATGGAACCTCCTCTGGAAGGGGCTTCTTTGGAGAAGAGAGAGCAGGCACCTCAATGATGTCAGTTGGAGGGGAAGGCCCTTGAGTTTGGAATTGGAGGAGTTGGGTTTTGGAGTGGTGGATTTGGGTTTGCTTGGGGTGGGTTTGGTTCTGGTAGGGGTGGCTTTGGATTTGGAAGGCGTGGTGTGGGATGTGGAAGGAGTAGCTTGGAATTTGGAAGGGGTACGATGATGTCAGGGTGAGGTGGTCAGACATTTGATAGGGGTGGTCCAAGAGGTGGAAGGGACAGGGTAAACATCATATCCCCCATAGGGAGAAGGGCAGGGTGAATGGGAGGAGGTTTGAGTTGGGAGTTAGAGGGAGTGTCTGTGTCTGTTGTGCGTGTGTGTGTTGAAGGTTTGGGTCCCTGAGGGACTGGTGTATGTGCAGTATGTTTTGATTTGTGTCTCCTTCTGATGTGTTTGGGTTCAGTATGTGTGTGGGTAGATGTGTGTGTTATGTTTGTGGTGTGTGTTGCTTTATTGTCTGTGGGTGTTCGGGTGCATGTGTGTGTGGCAGTGAGTGTGCCGACTGGTGATGTGCCTGTGTTGTGTGTGGGTGTTTTTGTCGTGGTGGGTGCCCTGATTGTGGGTGTGCTAGTGGTGTCTGTGGGTGTTTCTCTAGGGGTAGGTGCACAGACTAAGGGTGTGCTGGTGGTGTGTGGTGGTGTGGGTGTAGTGGTGATTGTGATGTCTGTGTTTATGCTATGGGTGATGGTGGTGTGTGTGGTGACTGCATGTGTGTGTCTGTGTTCGTTTTTTTGCGGTGTCATTGTGAGGATGTACTGCTTGTGGCTATTGTAGTGGGTGTGTGCATATGCCTGTGTGTGCTTTGGATAGGGCTGCATTGAGGAATTTTGGATGGGGAAGGAGTGGAATTGTGGGCATGAGGTTGGGGTGGGTGTGTGGATGAGCCCAATGGGGAGGACTACAGCTTGGAATGACCGCTGTAGGCCAGCCAGGGCACAGTGAATGCCATCCATATGCACCAGCATTTGAGTGTTCTGGCCAGTCAGCCCCTGGATGGCACTCAGAAGTGAAGTCTAGCCTGCAGCGATCATCCATAAAAGGTCTATAGCCTCCTGATTGGGTGCAGCCTGGGACACCTGGGCAGCCTGGGTGCCTGCTCAAAGGTGACACTGCCCCTTTTATGGGAGTGGATAGGGTCAGCTGTGGCAGGAGCAAGAGGGAGGGTGGAGGTTGGAATGGAGGGGCGGATGATGACGCAGGTATCAAAGTCACTCCAGGTTCCACCCCCGCTAGGAACTGGTCTTCATTTGAGGCCTCAGAGGAAGATGTTGAATCATTCATATCCTCCTGGCCAGTCCCCTCACCCTCCATGATGTTGGATCCTTCGGTGTCGGTGGTGTCCACAACCGATCCCCCGGGGCCAGCTTCATTCCTGCTGATGTGGCCGCTGTCACCTTCACATTGCCAGTTGATGCTGAAAACACAGATACAACAGTAATCCGTCATCCCACTCCCACAACATGCATGCCTTTGTCACTTTGTCCCCTCCATGACAAAGGGTTCCAACAGCATGAGTAAATTCAGAGGACTGGAGGCACATCTGATTTACTGCAGTACATAGCAACAATTGCTTCACTTTTCCCAAAGGGCAAGGTGTTGGGATGGAAATTGACTGCTCAAGATAGGACACCACAAAATCTAAGTAATGTAACCTTCCATATGCAAATGTCTCTTTCAGTATCACATTGCTCTCCATCATTAATGCCTCCTCTGGGCAGAACTAAGGACACCAAAATGTCTGTGGGACGTACAACTCTCTCACTAATGTGGACACATTTCTGTCTGTTGCAATCAATACAGTTTGGCTGACAAATTCAATTGGCAATCACGGAGTGGTTTACATGCACATTTGTGACGGACTAAGAAATCAGGGCAACCTGCTACTGCCCACATGAACTTACTAGATGTTTGCTGGACAAACTGCTTTCAAACATTTGTCAGATAAAGGATGATTCCACTGTACACAGAATTCCAATACATTTGGATCAAATACACATTCTCATTTTGACATAGCGCCAACTTACCAATGACAAGTCTGATGTACCAGCTGCATTATGATTGCACAGTTTGCCTAAATTACCAGTAATGGGGCCTAGATTCACTACTCACATTTGTGACGTACCATCCCTCCTGACCCAATCATGACATGGGGCATGTTTTGTGAAACTGTCCCTCATGTCATTGAGAAAATGTTGAAAACACCTATGTTTGCATGCAGCCATGTGTCTGCCCACAACAGTACTTTTCTTGTGTTGAGGCATCTAGGGGCAACCTTCAACACAAAGCAATACACCACAAACACATCAGATACTGTCTAATCAACTTACATCTACAACAATCCTCATGGGCTTTAGATATGTGTCAAGCTCAATGTTGATGGCATACAACATAGCTGGAAAATATAAAGGTTAAAACGCAACATAATCTACAGACAATGACTTACCCCTTGTTGCTGCTGTTCAGCTCTCAACTGCTCATCAAGCTTCGGGTAAGCTATCCCAAGGATGCAAGCCATTAGGGGGTCTGGGTGTGGTACATCCACCTAGATTGCTGGGAGGACTGCCCGACTTGGCTCTCTGCAGACTTTCGTGTTGCGCGATGCAGGTCCTGCCTCCTTTTCCTACAGTGCAGGCTGCGCCTCTTGCGGAGCCCCAGGGTCCGCACCTTCTTTGCAATGTTCTTCCAAGTCTCCTGCTTCTGATGGGTATTGGCTTGTATGGATGACAGAATAGAACAAGAAAATATATTTGAGTGTTTCTGCTTGGTAGTACTGCAGTGGTATTACATTTTGAATATTCACATGTAAATTCATTAAACATTGACTACATTTTTTATCCTAAAAAAGTAAAGCTAGCTAGGAAATACTGATTACCAGTGATCTCATCAGCACTGTCAAAACATGCTAGCTCCTCATGTTACTTAATCTGGCCGACAACATCAACTTGGCCAGATCTTTACAACATATCCTGTTGTGAGAGCCACCCCTGACTTCTCACAATCATTGTGAGCTACTAAAGGGCAAGCCATCTGTACAATCCTTGTGTATAACACCATTTACAGGTATATAGGCTTCCTGCCTAAACTCCCAAAAGTCATAACCCATGATCTGTATCACATACGGTGACTAAGGGCAAGATAGAAAGGTTGTTATGTGTCAGTGAGAGCAAGAGTTAGTGGAAGGTATCAACAAGTGTGTATTGGAATGGGACAGACTGGGATAGATGATTGTGAGCCAGTATCATCTAAACTAGCTACGGATATAATAACTTTACCTACATCAATAGGCTGAAACTATACAGAGCAGCCAAATACACATAATGGAGTGGAATTCCACCTGATAGTACAGCATCAGACAACTCCAGGTCCTCTACCATTTCCCCTCAACATCACTATCATTTTAAAATGGGCTGTATTTTGTCAGTCATACTACTGGTATACTGTCTACTGGCCATTGATAGTCAGTGACCTGCAGTTTGAGTGATGAATATGATTTGGATGTTACATGGACACACATCACAGCTTTTACTTTCAGGGCACTTAACATTGCCATGCACAGACATTTCAGACAGTGGCAAACAACAATATATCCCAGCTACATCATTCAGTCAACCCCAATTTTACCCTTCCCCCATTAACCAAAAAGGACAAATCATCAAGTGGATTAAAAAGGAATTAGTTACTCAGTCGGACATTCCCCAATCAAACATGTACCTGTTCCTCTGCTTTCCCATAGAGCTGGCTGTAAAATGACAGAACCTCCCTGGCAAGGAGCTTTAGCTCCTCCATGCTGAAGGCAGGGACCCTGTCACCTGCTTTGCATGGCATTTTGGTTCTCAAAGGTCAGAAACAGCAGCAAAGCATGAGGAGGTCTGGTTAGCAGCAGTGTTAGGAGTGAAGTGATTTTTTTTTGCAATATGCTGCATACAAGTACAAAGCAGAAGCAATTTGTGATGAATACGGATTTAGCCATTGGCTTTGTTGCGTAGCCGTCACACACTTAGCCCATGGCGGGTACCATTATGGAGGCTTCCACCTACTACGCGGTCAACATCCACTGATGACCTGCAGGTAGCCAAGGTCAAGCATCTGCCATTTTAGGATGTGAAGCTGGGCATTTTTCAATTGTCACTGCGCCCCCAGCATGCAAATGGAGGCTAGTGTATTTCTAAATTTCTGATATGAACAATGCACTTTTTTTCAAGATACAACATAATAAAATGCGAACCGTGACTGTGTGTGACATCGATAGGTCAGCAGGGGAACTAATACCTCAGTTGACAATATTTTTATTTTTGTAATTTTTTTAAATTATGTGCAAATAATATTATAATTATTTGCACATAATGCAAAATTATATATAAAATGTAAAAAAGATTTTTTTTTTATTCCAATAATTGGATAACAATGTGTGTACATGTATTACACAATGATATTCCTAATGTCTCCAATACTGAAGATAAAACCATGGTGTGACAATTTCAGCTGATATTTTCATTTCCATACATACAGATATCTAAACCCAGCCATGGATAGGATGCAACAGCCTCAGGTGTTCCGGCCCTTTCTAGACCATGACACCATGGAGGAAAGGGACGTCATCAAGAAAATTTGGCTAAATAGGCAAACTATGCTGGATTTGTGTCATCAGTTGGAGTCTAATCTCCTGCCTCACAATATGAATCAAACAGCCATAACACCAGTAGTAAAGCTCATGGCAGTACTGCATTTTGTGACCACTGGCATTTTTCAATACACTGTGACAGTATTTGAGGGCATGTCACAACCAACTTTCAGTGCCGTGCTAGAGAAAGTGCTTGATTCCTTCATGAGACACATGAACAGCTACATCTAATTCCCATGTCCACAGGATTTTGCCACAGTGAATGGAGAGTTCTATGCTATGGGTGGGCTACCACATGTGGTTGGAGCAATAAATGACAGGCATATTGCCTTGGTGTCACCACACGCAAGGAAACAGGTCTACCCTAATCATCAGAACTTCCATTTCATCGATGTTTAAGTTGTCTGCTTACAGGATTTATATATCACAAGTATGCTTCCCTGAGACGAGACATAATTCATTCATACTAGGGAACAGGACAATACCCATGCAGATGTCACAACTTGGACCGGAGAGACTATTGATGTTATTGATTTAGGATTTCTATTGTGAGGAAAGGATGTATGGCTCCAACAGAGGTCATGCATCAGAGATAGTTTGCCTATTTAATGAGATCCCTTTAAATATTAAATTTCTTCCTTGGTGTCAAGGTCGTGGAGAGTATAACCCTGAATGGAACAGGCTATTGGGTTTTGGCCTAGTTATTGAAACACAGATTTATTTTCTTCAAGGACTTATTGCCAACATATGTATATTCCAAATACCTAATGATTTGTGTTTGCTTCCTTTGAATAAAATGGATAACACTTTACCACTTTGTCATTAGAACCTTTCTTTGGCAAAGACATCTTCAGAAGACATGAATACATGGTGGTGGAAGACAGACATGAGAAATGAAAAGCCAGAAAAAAAAATCTTGTAGCCTGTGTCCATACCATTTAATAGCATGAAACAAAAACATGTCAATCAAAAAATGTGGAAATGAAACAAATAAGTCTATCATGGTGGATAAAAGTTTGGTAGTAGAGCCAAAAACAGTTTGGAGTCCAGTGTACAAAATAGAACTGTCCTCAGAAAAGGTAAATGTCTCAGCCATAGTCCACAGAGTGAATGCTAGACACACCATGGAGAAAATTAGGATTTGTGTCCCTTGGAGATGGGGGTGGTGGTCTTGCCATCTTCTCCTGGTGGTCCGGATGACCGTCCTCTCTGGGTTGTTGGAGGGGTGGGGGCAGCAAGGGACAGGTGCAGGGACTGGGGTGGGAGGAACAGGTTCCTCATGTGGCAGGGCCTCTGTTTCTGTGCCTGGAAGTGGTGTTATAGAGACAGATGTAGAGGGTATACAGACAGGGGCAGGCGAAATAGGAAAAGTCCTGCTCATGTGGTGGTATAGGTCATAAAGCACCCCAGACAGGGAGCTCATATTTTCATTATCATTTTGTATTTCTGATATGAGCTCCCTCTGCATCTCTTTAATTTCCCTGAGCTCAGCTACTACCTAGCTCATCATGCCTTGGGGCTGTTGTACTGCTCCCAAGAATTGGTCAATGATGGTCTGGCTAACTAAGACCCCAGTGGCCTCTGGTGACTGACCCACAGAATCCATCCCACAACCCCTACCCCCACTACCCTGTGCCTTAGAAGCGGTGTGTCCCATCCCACTGGCTCCTGGCAAAACTGGAGGCGGTGTTGGTGTGTTCTCAACAGCAATCAAGACTTGGGGACACAAGATTGGTGTGATGTTCCTTTGGACACAGAAAGTGGAAGTATCCATTGGCTGTGGTGTTGTTACAGCTGGGGTGGGAGGTGTAGGTGTGGGCTAAGTGCAACCCACTGGAGCTGTCTTACCAGACTGACCAGATGGACCAGGTTGCTCATGATCATGAGTGGGGGTGTCTTTTGTGGCAGTCAACCTTCCACTGGTCTAGGGTGTTGGAACTGAGAAGGATGCAGAGAATATGTAATTAATATTTAGTTTGTGCATTTTATGTGACTTTAGCTACAAATGGGGCAACCTAAATAAGTAAAATCAGATTGATAGACTGATTAGGCCTTGGTATGATTTTCAATGTTTTACACATACAGGCTGATTTACACTGATGCCAAATCCAGTGATGACACTGTAGAGATGTCCTGGAATGAAAAAGTGCTAAGTCAGCATTGTACATTACATGTTGTAAAATTTCAACACAACACAGTAGTAAGTACATTACAGTACTGGGCTATTCCATGGCCTTGCAGGCTACAAGACATGGTACTCTTACCGTGAAAGAAAAAGATTTACGATGTGAGAATGGCCAGTGTTTGTACTGTGGAAAGAAAGGTCACTTTGTTTGGTAGGATTCAGCTAAACCAAAGGCTTGAGTAATCTTGAAGTAGAATGTTAGCACCATTGTGTCTAAAGAGGCTGAAAACTAATCAACTCAAAGGATAAACAGGAGGTCTCTTCAAGCTGACCTAAACAACTCTGGATAAATTAGCAGCTAATACTCTACAGAGCTCAGTACCCCACCTCATCTTCAAAGCTGCTATAAAGTTCAAACAAGAAGAAGTCAATGTAGTGGTCATGCTAAACTCTGGGACCCCATGCAATTTCATAGATACTACCTATTACTCTAAATTAGAGATCCGTACCTTGAAGAAAAAGAAACCCGACACAGTCAGGGCTATAGACTGTTCTTTTTTACTTCTGGTCCAATAACCCACAAGACTCAACTGGTTCACATGACCTGTGTACACGAATCTCAAAATCATGAGGATAGAGTAAGTGTTGAATTAATTGGTGCACCACAACAGGAGAGGATGTAGCACAGTGGTCAAAGTGACTTCCTCGGGAGCTGGAGGTATGGGTTTGAGCCTCAGCGCAACGTCCAGTGATTCTGGGAAAATCACTCAATCTCCCCGTGCCCATGGACAGCACCTTGACACCCTCATGGGTGATAAGCCACTCTATATAAATCTACATTACATTTCATTTCATTTCACAATTTGGAATAATTTTAGGAATGCCATGGTTAATAGTTCATCATACACTGGGCTAAAAGGAACATGACTTTTACCTAAAATTAGTGGCACCAATCTTGTATAAAACCATGTCTAAAACTGGTACCAATGAAAACTAGGGTTCCAGCGATCATGCATTTCATCTCAACAGCTGCTAAGCAAGATATAACTTTGCCTACCAAATAATCAAGCCTTTCATGACATCTTCAGCTAAAGTCAGGCAGAGATTTCACCTCCTCATCTGGCATACGATTTACAAATTGATCTGGTTCTGGGTGCTAAGATACCATGCAGTCGGATCTATTCCCTCACAGAGCAAGAGAACATATATGTGCAGCGGTCCTTAGATAAGTATTCATAGAATGGATTTATTCGACCATAAAAATCTTCAACAGCCACATCCCTCATACTTTGCCTCTAAAAGCAGTAGGGAGCTTTAGTCCTGAATTGATTACAAGGATCCCAATAACATCACTTTAAAGAACTGGTTCCCCCTTCCACTCTTTCCAGTACTGTTGGGTCAAGTTAAAGACGCTAACTTCTTTACTTAACTTAATCTAATGGGGCATACCATTTAGTCTGCTTTTGGCTGAGAGAGGAATGGAAGATGGCTTTTCTGACCAATTATGGGCTGTTTAACTACTGTGTGATGCTTTTGGACTATGTAATTCTCCTGCGGAATTTCACTTTTTTGCCAACAATGTACTACAATAACAATTTGTTATTGTATTCATTGACAGCATTCTTATCTATTCACAGTACCAAAATAAGCACATCATCCATGTGAAACCTTTCCTAACAGCTTTGAGACTACATAGCCTGTAATGTTAAACCACCAAATGTGAGTTTCACACCACCAAGGTGGAATTCCTAGGATTCCTCCTAAATGCTCATGTCATCTCCATGGATGAACTTAAGAATGAGACCATTACTGAATAACTACAACCTCAAAATATTGAAGACATCCAATGGTTTTTGGGATTTGCAAATTTTTATAGGAGGTTCATTTCATCATTTTTCAGGCTTTTCAGGAGTTGAAAAAGGGGCTCACTAGCACCCAAAATCTGTATAATCAAGACTTGTCTAAAACATTTATAGGCGAGGCAGATGCCTCTGATGGAGCCATTGGAGTACTTTTTCTTGGCGTGATTCCAAGAATAGCACATTGCATCCTGTCATTTACCTGTCTAAAAATGGTTACCAGCTGAAACTACAGCATAGCTGAAAAAAAATTGCTGGCTATTCAACAGGCTTTCAAGGAATGGAGACAATATGTGCTCGGGTACAAATTTTCTGTTACAGTTTTTACTGACCACAGTAACCTCCAGGTTCTCAGGTGTGCCTGAGCACTGTCAACCAGACAATTAGTGTGGGCCTTGTGTTTTGCAAATTTGATTTCATTATCACTTTTCTCCCTGGAAGTGATAACCAAAAAGCAGACACCTTCTCCTTTTACTACGTTGAGGAGACAGAAACTATCAATCAACCACCAACCATGATTGCCCAAGATTAAATTATTGGAGTAACTAGCACAGATAATTTCCTTCACCAACTCAAAAAATAGATGCCTATAAAAATTAATAATCTGGAAATCTCAGGATTCAACTCATGAGATTTGCAACATGCTACCTGTTCAGGAGGATAGACTTTATGTACCAGTTAAGACATTGCAATCAAAGCTACTTCAACTGTGTCATGACCATCTATTAGCTGGTCACCCAGGTCATACCAGAACCTAAGAATTAATAAACTGCAACCTTTGGTGGCCAGGCTGGAGACAAGATGTTATCACCTACATTCAGCAATGTGACATTTGTAGTCAAACCAAATCAGACCACTCAATAATGACTGTAGTCAAGCCAAATCAGACCACTCAAGAAAGAAATGAGTTGTATAACCCTTACCCACTCCCAACCAAATCTGGGAGGATATTTTCTTGTATTCCATCACTAATCTCCCTGAGGAGCATGGTAAAACTACAGTTTTGGTAGTAATCATCAGATTCTCTAAGATGGTCCACTTTTTAGCCTACACTGGTATTTCTTCTGCTAGTGACATTGTGACCCTGGTAGTAAATCATGTGGTCTCTCTGCATGGGCTACCCAAGACTATATAACATCAGACCGAGGCCTTCAAGTTACTTCCTGTTTCTGGAAAAATTGGTGTGTTGCCTTGAAAGTCCAGTTTGTGCTGACTCTGATGACTTCAGTGCTGTTTCCCTTTGGCAACAGGTGCAAGTTCAGGAACATGCTTTAGGGCACCACCTTCTGAGACGGCGCCTCCATTTAAAGAGGTTGTATCCTTTCACCTGCGCTTGTTAGTTATGTTTGATTTTGAAAGGAACTGCCACATTGAGGAGACAAACACTCAAGGGGTTTTCTGGATTCCAGAGAGCTGCTATATTCTTTCTATGTATCAAAGCTGCACATGTTTCCTGACACCGGCCTCTCTAACTGCATGCTTTCAGTCCCTGCTCACCTTCTTCAGACATTCTGATGAAGTACCGCCTTCTGGTGCTCATGCAAGTATTCTTCTGACGAAGTAGGAAAAAATAGCACTCCGGTAAGGTGGCGAGTTTTGGGGGGGCAAGTTTAGGTCTGCACTAGTGGTAGGTGAAGGAAGATCAACCAACCATAGCATGACAGACATATTGGGAACTAACTTCTAGTTCACCCTCAGTAGAGATTTGTCTTTTGATATAAAGGCTTGCTTTGAGAACTTGCAATGAACCTTGAAAATAACTTTTACAGCTTCCAATTCAGGAATATCGTGAACTTTGTACTATTTAACATAAGGACTTGTAATTCTGGACTTTGTCCTCTTAGTTGAAACAACCAGCATTTTCTTGTGTAGAATGTATAAACATTTTTTCATGAAAGTAGAACTATGAATTGTTGACTAAGCCTTTTCCTTCCAGGTCTCCTTCCCTGCAGTACCCAACATAACTTCCCTTCCCCCCGTTTGTCCATATTGATACTCTGGTGAAATATAAAACTCAGAGTTGATGCTGCCAGAAGGAGGTCATTTTGAAATCATCACTTCCTAGGAACCGGACCTGACACCATCTTTACACATATTATACAACAATTGGTTCAATTCATCTCTAACGCTGCGTGGCACAGGCCTGACTTTATATTTTGCAGGAATGGCATATCATTTTCGACTCCTTTAACACACCCAACCTTAGGTTTGAAATTATTTGAGTATTTGTTAGAAATAGTTTAACTTTCTTTTTTAGTCCTACCACGTTCCATTTCAACAGTGGAAATGGGCATGTCATTTAAACTGATATGATTAGCAGTGGCAGGTTTCAAAATTACACCCTATGTACCCACATCATGCCATCATTTCATTGTGTCCTTGGAGAGCTACATAAATTCAGGTCTTTTGGAACGCATGATAATCTTCTACAAGACTAGCAATCAGGCTTTAGACCAAACTGTAGCACTGAGACAGCTACACTTCAAGTAGCAGATAACACTCTCCTCCTCAACAGTAAGAACAATCCCTACCACCTGGTCCTGTTTGACCTCTCTGTGGCCTAAACTCTTATATCACACAATGAAAGTGACAACAGTCAGCTCTTTAGCCACTGGCTGCTTTCATTTAGATTGTTGCTTTGGGAGGGCAGATCTCAGTCCCCAGCACTGATTAAGATGGGAGAGGTGTGGTTAGAAAGAGAACATTTCCAATGGTACCACTCCCTTGTGAATCCCTGCTTGTAGTCACCGCAGGAGGCCGATCCTCAATCAGGGTTCCTCACACTAGACACCAGGGATTGCTTTTGGGGTGGGAGTGACCACTAGACATGGGCAACTGTTGCCACCAAAGAAATTCTAAAAACAACATCTCTGCCTCCCTAAAGTGGGCGATTAGAGTCTTTATCTGTAATCTGGCCACCCCAGAGTAGGGCAAAAAGCTTATTAGAGTCACAAAAATTGTTTATAAAAATGAGATGACATACCTTGGCATCAGGCTACACCACCACCCCCTAAAGGTTTTAAAAATTCTTCTTTCTCCAACCCCTCTGCGGTTGATTGGGGGACTTACAAACTACTCTCTGCAGCAAGGATAGAAGCTCACTAAAAACCGGGGATTTAGTAAATATAAAGAAATGGGGCAGGGGTGGCCTACCCAGACATTGGGTTCTTTCTCCATTCCACAAAGACCCATTGTCTTTGTGTGCCCCAGAGGTGGGGTATTGGGGAGGTTACCCCCAATTGGCCCTCCTGGGTGGAAGACATAAAGCACCAATAGAGCTAGAGATTTTTTTAATAAAAAAGAGTATGTGGGAGTGGTCCAAACAGGCAATTGGCCATACCTGAACCCTTACAGACCATAATATTCTTTATCTATCCTCCTCTATATTCGGGGGGAATATCCCCAATCTGCCTACTAAGCATATGGGGGAGTCTTCTTGAAAGAAAATGGGAAAATGAAGTCCTGGTTTTGGGCCATTTCCCCTAACCTCTGAAGCTCCAACAGTCTTTCTATCTCCCATCTTCCCCAAAAGGTTGGAAATCCCCCTGGATGCCAGGGATAGATTTTTATTTTAAAAAATGGGGTGAGGTCAGCCTGTCCTGGCATGAGTCCATGTACTAATCCTAGAGGGCTTTCTGTCCCTTGGGGCCTAGAGCATCCCTAGCCTCATGGCATGCTGCAGGACATTTGATTCTTTTGGGGTGGGGTCCCCATTTTGATATATAAGAGGTTAACTCCCAATTTGGGGGATGCAGGATGGGCAAACCCTGTACCTTATCTTGTTTCTCATGTTATCCTGATGGCATGATGGTCTGCTGGGCTTTCTGACCCTCCTGCAACAGGCAGACAGGTCTTAAGCACTTCAATCTGCGTACTCAACGAGGCTGAAAGCCAACAAGACTGCCAGAGGAACAATTGAGTAAAGGAATAGAGCACTGAACCATCACTGCATCGGTCACCACCATCTAGCACCAGAAAGTAGATTGGGAGGTGTTACTTATTCTATGTTGATGCATTTGTCAAAACTGATCCCAAAGAAATACCAATTTCTTTTCACTTCCCATAGCGAATGGCTGCACTATTAAGGGATCTAGGTCTGCTGGGACAAGGGACCCCACCAATCCTTTCCATTTTAATACACAGAGAGTCGGGGAAATTTTGAATTGTGTGACCTTCATATATCACAGCAACTTGCACTTTGTGATGGAAAAAGTGTGAAACTTTTTAGTGAATCGCAAAAGCAAAACATTTCTGAAAAGTACATCAAATTCAGAATTCAGCAAGCGGTCATTTGTGTATATTGCTCAAGGATTTACCAAAAATGAACAGTTTTCATCTGTGACAGTTTGTCATGATGGCTCATGTACAAAAGTAATATATTGTCATGTTTGTCAGACTCTTCTGGTCACAGGGATGCACGGAGCTTGTTAGTTGTTTAAAACATGCAATACACAGGGCTAGCAACTGAGCTGCAGCTCACAATGATTTTTCATTGTGCGCTGCACATATGTCAATTCATATGGAAAACTCTAAGAAATGAAAAATGGTTACAAAGAAACCTATGAATTTTTTATATGTGGCTGAGATAATGAGTTATGGAATAGTGATTATCATAGCTATTGTCATGTGATTCAGAGGGCATTTTCCAAAATGTGTTCTTTCATGCACACTAGCATCTGCTTGCAGGCCAATAATGGAAGGAATTTCAAATGATAATAAAAAAAGTTTTACTATTTTGTATTTCCAACTTTCTCCCAATGTGAATGGTACCCCACGTGTGAGTATGGGCCCATCATCAGCAACAGGAAATAATAAGATTTCTCCTGTTATCATCATCATCAAAAGTACTTTATTTCGATAAATAAATATCATAAAAAGGCAAAAAAACAGTACAATCAAAAATTACAGGCAGTCAGCAATTCATATTATCTAAAATGTTTCAAAAGGGGGTCAGTAAAGTAAAACATCCTAAAAACATCATTTAACGTGAAACATTAATATTCTCCCAGAATCGCAGAGCTTACATTTCCTATAAAAGATTAATTAATCACTCAATTCATTACAGTAGAATAATCGGATTGATGGCAAACTTCTTTTTCTTAACCCTAACAGCTCCCACTAAAAAACTAGCAACATGGAACATAATCCTAGGGGTCTGCAATAACTGTAAGAACAAGAGGGCAGGTTTGACCTGTATAAACCCCTCCTCCTTTAAAATTGGGAACAAACATTTATTTCTTAGGGCCGCGTAATGGTCAGAGAATAACAGAAAATGCATTGTATTCTGGATCGAGAAATTATCACAATTACACGGCGTTCCTTTTTCCGGAGGAGACCAGGTTGGAAAATGGACCAGAGTTAGATGGATCCGGTTAAACCGAAAGCGTGTGAGTAGAAACCGGTGGAAGGGTTGATTAACAATAGACAAATATAGTTCAGGGCCCACATAAGTACTCAAAATAATACTGGCCCGCACCGATGGTTTCTCATGTTCAACTTGTTCTCTTTCTAAACATAACAGATCTTTCATCATGCTTTTAATCAGTCCAATATCTTTAACAGTTATTGATTCCGGGGAATAAAAAAGGTCCGGTCTCCCTAATCTAACGAAACAATTTTTGATATAAACTAGCCACGCTATTTTATTTACTTTATCCAGCTGCAGGCAATCTTTTAAAATAGAGTGGTTGAGCGGAATTTCTTGATTCAGCCAGATCTTTAGCCAGGCTAGAACGGGGGCCAGTTTAATCATGTCTGAAATGTAGCCCACACCCAATTCAGTATGGACAATGTGTGTGGAAGAAGACTGGGGAAAAGAGAGAACCGATCTTAGAAATTTATTTTCCGTGATCTGTATACTTTCCATAGAGCAATAGCCCCATATCGCACTTCCATACGTTGCTATTGCAAGGCATTTTGCTTCATAAATTTTTAGCAAACTAACAATTGGCCTCGCCCCGAGTTTATTCATAAAACCCCGAAGAGAAGAAGACGACTTTACAAGGGCAACATTTCTATTTTTTAATCTGGGGGCCCCAGGAGCCTTTCTCATCGAAGGTGATCCCTAAGTATGGAAATATTGCTACTCTACACAGTTCTTGCCTCCCACAAGTAAAAATTTTGGGGTGTTTATTTTTATTACCCTTACCCATGATCATAATCTGGGACTTTTTAACATTGATCTTTAAATCCAGGGAAGTCATAAAAACCTCAAAGGCGTCCAATAATCGTTGAAGACCAACACCAGTACGAGAAAGCAGGACAGCATCATCCGCGTATAGGAGAACCGGAATACCGAGTTCTCCTATCCGTGGGGTGTCCTGGGTAGCATCTTTTAGTGTGGATTCCAAGGCATTTATATAAATAGTAAAAAGAAGGGGAGCCAGAATGCACCCCTGCCTGACTCCCCTTTCTGAGTTAAAGTGGCTAGTGCATCGCCCCGCAGTAGTAACTCTAACAGAAGCTGTTAGGTCAGTATGTAAATCTACTAAGAGGTTAACAAGAGCCTTGTCCAGTCCCATGTCAAGTAAGATTTTCCATAATTTAGATCGATTTACAAGATCAAAGGCTGACGAGAGGTCCATGAACCCCAGATACATGGAACCCTCCTTCGCCTTCGTGTATTTCTCTATTAATAAATACAAATTCAAACCTTCATCTATAGTACTCCTTTGAGGTCTAAAACCATACTGCACATCTGCTAGGACCCCTTTCTCTGTTAACCAATCGTTCAATTTTTTTAAAATAACTCGACCTAAAATTTTCACTGAGGAGTCAATCAGTGAAATCAGCCTGTAACAAGATGGGTCTTGCCTATTACCCTTTTTAAACACTGGTATAATTATAGATTTCTTCCAGGAAGACGGGATTTTATCAAATGCAAGATTATTAAAAACCTTGCATAATACCTTAGACCAAAATTTTGGAAAACTTTTAAAAACGTCCCCAGGTACCCCATCTGGGCCTGGGGCTTTGTTTTTTGTGGTTAGGTCTATAGCCCTTTCAACATCTGCGACTGCAAAAATAACTGCATTCTTGTCAGGGGAGGTTTCCCCAACTTCATCCTCCATAGAAGATAAGGCAGCATACCGATTGTGAAGAGGTAAAGTGTTGACGGTCTGCCTGTAAATCAGCTGATGACGACTTGGCTCCCCCCTAATTTGAGACTGGGACATATTCACCAATACATTCGGGGTACAGGCATCCATACCTCTTCCGTTCTCATTTGAACATTGCCCTTGCTCATACAACGTGCGACATTGAGTATTGGCCCCATGATTATAAAAGAAGCCAAGGGGTCTAGCAAAAATCGCATTTTCTAGTGTTGGCAAAATTGCAGCTCTCAGAAGCACTGTTGCCACGTGTTGTGGATATTTAAAATTTATGATAATACAGTCTCCACCTCTATTTTTAGGGCCATTTCCAATCCAGCTGACTCTATGGATAAATAAAATGTCATTTGTAAGGGCACAAGGAAATCCACAGTTCTTATTCAGCCAAGCAAGCGTCTTGTTTTTAAGAGCAGGATACGTTTCTATCCCAGAACCATTCAAGCACATGTCAACCTCTGGGACATTTGTTAGAACCACAGGATATGGTGCACATTCTGGCGGGAGATTAATAGAATTATGTCGCCTAGTTATACTTCTTCTATCAATGACTGTCCCTCGTATAGTGTCCTGAGTACTCCTTTGTATTGCTTGTTTTGCTCGTGGTTGACTATATGTATTTTGTACACTAGCCGACCCTACTGGCGGTATAGACGAGGATGAGGCAGTCGGCACACTTACAGTCAGTGGGGCCTGAACAGTGGCCCCCAAGCCCTCCACCCTATTACTGACTATAGAGTGTGTAACTGAACCCACTGGACGGTTATCCATAGAGCCTATTAAGTCTACGTGGTACAGTGGACCGAGTCAGACAAGATTCTACAAGGCCTTCCAGTCTAGTAATCCTAAGAAGCACTAATTCTACCTTGGCCACCAGGGGACTGATCAGTACTTCCAATTTATACTCAAGAAATGTAACCAGAAGATCAATTTGACTTGAGTGCAGACTAGTCCCCTCAATAATATTGGTGGACTCAGGGACATTTCCCCTATTGGTAGCTGTTGGGCCAGCTTTTTTTGGCTTCCGACACCCTGCTTTCTTGACAGGCCCCTTCCTACAGGCACGTACCGCTCTCCTAGTGGGAGATTGAATAAGAGGAGACCTTGGTGGTAATGTCCGATCCTGTACTTGAATAGGTTCGGAACAGCAAACCTGCTCTACCACAGAAACCTCAATATTTAAATCGTTCTCATTGTTCTCATTGTTAGAAATAGTCGAGACACTCTGAGACAATGATGTAGGAGGTAAACACTGCCTTATGGGAGATGTTTCTGGACTAACCCTACTTAATGATGATCTCCTATCTTTATTAATTTTACTAACTACTTTAAAAAGATAGTTATCCAAGGTCTTTGAGTCATTATTTGTAGCCATTTTAGAGGACCTCAGTTTGGACATGATGGGAACAGCGGAGTCATTGATTATCTAGTGGAAATATTCCTCAATGGATTGACTGGATTGCCTATTTATCACAGTGCCCCCACAACAATACACGTCAGCCGGTTATCTCGATTTATTGCCCGTTTGAATCCACTGCGATGACTCATCAACCAGAACATAGCATTCTCTGCCTTCGTGGTAACGACTCCCAGTGACTGTCAGAAAGATTCCACAGCACACGGGCCACGAGACACTACTTCCGTTTCCTTTTGCCTGCTGGGACCCTCGGCTCCTTCCTCTTTCCAAAAAAGAACAGGATAACTTCCTAATTTTCGCTAGCGGGAGACTTCCTCTTGTGGTGGTACACACCCGCCCACCCAGCGCCTGCACTTATTCTACCCGGACTCACTCAGCTCCGGGACTGCTGCTGCTGCTCCCCAAGGCCCTGCCCCTCTCGCCGTACCTCGTACCTTGTACCTTGTACCTTGCACTGAGACCCCCTCGACAGGGCTACGGACTCCAGGGCCGGTGTTATTGCGCAGGCTGCAATGGGAGGAGTGGGTAGATTCCTGGTGGGTTCCTGGTTCCTGGTTCTGCCTCCTCCCCTGCTCCCGGGTTAGCACTACCTGCGAGCTCGGATCCTAGTGCTTCCCTCTCAGTGATTCATGGAGAGGCGGGAAACGCAACAGGCGGGACCGAGGCAGGTGATTTTTGGGAAACTCAAGGTGTGGTCAAGGAGTGACCCGCACACCAAGATCCCGACCGGGAACCCCCAGAGACAATAGGAATAGCTGCTCACCCGGTCTCACCCAGTCTCATCCGATCTCCCAATCTCTCCCGGTCCCCCGGTCTCCCGGTCTCCCGGTCTCCCAGTCTCCTCCTGGTCTCCTCCTGGTCTACTCACCGGGCACCTGGTCTGGGCAACTGGTCTGCGGGGGTCTGCGAGGGTCCACGTAGTCCGCGTAGGGAGGCAGCAAACCACCCTCTGACTCTCCTTCAGGCTCTTCGGGGTCCTCCAACCTAGGTCCAACAGCAAAGACAGCGAGTCTACCGCTGAAAGGGAGCAGGGGAGCAGGGGAGCACCCTCAACCCCTCAGCCGGAAAGCCGGAAAGCAGCCGGAATGCACACCGGCAACAAAAGTCTAAAAGCAGCCCCCCCCCGGGTCGTGCGGTTCGTGCGGCTAGCGGCTCCCCCGAAGATCGGCGCTGTAACAGCGCGTCCGCGTCTTCCACTCGCACTCCGCAGTCTGGGTCGGGTCCGAGACGTGAACCACCCGGCACCAACGTCCCAACGACAGCGAGCTACCCTGAGTCAAATTGGGAGTAGTCTCCTGTCAAATGTACCCATTTTGGTGATGTGTGTAGCTGCAGTATTTGGGTCATGGCTTGGCCGGCACCCTGGAACCTACCAAATATAGACATTCCTGAAACAAGATGCCCAGGGGATAAATACAGTGCCCTACTTGTGTGTCTCAGCCTATCTCCTGCAATATCAAACACTCCAAATCTCAACAAGGAAACATCCACATTTGGCACTTCAAATTGGCCATTTCTGTTGATATGGATATTTGCAATAATAGGGTCTGGGCTCAGCTAGCACCCAGGGGAACCTACAAAACCCAAACATTTCTGAAACATAGACACCTAGGAAAATCCAGGCAGGAATGACTTAGACAATTTCCTCTGACATTTTCTTACACAGAATGGCTAGTAAATAACAATAACAATTTTTGGCTAATACTATAGATTTTCCCCATACTTCTGTGAGGTGAAGTTTATGAATGTCCAGGAATCCACAAAATTATTTTCAAGTGGCGTTCCTACAATTCTTCCAATGAAAATAGCACCAAAAATTGTGTGGCTGAGATTATTGCCTGTGACAAGAAAAGCATCAAAGAGTAACCAGGAAACATCAAGATTGTTTCTTTAATTGACCCAGTGCTTGAATAGTGTAGCCATTCACCATGGCAAATTAAAGAAAATTAAGATTTCTTTGTGTGTAATTTTAAAATATGCAGTGGCAGAGAGTAGGGAGTCTCCATTTGGCCTCTTTCTGGTGGCAGATGTACTGTATGCTGCCAGAGGGCAGAGGGGACAGATGCCAAGACTGTCGTAGGACTCTTACCATGGGGGTAAGACTGCTGGTTTCAGGCTGCAGCACCACCGCATGTGGGTGACTGAGTCAGTCCCACACTGACTGGAAGCTGTCAGCCTGAACTTCTCAGCTAGCTAGCAACACCTACCGAAACCTAGAAAAGTAAAGGTGATTTGTGGCAGCCAAAAAACATGATCACTCGGACTCCTCAGGAAAGTCAAGGTGGAACAGTTCTTACCCCTTTCTCTCATTTGCACAAATCTCACTCATGCAAAGGCAGACAAAGGAATGCAGGATACGTTTCAATATATTTAATAAAGCAACTGCGTTCTATGATAAAAGGCATGAGCTGCAAGTATTAGGAAGATAAAACATAGTACGTTGATGATTGTGACCATTTGATTAAAACATATAAACAGTCCCTACATCCTGACATAATGATGAGTCTAAGAATTCCTACCTACGCTTCTAGCATATAACATGAGAGCATGGCAGTGTTAGCCCTTCTCCCTGTGCTAGTCGATGTAAGGAGCCCTTGACCTCATACTTGAGAAAAGACGTGGGTCTGCCTGTTTTTCTGCTGGCAGTCTTCCTGGTTATCTAGAATGACAAGGCCAAAATCAGCAAAGATGTGACACGGTGGCACAGTGTAGAATGGCTGGTTGGAATGTCCTTTCTGCCCTTCTTCGGCCTATATGCATGGAGCATTCTCCGTAGCTGCAGCGAAGTGCTGGAACTCCCTCCCTTTGAATATTAGGTCAGAATCTAGTTACTTATGTTTCAGGAAACTGATTAAAACATGGCTTTTTCCTTGTTAGCCTTCTTTTCTTCTTTTCTCTTGTTGGGGTGTCTCCTGATGATTTTGGCGTTTTCCTCACTTATGCTAGCGCTTCGATGCTCTTTGTGAGCCGGAATGTGCTTTATAAATCCAATATACATACATACATACATACATGTGGTGCTTATATAACAAAACGTGCTGTGTTCTGAGAACAGGCCTGAAGTGATAATATGTCTATGATTAGAGGGTTGACTCCGTAACTCTTGGACTCACAATACCAAGTAAGCTATAATGTGCAATGATAGCCTTGAGCAGAGAATAGAATAAAATGTTGTGCAAAGGAACAGACAAAAATGCTTTCACAGAAAGGCAGCTGATTAGAATATAAAAACAATCCTCCAGAAAAGCAAGCTGTTCCAAAATATAATAAAATGAATAGACAAATTAAAATGTGTATATAAGTAAAAGGGCACTAGCCACAGCCCTAGAGCTAAAATAAAAGAGCCCCATATAAGTGCTAAAAGCAACCCACAGCGCCCTCCCCATTGTTGGTACAAGTGTGCAGGGTCCGAGATATAAAACAAACTACACCAAAGCTAACTACTTGAAAGCAAGCTAAAAATATAAATTAAAGTGATAAGGAAGTCCAACTTGAAGCAGACCAGGCTGAGAGGTGCAGCCAAATGCAAAACAGGACTATTTAAATTTTTAAGAAAAAAATATCAAAATGCCAAATTAACAATAGACATGATCTCGCAAGAGGTTTCTAAGATTATCGATGGAAAGGGAATTTAGGACGGACGCCACCTCAGCAGACAATAAATCCACCAACCCGTCAGATAAGAGGTTGAAGGAGCATAAATATTCCTTTGCCTCAGCCACAGGTTTGGTTGATGAAGCAGTGTTTTGTGCAGTGCCAGATGTTGAAGCACCATGAGCTAGCAAATCCACGTAGGGAGGCTCATAAAAGGCATCCACAACAACCGTATTCTCATTGGCCAGTTCCAGCCATGAACCCTCATCGAGAACATCATCAGATTTATGTCCATAGATGGTACATGTTGCAATGCAAGACCCACTTCCAATGCACTTTTGAAAGGGCACGACAAGCAGCCAAAGACGTGTGAATGGGCTGAAATGACAGTGACCAGTTCTAGCTCTTCCAAGAGTGATGCTCCAAAGTACTACATCATGCGATCATGACACAGGTTGGCTGGTGGGAGCTCCATCGTTTCTCGTTGTCATCTCTGTGGATGACCTTATCACTTGGAGGTCATGGGTTTCTTAAGCTGATGTGAGAGCCACATGTTTTTGGAATAAAACAGCCTTCAGTCTGCTCAGCTTGTCAATATTTACATTTTAAGTACCAATGTGAGGCCACATATCCATTACATGCATTGGGGAAAAAGTATGTCCTTCAAAAAGTCACAATTTTAGAGTCTGAAATTACATAGGGAACACCTGGTCTCATTCCACAGCAGCCTTGATTTCTCAGAATTAAATAACTCCTATTCTAAAGCAACTGAAGCACTGGGTGTATCAAAAGGATGGCAATATCCTTCAGATAGCAAGCTAAATTTGTGACGGAAGCAGTGCAGTCTTCCTGCAAGGACAACTGTTTTCAAATTATAGAATGTCTTATAGAAGTCTTGCATTCACTACTGCTGGGAAAGCCTCTTTATCACCATTAAAGCATTTGTAAATGAAAGATAACTCCCACACCTGCCGCCTCACCACCTGGACCCAAGTAGACGACACCGAAACCCTAACAACCATGAATTCCATCCACTCAGGCTCTCCCACGGACCCGTGCCCACATCACGTATTCAACAAAGCCGACGCCACCATCGCCCCCAAACTCCGCAAGATCATCAACCTCTCCTTCAACACCGCCACCTTCCCAGACAGCTGGAAGCACGCAGAAATCCAACCCCTCCTCAAGAAACCCAAGGCTGACCCCAACGATCTCAAAAACTTCCGACCGATCTCTCTCCTCCCTTTTCCAGCAAAGGTCATCGAGAAGATCGTCAACGCACAGCTCGCCCACTTCCTAGAAGACAACTCCATCCTAGACCCCTCACAATCTGGATTCAGACGAAACCACAGCACTGAGACTGCACTCCTCGCCGCCACAGATGACATCAGACAACAAATGGACAACGGCGAAACCTCAGCCCTCATCCTCCTCGACCTATCAGCCGCCTTCGACACAGTCTGCCACCGCACCCTGATAACCCGTCTCCACGAAGCCGGCATCCAAGACAAAGCCCTCAACTGGATCTCATCCTTCCTCTCCGACAGAACCCAGAGAGTCCGACTCTCACCCTTACGCTCCAAAGCCACCAACCTCATCTGCGGCGTCCCCCAAGGCTCCTCTCTTAGCCCAACGTTGTTCAACGTCTACATGGCCCCCTTCGCACAACTGGCCCGTCATCACAACCTCAGCATCATCTCCTACGCCGACGACACCCAGCTCGTCCTCTACCTGACCAAAAATCCGCTCACCGCCAAAACCAACCTCCACGAGGGACTAAAATCCATCGCCGAGTGGATGAGCAACAGCCGCCTGAAGCTCAACTCCAACAAGACGGAAGTCCTCATCCTCGGACGCACCCCCTCGGCCTGGAACGACTCCTGGTGGCCGACCGCCCTCGGACCCCCACCCACCCCAGCCAGCCACGCACGAAACCTCGGCTTCGTCCTCGACTCTGCTCTCACCATGTCCAAACAGATCAACGCTGTCTCCTCTTCTTGTTTCAACACCCTCCGCATGCTCCGCAGGATCTTCAAGTGGATTCCAACAGGAACCAGGAAGACGGTGACTCAAGCCCTCGTCAGTAGCAGACTTGACTACGGCAACGCACTCTACACAGGCATCCCAACGAAAGACATCAAACGACTCCAACGCATCCAGAACGCATCCGCCCGCCTGATCCTCGACATACCCCGCCGATGTCACATCTCCCCCCACCTGAAGGACCTCCACTGGCTCACTGTGGATAAAAGGATCACCTTCAAACTCCTCACCCACGCACACAAGGCACTACACAACACCGGACCCACCTACCTGAACACCAGACTCAACTTCTACGTCCCCACACGTCAACTCCGCTCTGCCAACCTCGCCCTCGCCATCGTCCCCCGAATCCAGCGCAAGACCTCTGGCGGCAGATCCTTCTCCTTCCTCGCCGCCAAGACCTGGAACTCTCTCCCCACCTCACTACGCCAGACCCAGGACCTCCTCACCTTCAGGAGACTCCTCAAGACATGGCTCTTCGAACGCCAGCAGCCCCCCCCCCCCCACCCCCAGCGCCTCGAAACCCTGTCGGGTACATAGCGCGCTTTATAAATTCACTGATTGATTGATTGATTGACACCTCATAAATGTAACTTTCTCCTGGCTGTTTGAATCTGCCTACAGGTAAATGTTTCAAACACAAAGTAAATTGGATAGTTGGAATGGGCAGAATTATCACTCTGTGTATTAACCAAACTGACAATGGTATTTCCGTCACAGTAAAAGGCAACTTTTCTAACTTTTAAATGTTAAGCATGATGTAACTAGCTTCTTTCTCAGCAATTATCTGGTGTTTCTGTGTCAAATGAAATGTGGTAAATAACTCATTTTCCATGCTTCCGAAGCACATGGTCATTTTTTAGAACTTGTTGCATCAAACTCAGCTGCATAATGGACCTAAACTGGCTTTGTCCATAATGTAAAAGTGACATATCATTGTGAATAATGTCCATGGCAGAAGACACAATGGGGGTCATTACAACCCTGGCGGACGGTGTTAAAGGTGCGGTAATACCGCAAACAGGCCGGCGGACAAAAAAAGGGAATCATGACCCTGGCGGAAACCGGCAACAAAGACAGCCACTTTAACACACTGCCCGCCACGGCGGTACAGACAAGCAGCGCGGCGGTCACCGCCAACAGACAGGCGGAAGACAATGTACCGCCCACCCTATTACAACCCGCCAATCCGCCACCTTTTCCGGGGCGGATGCACCACAGATAAAAACACGGCAGAAACAGCTTTTGCTATGGGAAAACGCTCACCTCAACACATCCCACGAGGAAGGAGGACACCATGGAGCCCGAATTACAAATCCTACCTGCCCTTGTTTTTCTGCTCCTTTACGTCCAACAGCTACCTAGGCGCAGAAGATACCGGTGAGTACTGCACCTACGACACGGGGGAGGGGGGAGGCAAAGGTTAGGGGGACACCCACCAAACACCCCCACCCTCGCATATCACAACATACACACCAATGCAGTCACAAAAATCACAGTAACAACCCACAATCCCCCCGGAAGAATGCAAAGACAATGCGAAAATCGGGCAAACATTGTAATGTGCCAATATACATGTCATACAAAAATATACAGATATACATATCTCAAAATCACTCTTATTTACACATACAATCCGAGAAGTAGTGCAGATATGTACACAACACTGTCCGTGCACCAACAGTCCAAAAAAGCATGGACGAGGCCCACAATAGATACCTGAACAAAATCGGAGAGAACACTGCCGGGGCATCAGATAGAAACACTACAGGCACCTCAGGGGGAAGGGAAGGGGGGGCACCTCAGCCAGATGAATGCAAAGCCAGATCCACGACGGGGCTCCATGCCCATTGATGTATCCTGGGGAGTGCAAAGCCACAGTCTCTCAAGTCACTACAGTGGGTGGTTTTCCCACTGTGCCATCCTGGGGAGTGCAAAGCCACAGTCTCTCAAGTCACTACAGTGGGTGGTTTGCCCACTGTGCCATCCTGGGGAGTGCAAAGCCACAGTCTCTCAAGTAGATGCAGGTCTCCACTGGTTCTGGAGTGGGACTGGTGCCCAGACTGGATGAGTCTCCACGTGAAAGTACCTGTCCTGTCACTGTCCCAGCTGCACATGGGATAAGGATGCCTGATGTGGCGGTCCATTCATTCCTAGACGGTGCATGCCCTGTTCAGCGGTGCTTTGACATGGCAGTCTTTGCCCTGTTCAGTGGTGCGTTGACATGGCGTTTCAGGACTGTTCAGCGGTGCTTTGCCATGGCGGTCTTTGCCCTGTTCAGCGGTGCTTTGACATGGCGTTTCAGGACTGTTCAGCGGTGCTTTGCCATGGCGGTCTTTGCCCTGTTCAGCGGTGCTTTCACATGGCGTTTCAGGACTGTTCAGCGGTGCTTTGCCATGGCGGTCTTTGCCCTGTTCAGCGGTGCTTTGCCATGGCGGTCTTTGCCCTGTTCAGCGGTGCTTTGACATGGCGGTTCTGATAGGGACATTGGTGTGTGGCATGACGATCTCTACACTGGGCATTGGTGTGTGGCATGACGATCCATCACTGCCCAGCGGGGCTGTGGCATCCTGGCCCCTCATGGGCTGTGACTCCGGCGGTGGTCTCCTGACCTGTGACGATACTTGTGCCCTCCTGGGCAATGACTCCGGCGGTGGTCTCCTGACCTGTGACGATACTTGTGCCCTCCTGGGCAGTGACTCCGGCGGTGGTCTCCTGACCTGTGACGATACTTGTGCCCTCCTGGGCTGTGACTCTGGCGGTGGTCTCTGGACCAGTGACGATACTTGTGCCCTCCTGGGCTGTGACTCTGGCGGTGGTCTCCTGACCAGTGACGATACTTGGGCCCTCCTGGGCTGTGACTCTGGCGGTGGTCTCTGGACCAGTGACGATACTTGTGCCTTCCTGGGCTGTGACTCTGGCGGTGGTCTCTGGACCAGTGACGACGGTGCTGGCGGTTGTGTCTGGACCGCCGGATATGATGGCGCACTTCTCCGCCGTGACACTCACAACAGACTGGGCAGACTTCCTCTGGACCTTCCCCACCTTTGTTGGAGTTACAGCTGACTCCCCAATCGCCTTCGATCCCATGTCACTTGTTGTCCCACCAGGAGTCTTAAGACGGTCCCGTCGTCCACTCTCCATTTTCAGAGCCTTTACAGGGGGTGGGCTGCCACTGCCTTGGCTCCGGGTCCTACTGCCTGCCCTTGTGGCCGGTGCACTCCAAAAACCTGGAACACGCACCACTGGTACTGGAGGCTTTTTGGCTGAGGCGCTACGACGGCACTGATGAATTGGAGGGGGGGGCAAAAAGGTCAATTTGACAGAAGGACAGTTTCTGACGAACACTGGGATGGGTAGCTGGAGGGGGTCTGGGAGTGGAGGAAGAGGAGGTGGTTGTAGGAGGTGTCACTTTAGGTGTTTTGGGTGCAGGTGCAGGTACTGGAGGCTGTCGTGAGGTGGATGGATGTTGGGTGAGTGATTGCCGGCGTTTGGGTACTTTGGGAGGGGGCGTCACAGATACATTGGGAGAGGACACAGGGGACGTGTAAATGGCAGTGGAGGTGGTGAGTGCAGGTGAGCGGCTTGTGGTGCTGGGTGTCCTGGTGCGAGTCCTAGTGCCTGTAGATGTGGTGCATGCAGGTGTGTGTGTAGACGAGACTGGGAGGGAGGAGGGAGAAAAGGAGGAGGGGGACACAGTGGAGACAGTGGATGTTGCTGTGTCTGTATGTGGGTGAGGCTTGCGTGAGTGCCTGTGGTATGTGTGGTGCCTATGTTTGCCTGAGCTACTTGTGTGTTGACTTGTGTGCATGCTGGTCTGTAGGTGTGTAGGTGTGTAGGTGTGCAGGAGATTGGGTCTGGGTGGAGGAAGTTGGAGGGGGGAGGCTAGACACAGGGACAATGGCTGCCATCAGTGCTGAGGCCAGAGATTGCAGGGTTCGCTGAAGGACAGCCTGACCAGAATGAATGCCCTCCAGGAATGCATTACCGTGTTGCAACTCCCTTTCTACACCCTGGATGGCATTCACAATGGTAGACTGCCCAACAGTGAGTGACCTGAGGAGGTCAATGGCCTCCTCACTGAGGGCAACAGGGGTGACTGGGGCAGGGCCTGTGGTGCCTGGGGTGAAGGTGATGCCCACCCTCCTGGGTGAGCGGGCACGGGGCGAACGCTGAGGGGCTGCTGGGAGGGCGGTGCTGGTAGGGGGGGTGGCGGCTGTACCTGTAGAAGTGGGGCGCACAGGTGGTGCCGCCACCACAGGGGAGCTCCCATCGGCGGACGAGTCCGTGTCACTGGTTGGTGATCCGGTGGCCGACGTGAAGCTCCCCTCGCCCTCCGTCCCACTGGTGCATTCAGAGTCTGTGGTGTGGCCCTCCATGGCCATGTGGGATGCAGCTCCCTCGTGCTCCGGTGCCACTGTACCTCCGCCTGATGATGCTGATGTACAAAAGGGCAGGGAGAGCAGGAAAAGGGGGGGAGACAGAACAAAGAGAGTTTTAGTGCATGGCATGCTGCTAGCGTTGGCGGACAAGACAGACGCAGCAGCCCCCTGCATTACGCCATTCTCCTGACCTCTGCACATGCAATTTCTGGGACATGGCCTACATGGCAATGGTGGGAATCTGCGCACATGGATGCCACAGGGGCAACTATACCTCAACTTGGCACTCTGCTGAGGTGGGGTTGAGTGCCACATGGCCTACATAACGGAGGGGCCTTGCCTACCTAACTCGCCCTGGCCTAGGGACACCCACAAATCACCTCCCCCACCCAGACCCCTCCACTGCACGCAAACTCCGCTGAATGAGGTTGTACTCACCCCCTTGTGTCTGCTGTGATGTCCTCAAGCGCCCATCCAACTCTGGGTAGGCCACCACCAGGATCCGGAACATCAGGGGGGTCATGGTGCGACGGGCACCCCTCCCACGTTAGGAGGCCATCCCCAGCTGAGCCTCCGCCGTCTTCTTGCTGCAGCGGCGAATGTCCTCCCATCTCTTACGGCAGTGGGTGCCCCGTCTCTGGTGGGCCCCCAGGGTCCGGACCTCCTTGGCGATGGCACGCCAAATGTCCCTCTTCTGGTGGGCGCTGACCTACATGACATGCACAAGGAAAGAGGAACAGTCATTACCAACTGCACCGTCAATGTGAGTGGCCCCCTCCCTACTCTGGCCATGTGGTCCATTCATTCCCATGCATAACTGTTCTATGTACTCTGCCCCCTTCCCTCTTCCACCCAGCCCTCTCCACCCAGGCCTAGCCCATACAACGTGCTCGCTGCGTACTGACCTGTTGGTCTGGAGGACCGTAGAGTAGCGTGTACTGGGGGAGGACCCCACCCACAAGTTTCTCCAACTCCTGTGCAGTAAAGGCAGGGGCCCTTTCCCCAGACGCAGCAGCCATCGTCGCTTCCAGACCGAGGTCACAGCAGCACTAGCAGTGTAGGTCCTCTCCTGTCGAAGGTCAGGTATCTAGTGAGTGAACAGATAGAAAATGGCGGTGACGTCCGCGGCGGTGACGTCCGCGGCGGTGCGCATCATGACCGCCGGCGCACCTGTTCATTGGCTCCTGGGACCCATAGGGTCCAATGTTAACCAATGCAGCATTGTGCAACGGTCTACAACCGCCTACCGCGATGGTGTGCAACGCCAGCGCAGTTACCCCACAATCCCATTGTCACAGTTTAGAGGTCAGGCAGCCGCCATTTCAGGGGCCCACCTGGCTTCATTTACTACTGCGTCACGTATAGCTAGGCCTATACTCAACACACATACAGGAAGGCTTTTTTGTCTGGTGTAGTCTTGTGTGTAACTGTGGGTACATACCTGGAGGAATAGTGACTGGTTCTTCGCTGTTGTCCTTCTTAGGCACGGTCAGCTGGGACATATGAGAAGATGGCGGAATCCTCCGGTGTACCGACCGCTGGTGGACCTGTTGACAATGGAAGAAAGACATATCATCGTCACCTACCGGTTTGACCGTGCCACAATCCAGGAACTATGTACCCAGTTGGAGCCAGACCTGATGTCACCAATCCGCCATCCGACTGGAATCCCCCCTGACGTGCAGGTGCTGTCAGTGCTCCATTTCCTTGCAAGTGGGTCATTTCAGACAACAGTGGCCATGGCATCAGGGATGTCCCCGCCTATGTTTTTCAACGTGCTGTCCAGAGTGCTGTCTGCCCTGCTGAAACACGTAAGGAGATACATCATTTTCCCTGAGGTTGAGGATTTGCCTACAGTGAAAGGTGACTTCTATGCCCTTGGACATATCCCCAACGTCATAGGTGCCATTGATGGGACCCATGTAGCTCGGGCCCCCCCCGCAGGAGTGAACAGGTGTACAGAAACCGGAAGAGTTATCATTCCATGAATGTCCAGATGGTCTGTTTGGCCGACCAGTACATCTCGCAGGTAAATGCAATGTTCCCTGGCTCTGTGCATGACGCATACATCCTGCGGAATAGCAGCATCCCTAATATGATGGGTCAACTCCAGAGGCACCGTGTATGGCTATTGGGGGACTCTGGTTACCCCAACCTTTCGTGGCTATTGACCCCAGTGAGGAATCCCAGGACCAGGGCAGAGGAACGGTACAATGATGTCCATGGGCGGACTAGGAGGGTAATCGAACGCACCTTCGGCCTTCTTAAGGCCAGGTTCAGGTGCCTCCATATGACAAGTGGATCCCTATTCTACTCACCGAAGAAGGTGTGCGACATCATCATCGACTGCTCCATGCTCCATAATTTGGCATTGCGACGCCAGGTGCCTTTTCTGCAGGAGGATGATCCAGATGACGGTGTTGTGGCAGCTGTGGAGCCTGTGGAGCCATTGGACAGTGATGAGGATGAAGCTGAGGATGAAGAAAACGACAACAGGGAGTCAATCATACAGCAATATTTCCAGTGACACACAGGTGAGAACATTTTCTGGTTTAACATTACATTAACTTTCACACGTCTACCTCTATCCTGTACCTACATTTCACTCACTATTTGTTAATTGAGTTGTACCCTTCCATTTCAGTTTCACAAGTGTGGTAACCTACGTGTCAACTGCTTGCATCCTTCAAGGGCTTGTGATGTGTGACATTGGTATGTTAGCCTTAGAATGGGTAACCCATTATGACACTGTAATTGATAATACAAAGTTCCAAATCATAGACTGACTCAAGATTTTTTTGGCTTTCAAGGGTGTTTATTTAAGTGCTAAAAAATATCAAGGAAGGTGGTAAAATGGTGATGGGTGATGGTGGAGGAATGTCCATGGCAGAGTCCAGTCTATTCGTCTCACAGGTGCACTGCCTCTGGGCATTGGAAGTGGAGCTGGGGCAGTTCCAATATGGACAGGGTGACAAAGTGGGACAGTGGGGGTACAATCAGGGTGGTCTTATTTCCTGGCGGGGGTCTTGCTATTTCCTGGCAGGGGTCTTGCCATCTTGCTCTGTCCTGTTCCTGGATCTCAGGGACCGCTTTTGTGGTGGTTGTCTGTCTGCAGGGGATGGGGTGCTGGTGTGGTGGTCCTGTGGTGGGGCGTCCTGTCCACTAGCGCCGGCGGAGGTGGTGGGCAGTTCGTCGTCCTGGCTAGTGCCAGGGGCCCCTTGGAGTGCCACGGTGTCCCTCAAAGTCTTTTGAATGTCCGTCAGCACCCCTACGATGGTGCCCAGGGTGGAGCTGATGGTCCTGAGCTCCTCCCTGAACCCCAAATACAGTTTGTCCTGCAGACGCAGGGTCTCCTGCAACTTGTCCAGGACCGTGGCCATCGTCTCCTGGGAGTGGTGGTATGCTCCCATGATGGAGGATAGGGCCTCGTGGGGAGTGGGTTCCCTTGGCCTGTCCTCCCTCTGTCGCACAGCAGCCCTCCCAGTTCCCTGGTGTTCCTGTGCCTCCGTTCCCTGGACCGTGTGCCCACTACCACTGCCCCCAGGTCCCTGTTGTTGTTGGGGTAGTGGGTTAGCCTGGGTGCCCTGTAGTGGTGGACACACCGCTGATTGACCTGTCCTGGGTAGGGAGGTTTGGGCCCGCTGGGAGGGTGCTGTGCTGGTGTTACCAGAGGGTGGCAGCTCGGTGTTGGGCTGTGGCTGGGCAAGGGGAACCGACTGTCCTGAGGCCCACGATGGTCCGGGCTGGTCATCAGGATCCAGTGGGGCAGAGCTGCTGTCGTCACTGTGGGCCTCTTCTGGGGGTGGAGTGGTGTTGTCTGGACCCTCTGGTGTGGTGAAGTTCCTTCGGGTTCCTGCAGGGGTATAAGCACATGATTATTGCATCTGTGTGTGTAATGGTGTGCAATGGTTGGGTGTGCGTGATCCCCAGTGCAGGCATTCCTGTGTGGGGGCTTGTGTGGTGATGGTTGGGGGGGTGTTCTGGGTATGTGCAGTGGGCATGCTTTAGTGAGGGGTGCCCATGCTTAGTTGTTTCATGCAGGGCTTGGTGTTGGGATGGGTGCTTGGTGTCATGGGTAGATTGGTGAGGATTTGGGGTGATAGGGGAGGGTGTGAGGGTGGGGGTGTATGATAGCATGCAGGTAGGGTGGGGGATGTGATAGTTAAGATTTGACTTACCAGTGTCCCATCCTCCACCGACTCCTCCGAGGCCCTCAGGATGCAAGATGGTCAGGACTTGCTCCTCCCATGTTGTTAGTTGTGGGGGAGCAGGTGGGGGTCCGCCGCCAGTCCGCTGCACCGCGATGTTGTGCCTGGAGACCGTTGAACGCACCTTCCCCCGTAGGTCGTTCCACCTCTTCCTGATGTCCTCCCTATTTCTTGGGTGCTGTCCCACGGCATTGACCCTGTCCACTATTCTGCGCCATAGCTCCATCTTTCTGGCTATTGATGTGTACTGTACCTGTGAGCCAAATAGCAGTGGCTCTACCCGTACGATTTCCTCCACCATGACCCTGAGCTACTCCTCGGAAAAGCGGGGTGTCTTTGGCGTGACATGGGGTGTTATGTGTGATGTGTGGGGTGGTGTATGTGTTGATGAGTGTAGTGAGTGTAGTGGCATGTGGTGTTTTGTGCGTGGATGTTGTGTGGGTGATGGCGTTGTGTGCCTCTGTGTGATGGGGTTGTCAATAGCTGTGCTGTCTCTCTGGCCTTCTCTCAGAATTTCTGGTTGTAGGGGTTTGTGTGTGATGTGGGTGTGTATTTTATATTGTGTTGGGTGTGTGGGAGTGGTGTGTGTATGTGTATCAGGTGTGTGTATTTCGAATTGTCCAATGTGGCGGTGTTTTGTATATGTGTGTGTATTTTGAGCGCGGCGGTGTGTACCGCCAATGGAATACCGCGGTTGGTCGTAATAGCATGGGCGTGTTTCTGTTGGCGTGGAGGTGGAGGATTTGTTTCCGCCAGTTTATCGCTGACCTTTGGTCTGGCGGTGTTGTGTGGGTGTCTGAATTTCGGCGGATTCCGTGATGTGTGTCATAATAGCTGTGGCGGTCTACCACGGCGGTGTATTGGCGGTCTTCTGCACGGCGGTAAGCGCCTTATACCGCCAATGTTGTAATGACCCCCAATGTTGTTTAATGTATAAATGCGGCAGGACAATAAGTTCATACCATTATCCACAATGGCTAGTGTTCTCCTTACCTATTTGTCTCAAACGTGCGGCAGACTCCATTTCAAAAGCTTCCATATTTCTTTATATATTATATATACGAAACATTTTGAGCTTGGTTTTCTGAGACCTAAAAAGAAATCTTATAAGTCTACATCTTCTGAAAGGAGACTAAGGTGTTATTTTACAGTTGTTAATGTGGAAGATTGTAACTATTGTTCACAAAGTTTCCCCATGATGCTTTATGTTGTCACAATACCAGAATGTTATGTGATGAAGTAACAAGGGTCCAGTCTGCTCACTCTAAAACCCTGTGTGGAGTTAACAAAAGTAGCATAACCATCATTTGTGTCCACTGGCCACAATAACTACCCTTTGGGACCTGAAAGTGTTAGATTAAAGGTGCTGCTCTGAACCCATCTATGGAGCTTCTTCTTCAGTGCCACTTAAAATATTTGACTAATTATCAAATGTAGCTGGTGAGGGAATACTGGGCACATTCATTTCTTTTATTTTTGCCAAGCCTAAACAAGTTGTTTGTTGTATGGTGTCATTGGGAAATATAATTTATAATGGAATAAAGCATGCTCTACATAAATCCTCCCTAGCCTGTATTTGACAATCTCTTATTCCCCACACACTCTTTAATTCAATCAACTTCATCCAATACTCATATGCTTCTATAGCCAACTGGGAAACAAATGAATCTGAGTAAATCAATTTGGTGTCTGTGGGCAAATTTTTCCTTGCTTTTGAAGATGGTTATTCTAAGTAATAGGACTCAGCATCTTTAACATCATGCCCAGTAAAATAAGAAAACGTTTCTATATATAAGTTTTAGAACGTCCTACCGGTGGAATTGGGCAGAGTTACCATTGTGTGTAATTATAAACTATTCTAGGGGTACCAGCTTGATGTAGAAAAGTATGTCCGTAATGGTGATAGCAGAACATTTGCCTGTAATATGCAGTGATCATGTATACATCCTCACGTTCAAAAACAGTATAATATTCAAGCTCATAAATCATAGACTCAATTATTTTTACATCCTAGTCATCAGAAACAACCCCCGGTACAATAATAACCTTCATTGATACTTTAAAAGCATATGGAATTTAAATCTTTTCTGCAGAACCGAATATATCAAATTATACTTTATCCCAGACAATGTCATCAGGAACATGAATACCTGAAATGTTCACAAGGACCAAGTCTCTTTGGACTCTGTGCGAGTATAGGTAAGGTTTTAAAACCTCATCCACCAGTTCAACATTAGAGCATTCAGGAAGGTAATGACCATATATCAGCAGAAAGAAAACAATAATAGAACCAATCCAAAGCAAAAAGGCAAGCAAAGTCAGAAGTATCCACAGATAATACCATTGAGGAACCAAATAGTTATGTTTAAGCCACATGAAGAGCTTACGTGCTTTTGATACAGGTACTATAGATGATGCTGAAGAATTTGAAGAAAAGTGGTCAATGTCGACAAAATAACCAGAAGCATTTTGTGCAAAAACTGGAGCCGGTGCAGGTAAAAGAGAACTGGTAGATGTATCCATTGGTGTTTCATTCATTCAGACACTAAGGTGGTCATTACAACCCTGGCAGACAATGTTAAAGCGGCGGTAAGACCGCCAACAGGCCGGCGGTAAAAAAATTGGAATTGCGACCGTGGCAGAAACCCCCAACAAAGACAGCCACTTTAATACTCCAACCGCCAAGGCGATACAAACAAACAGCTTGGCGGTCACCGCCAACAGACGGGCGGAGGACAAAGTACCGCCCACAGTATCACAACCTACCAATCCGCCACCTTTTCCGGGGCGGATTCACCGCGGACAAAAACACGGCGGAAACAGGACTTCGAAGGGAAAACACTCACCTCTACACACCCCACGAGGAACCAGGACGCCATGGAATCAGAGCTGCAGATCCTGCCAGCCCTTATCTTCTTGCTCCTCTACCAGGAGCACGAACGCCGGCGGCGAAGACCACGGTGAGCACTGCACCTATGACACAGGGGAGGGGGAGGGAAAAAACAGGGACACACACACGCAACACGCATCACGCAACACCCCCACCCCTACCCTCACCCACGACAACACACACACTAATACATCATGATACATTATAGTTACACCCCCCAACACCCCTGGAAGAATGCAAAGACCAAAGAAAATGAGTGTAACCATTGTAATATTTTAAAATCAAGTACGCAAAAATATATATATACACTATAAACAAAATATACACCAAGAATAGTAGTCCAGGTAGTGCTCCATTGAAGTCCGTGGAACACTGGGCCCACACGGTATGGGCGAGGCCCACACAAGATCCCCCACCATGACGGAGAGAACACTGCAGGGGCATCAGATAGCAATAAAACAGGCACCTCAGGGGGAGGGAAAGGGGGGGCACCTCAGCGGGTTGAGTGCACAAGGCCAAATCCACGAGGGGTCACATGCCCACTGTTCAATCCTGGGGAGTGCAAAGCCACAGTCTCTCAAGTCTCCTCAGTGGGTGGTTTGCCCACTGTTCAGTCCTGGAGAGTGCAAAGCCACAGTCTCTCAAGTCTCTACAGTGGGTGGATTGCCCACTGTTCAATCCTGGGGAGTGCAAAGCCACAGTCTCTCAAGTCTCTACAGTGGGTGGGTTGCCCACTGATGCATCCTGGGGAGTGCAAAGCCACAGTCTCTCAAGTCTCTACAGTGGGTGGTTTGCCCACTGTTCAATCCTGGGGAGTGCAAAGACACAGTCTCTCAAGTCTCTACAGTGGGTGGGTTGCCCACTGCTGCATCCTGGGGAGTGCAAAGCCACAGTCTCTCAAGTGGATGGATCTCTCCACTGGTTCTGGAGGGGGCATGGTGCCCAGTGTGCTTCATCCTGCCAAGAACTAAGGTAGTGGATGGATCTCTCCACTGGTTCTGGAGGGGGCTTGGTGCCCAGAGTGCTTCATCCTGCCAAGGACTGAGGTAGTGGATGGATCTCCCCCTGGTTCTGGAGGGGGCTTGGTGCCCAGAGTGCTTCATCCTGCCAAGGACTGAGGTAGTGGATGGATCTCTCCACTGGTTCTGGATCTCTCCACTGGTTCTGGAGGGGGCTTGGTGCCCAAAGTGTGTCATCCTGCCAAGGACTGAGGTAGTGGATGGATCTCTCCACTGGTTCTGGAGGGGGCATGGTGCCCAGAGTGCTTCATCCTGCCAAGGACTGAGGTAGTGGATTGATCTCTCCACTGGTTCTGGAGGGGGCTTGGTGCCCAGAGTGCCTCATCCTGCTCCTGACCGACTCAGTAGCGTCAGTGCCCTTGGCGCTCATGGGCCAGCGGTGCATGTGGCGGCGGTGCCCTGTTCAGCAGTGCTTGTGGCGGCGGTGCCCTGTTCAGCGGTGCTTGTGGCGGTGGTGCCCTGTTCAGCGGTGCTTGTGGTGGCGGTGCCCTGTTCAGCGGTGCTTGTGGCGGCGGTGTCCTTTGCAGTGACTCAGTTGCTGGCGGTCCTTCATGGCCCAGCGGGGCTGGTGCTGGCGGTCCTCTCTGGCCCAGCGGGGCTGGTGCTGGCGGTCCTGTCTGGCCCAGCGGGGCTGGTGCTGGCGGTCCTGTCTGGCCCAGCGGGGCTGGTGCTGGCGGTCCTCTCTGGCCCAGTAGGGCTTGTGCTGGCGGTCTTGTCCGGCCCAGCGGGGCTGGTGCTGGCGGTCCTGTCTGGCCCAGCGGGGCTGGTGCTGGCGGTCCTGTCTGGCCCAGAGGGGCTGGTGCTGGCGGTCCTGTCTGGCCCAGCGGGGCTGGTGCTGGCGGTCCTGTCTGGCCCAGCGGGGCTGGTGCTGGCGGTCCTGTCTGGCCCAGCAGGGTTGGTGCTGGCGGTCCTGTCTGGCCCAGCGGGGCTTGTGCTGGCGGTCCTCTCTGGCCCAGCGGGGCTGGTGCTGACGGTTCTGTCTGGCCCAGCGGGGCTGGTGCTGGCGGTCCTCTCTGGCCCAGCGGGGCTGGTGCTGGTGGTCCAGCACTGGCCCAGCGAGGCTGGTGCTGGTGGTCCTGTCTGGCCCAGCGGGGCTTGTGCTGGCGGTCCTCTCTCGCCCAGCAGGGCTCGTGCTGGCGGTCCTGTCTGGCCCAGCGGGGCTGGTGCTGGTGGTCCTGTCTGGACCAGCGGGGCTGGTGCTGGCTGTGGCCTCTTAGGCAGCAGGGCAGGTGCTGGCGGTGGCCTCTTGGGCAGCAGGGATGATGGCGGTGGGCTCCTCTGCAGCGGGGATGATGGCGGTCTTCTCCGCCATGCTGCTCTTCCCAGACCTGCTGACTTTCTTGTGGCCCTTCCCCACCTTGGAAGGTGTCGCAGCTGACTCCACACTCCCACCTGTACCCCTGGGAGCGGCTTTGGTGGCTGGAGTCTTCCCCCTCTCCCACCGTGCACTGGCCAACTTTTGATGCTTCACAGGTAGGGGACTGTCCATGCTGTGGCTCCGTGCCACACTGGCTGCCCTGGTCGCCGGTGCACTCCAGATTCCGGTGACTACAGGCACCACTGGTCCCGGAGATGTTGTGGCTGAGGTGCTAGGTTGGGACCTGGAGAGTTGGGCCCTAGGAGACGGACGGGGTGGGGGAGGTGTGGGAAAGAGGTCAAGGTTGGACAGGAAACGTTTTTGGGAAACACTGGGATGGGTAGCTGGAGGGGGTTTGGGACTGGAGGAAGAGGTTGTGGTTGTAGGAGGTGTTCGTTTGGTGACTTTGGGTGAAGGTGCATGCGCTGGAGGCTGTCGTGAGGTGGATGGCTTTTGGGTGGGTGTGTGCCTGCGTTTGTGTATCTTGGGAGGTGGCGTCACAGACACACTGGGAGAGGACACAGGGGACGTGTGAATGGCAGTTGGGTGGTGACTGCACATGAGTGGGGTGTGGTGGTGTGTGTGCTGGTGATGGCAGTAGTGGCTGTAGATGTAGTGCATGCAGGTGTGAGTGGAGACGAGACTGGGAGGGAGGAGGGAGACGAGGAGGAGGGGGACACAGTTGAGGCAGTGGATGTTGGTGTGTCTGCATGTGTGTGATGCTTGCGTGAGTGCCTGTGGGATGTGTGGTGCTTATGTTTGCCTGAGCTTCCCTTGTGTGTTGACGTGTGTGCATGCCGGTCTGAAGGTGTGCTTGGGATAGGCTGAGGTAGAGGGGATTGGGTCTGGGTGGAGGAAGTTGGAGGGGGGGGGCTAGACACAGGGACAATGGCTGCCATCAGTGCTGAGGCCAGAGTCTGAAAAGCTCGCTGAAGGGCCGCCTGACCAGAATGAATGCCCTCCAGGAATGCATTTGTTTGTTGCAACTGCTTTTCAACACCCTGGATGGCATTCAAAATGGTAGACTGCCCAACAGTGAGGGACCTGAGAAGGTCAATGGCCTCCTCACTGAGGGCAGCAGGGGTGACTGGGGCAGGGCCTGAGGTGCCTGGGGCGAAGGTGATGCCCACCCTCCTGGGTGAGCGGGCACGGGGCAAAGGCTGAGGGGCTGCTGGGAGGGCGGTGCTGGTAGGGGGGGTGGCGGCTGTACCTGTAGATGTGGGGGGCACAGATGTTGCCACCACCACAAGGGAGCTCCCATCAGAGGACGAGTCCGGGTCACTGGTGTGAGCTCCTGTCCCCGCCGTGGAGCTCCCTTAGCCCTCCGTCCCACTGGTGAACTCCGAGTCCGTTGTCTCGCCCTCCAGGGCCATGTGGGATGCAGCTCCCTCCTGCTCCATTGCCACTACTCCTCCGCCTGATGATGCTAATGCACACAAGAACAGGGAGACCACAAAAATGAGGGGGGGACAGAAGAAAGACATGTTGAGTATATGCATTACCGCTACCGTTGGCGGACACAACAGACACAAAAGCCCCCTGCACTACGCCGCGCACTTGGCCTCCACTGTTCAGTCACACATACCTAGGCCTAGCCTCAACACACATACAGGCCAATTTTCAGATTATGATTCGTGTTCTGTGTAAGCTGTGGGTACGTACCTCTGAGCTGTTTGACTCTGTGCTCGCTGTTGTCCTACATAGGCACAGTCCGCTGGGACATGTGAGGAGATGGCGGCATCTTCCGGTGTACAGACCGCTGGTGGACCTGTCGACAATGGAGGAAAGACATGAGATCATCACCTACAGACTTGACCGTGCCACAATCCAGGAACTGTGTGCCCAGCTGGAGCCAGACCTGATGTCAGCTATCTGCCATCCCACGGGAATCCCCCCTCAAGTGCAGGTGCTGTCAGTACTCCATTTCCTCGCAAGTGGGTCATTTCAAACAACAGTGGCCATAGCATCAGGGATGTCCCAGCCTATGTTTTCCAACGTGTTGTCCAGAGTGTTGTCTGCCCTGCTGAAACACATGCGGAGCTACATCGTTTTCCCTCAGGTGGAGGATTTGCCTACAGTGAAAGGAGACTTCTATGCCCTGGGACATATCCCCAACATCAGAGGTGCCATTGATGGGACCCATGTGGCTTTGGTATCCCCCCGCAGGAGTGAACAGGTGTACAGAAACCGTAAGAGTTATAATTTCATGAATGTGCATATGGTGTGTTTGGCAGACCAGTACATCTCCCTTGTGAATGCAAGTTCTCTGGCTCAGTGCATGACGCCTACATCCTGCGGAATACCAGCATCCCTTATGTGATGGGTCAACTCCAGAGGCACCGTGTATGGCTAATAGGTGAGCACCTGGAAGCAAGTCAGTGGGAATGGTTGTCTGGGTCTGGGGATATCCCTCCAGGTTAGTGTGTGTCTAACAGTTGTCCCTCACCATTTGCAGGTGACTCAGGTTACCCCAACCTGTCATGGCTACTGACCCCAGTGAGGAATCCCAGGACAAGGGCAGAGGAACGCTACAATGAGGCCCATGGGCGAACTCGGCGGATTATTGAGCGGACCTTCGGGCTCTTGAAGGCCAGGTTCAGGTGCCTCCATGTGACAGGTGGATCCCTATTCTACTCACCAAAGAAGGTGTGCCAGATCATTGTGGCCTGCTGTATGCTTCACAACTTAGCTTTGAGACAACAGGTGCCTTTTCTGCAGGAGGATGGTCCAGATGGCGGTGTTGTTGCAGCTGTGGAGCCTGTGGACAGTGAAGACGAGGAAGCAGAAGAAGAGGACATGGACAAAAGGAACTCGGTGATCCTGCAATATTTCCAGTGAGACACAGGTAAGAATACAAACCTGCCTACTACATGTACTTTAACACTACTACCTCTCATCTGTCTGTCATTTTCACCCAGTGTATGGTCACTGAGTTGTCACCTTCCCTTACGATTTCACAGATGTGGGTCCCACAGTGTGACATCTGCTTTGTTTCCTCATGGACTAGAGCTGTGTGACATAGGTATGTTGACATTACAATTGAAAGAGCATTTTGCCACAGTAATTGCTAATACACTATTCTGAAATCACAGACTGACTCCAGATTGTTTTGTGCTTCAAGGGTGTTTATTTAAGTGCTCAATATTGGAGGGGGTTGTAAAATGGTGAGGGGTGGTGGTGGAGGAATGTCCATGGCAGAGTCCAGTCTATTGTTCTCACAGGTGCATTGCCCAAATGGGCATAGGAAGCGGAGCTGGGGCAGTTTGAGGATGGACAGGATGACAAAGTGGGACAGAAGGATGACATTCAGGGTGGTCTTATTTCTTGGCGGGGGTCTTGGCATCGTTCTCTGTCTGTGTCCTGGATCTCAGGGACCGTTTGCGGAGTGGTTCTCCCTCTGCAGGGGGTGGGGTGCTGGTGTGGTGGTCCTTTGGCGGTGCCTCCTGTCCACTAGCGTCGGCAGAGGTGGTGGGCAGTTCATCGTCCATGCTAGTGTCAGGGGCCCCTTGTTGTGCCACTGTGTATCTCCTGGTGTTGAGTACTTCTTTCAGCACCCCTACGATGGTGCCCAGGGTGGAATTGATGGCTCTGAGTTCCTCCCTGAAGCCCAAATACTGTTCCTCCTGCAGGCACTGGGTCTCCTGAAACTTGGCCAGTACCTTTGCCATCGTCTCCTGGGAGTGGTGGTAGGCTCCCATGATGGAGGAGAGGGCCTCATGGAGAGTGGGTTCCCTTGGCCTGTCCTCCCCCTGTCGCACAGCAGCCCTCCCAGTTCCCCTGTGTTCCTGGGCCTCCGTCCCCTGGACAGTGTGCCCACTACCACTGCCCCCAGGTCCCTGTTGTTGTTGGGGTGGTGGGTTAGCCTGGGTTCCCTGTAGTGGTGGACACCCAGCTGATTGACGTGTCCTGGGGACAGAGGTATGTGCCCGCTGGGTGGGTGCTGTGTTGGTGTTTCCAGAGGGGGGAAGGTCTGTAGTGGCCTGTGACTGTGTGAGGGGAACCGACTGTCCCGAGGTCCCCGATGGGCCGGGCTGGTCATCTAGATCTAGTTGGACAGAGCTGCTGTCATTACTGTGGGCCTCTTCTGTTGGTGGTGTGGACATGTGTGGACCCTCATGTCCAGTGACATTGGGTAGGGGTCCTGCAGGGATATAAAAAGATGTTTATTACATCTGTGTGTGCCATGGTGTGCAATGGGTGGGTGTCCGTGTACCCCAGTGCTTGCATTCCTGTGTAGGACCTTGTGTGATGGTGGTTTAGGGGGGTGTATGGGTATGTGCAGTGGGCATGATTTGGTGATGGGTGTCCATACTTTGTTGTTGCATGCAGGGCTTGGTGTTGGGATGGGTGGGTTGTGATAGTGGGACATTTGTGAGGAGTAGGATTGATGGGGGTGAGGGTGAGGGTGGGGGTATGTGATGGCATGCAGGTAGGGTGGGGGATGTAATAGTTAAGATTTGACTTACCAGAGTCCATTCCTCCATCTACTCCTGCGAGCCGTCAGGATGCAGAATCGCCAAGACCTGCTCCTCCCATGATGTTAGTTGTGGGGGAGGAGGCGGGGGTCGTCCGCCAATCCGCTGATCCGCAAGGTGGTGTCTTGAGACCACGGAACGCACCTTCCCCCGTAGGTCGTTCCACCTCTTCCTGATGTCATCCCGATTTCTTGGGTGCTGTCCCACTGCGTTGACCCTGTCCACTATTCTGTGCCACAGCTCCATCTTCCTAGCTATGGAGGTGTGCTGCACCTGTGATCCGAATAGCTGTGGCTCTACCCGGACGATTTCCTCCACCATGACCCTGAGCTCCTCCTCAGAGAACCTGGGGTGTCTTTGCCGTGCCATGGGTTGGTGTGGGTGATGTGTGGGGTGGTGTGTGTAGTGATAAATGGGGTGATATTTAGTGGTGTGTTGTGTGAGGTGTGTGGAAGTTCTGTGGGTGATGGTATTGTGTGCCTGTGGATGTTTGGTAGTTGTTTGTGGTGTCTCTCTCTGGCCTTCGTTCGGGATTTTGGTCATAGGGGTTTGTGGGTGATGTGGGTGTGTGTTTTATATTGTATTGGGTGTGTGGGTGTGGTGTGTATATGTGTATCAGGTGTGTGTGTTTCGAATTGTCCAATGTGGCTGTGTTTTGTATATTGTTGTGTATTTTGAGCGCGGCAGTGTGTACCGCCAATTGAATACCGCGGTTGAAAGACCGCCGCGTGGATTCGTGTGTCGTGATAGTGTGGGCGTATTTCTGTTGGCATGACGGTGGAGGTTTTGTTTTCGCCAGTTTATCACTGACCTTTGGTGTGGTGGACTTGTGTGGGTGTCTGAATTTGGGCAGATTCCGTGCTGTGGGTCATAATAGCTGTGGCAGAATTCCACGGCCGCGGCGATGTGTTGGCGGTCTTCTGCATGGCGGTAAGCGGCTTTTACCATCAATGTTGTAATGAGGGCCTAATTCATTCACTCATGGAGCACTCAGAGACTCTTGCACCCACTCACACAAACACTCAGAGACTCATAAACCCATTCACACACCCATTCAGATACTCACGCCTACTCACACACCCGCTCAGATACTCATGCACCCACTCACAGACCCACTCAGACACTCACGCACTCATTCACAGACCCACTCACAGACTCAGGCATCCACTCATAGAGCAACTCAAACACACACATTCACAGACCCACTCAGACACTCATGTACCCACTCACAGATCCACTCAGACACTCACTCACCTACTCACAGACCCACTCAGTGAGGCATACACTCACAGACCCACTCAAAGAGTTATGCATCCACTCACACATCCACTCAGAGACTCATGCACCTACTCAGAGACCCATGCACGCACTGACAGACCTACTGAGGTACTCATGCAAACACTCACAGACCCACTCAAAGACTTGTGCATGCAGGGTTGAGTGATTATATGGGGTTGCCTGAAAGTCCTGGCTGCAGGCCAGTCACTGCAGACAACCCGTGCCGTACGGAGTCAAAGGCTATGCATAGCGCAGATTCGTGTAGCTATAGTGGGTAGGCTGCAAGGCCTGGTTGCAGGCCAGGCCATGTGGCCAAACCCTGCTGCGCACGGCTAAAGGCATTGTGGTAGTAGCATTAACATATAGCAATTAAAATTACTTTACATTTAAAAAACTGTAGAAATTCACTGAAAAAAACCCAAAGGTATATGTGTATATATCTATATCTATATATATATATATATATATATATATATATATATATAGTTGCCACTAGGTAGTTATAGTGAGGACCTAGTTTATATAGAAAAAAACATTTTTTTTACTTGCCTCTGTCTTTAGTGCTGGTTGACAATTCTTCACAAAATTTTCCAAAAAAATACAATGCTCACACCAGGTGCTATCTGAAAAGTTTTGGGATGATCTGTCAAAAGAGTCGCTGAGAAGAAGGGGAGGTCCCAAAACATGTTTTCTTCATGTTAATTTCCATAGGGATTTTGAACAGCTATAGCTGCTGAACCACTGCACGGATTTACACCAAATCTGGCAGAAATCTAACTCTTGGACCAGAAAGAGCCCTTTTTGTTATTTGGTGTAAAACTGTGCAGTAGTTTTTGAGATAGTAAAGATAATTCAAATTTGTATATATAGAGACAAGAAGGCTCCGTGAACCCTCCCGCTCTCGTGCTGAGATCTGATTGGCTGCCAACATTTCAATAAGCAAGGATTGGCAGCCATCTTGGGAGTTGGGTCCCAGAAAAAAAGATAAAAAGTAAGAAAAGGGGCTAAGGTAGGGATCTTAACTCTTAACTCTGGTACTGGCATCCAAAGGGACCTCCCAGATCAAAAAAGTACTTTTTTTTATATTTTCACTGAGAGTCACAGCAGATCCATTGATCCAGTGAAATTAAAAACAAAAAAAGTGTAGGCTGTTGCATTTGTTTTAATAAATCCCCTGGTGGGCCAGGTCCCTGGGGCATGTCAAAAATAAGGAGGGGGTCCATGCCCCCCCCCCTCCTAGAGCTTATCTGTGCCCCATGGACCGCCAACTTCCTGGGGCTTAAATGAACAGTATGCAGGGCCCCTTGCATCCGGGGACCACCACCTCCCCAGGAAAGAAAATTGTTAATATATTAAGGGGGGTCCGCAGGAACCCCCGAGCCCTGGGGACTGCCAACTCCCCAGGGCTGAAGAAAATATAATGAAGGGTGTCCGTGGTAGACACCAGGTCCCTGGGAACGCCACCTCCCTAGGGCTAGCTTTAACATTGGAAGGAGGCCACGTGTCCCCCCTTGTGGAGCCAATATTACCCCTGGGGACCACCACCCCACAGGGCTGGCTCCTGATATGTCACAGGGAGCCCACCCCCAGGACATAGCAGTTTACTTATGCTTGGTGGGAGCTTTGACAACTCCCACTAAGAAAAAGCAAACATAATTTTGCTTTCTGCAAATGTGCCTGTTTCTGAAGGACAACGCGTTTCGACATTACAGCCTTTCCCAAGTAAAGTGGCTATTTCCCATCAAGAAAAAATAGAACAGCCCAAACACCATTAAAAGACATAGGACCTGATTTAGACCTTGGCGGTAGCCGTCCCACCATTGATTTTCCTGCTGAAAACCCACCCTATTTAGATGTTAACAGGAGCATAGGTGAGAGATCACCAATGGTCTGCCGTTACCACCAAGAATCACCACTCACGGTAACATAAGCAAAAGTGTCTGGCTGCAGTACTCCAGCCCCTTTTTCTGCCATGCAATGATGCCATACAACATTGCAATGTTGTATGGCATCAACATGATGGTTGAGACACATTCAACCCACATGAGGATTTCTGGAGTTTTAAGTTAATCAGACAGTTAAAAAGGTTAAACAACTCTCCCTTGATGCTGCTGTTGGGCCCTCAACTGTCCATCAGGCTCTGGGTAGGCCAGAACAAGGATGCGTGCCATTATGGGGGTCAGGATGCGGCGTCCCTGCTTGGATCGTTAGGACTGCCCGAGCTGACCTTCCGCAGACTCACACGCCCAGACTCGGAGGTCTTCCCTACTCTTCTGGCAATGCAGGCTGCGCCGCTTATGGACCCCCATGGTCTGCATCTTCTTAGCAATGGCATTCCAGATTTCCCACTTTTGATGGGTGTTGATCCATTTTAGTTATAGCGTCATACATGTTATTTTAGCAAACTAGACCTGCCTCTGTGCACTTTAACCTAAACACATTTTGTTCAGCTTTGTTTTATTATTTTAACAATAGCCACATTTGCGGTCTTGTTTTATTTTCTCTATCCAGCTGTCCTTTGCCTAGGCCGGCACTGCGTTCTTAAACAAGACATTTCTTTCACTCTGTGCTTTTCTCAAGGCTGCAGTAAGATAGGTTGCCGGAAAATGTGGTAAAGCTTTGTCTCTAGTTTACATAAAAACATACACATTCTTACGTAGGGCTCCTTTCTTGGAACACCAGCTGTTTTATTGTAAAAACACTACTTTGACCCATGTACCTTAGAGGGAGATTCCACCAAGATGACCACAAATGTATGCTGAAGTTTAGGGCTTTGCTGCAGCTGCTTATGTAGACTACTGGCCTCTTGATCAGGTACGAGGGGTGATGACTTCTCAGGGGAACCTGAAGGGCAGAACTAGAACTTAACATGCTGTGATCTAGCATAGCCTAGGTAGGAGCTATTTTAATGATTCTAGTGACAATATGGTAGTGTTATTTTTATGCCTTACTCTCCTTGTCACAATTTTAATCCTGTCATGCTTCAGCATCCTGGTTTTGCAGTACATGCTTTCTTGTCTAAGAAAGCATGTACTGCCTCTGATTGTCCTTGTATATGTGAGACTAATGTAACTGAGGGAAACGGATGAGATCTGAGTGACCACGATTTCCCTGAGGAGTCAATTGTGTCATGCGCTCGGCTGCCCAATCATCCCTGCTCTTGGGTGGAGATGAGGCACTGCTAGTTAGCTGGATCAAAACCCGGATTAGGCTGACAGGTATCACCTGTAGTGGGTTCAGACTCAGTCTCCCACAGTGCAAGTGATTCTGCATCCCAAATCCAGTAGTTTCATTAGGATAATGAGAGCCTACGTGACAGATCTGTTTGGATGACAGAAAAGAACAAGAAAAGACCTTTTGAGTGATTTGGTTTGTCTGTAGTGCTGTGACACAATTTTGTTGCATCGCTTACATGCATTCACCAAACAGTAAATTAATCTTTTCCTAAAACATTTAGAGCATCCTAGGAAATACTGATATGCAATGATCTTTTGAGCGCCTTCAACACTTTCTATCACCTCATCCTACCTACCCATTCAGGCTCAAAACATCATCTAGGGCAGGGCTACGAAACATTTCCTGTTGTAAGACCCACTCCTGATTACTCACAATAATTGTGAAGTACTAAATGCAAAACAAACTGTACAATCCTTGCACATAACCACATGCACAGCTACATTGGCTGAACACATGTGTGCAGGAATGGGACATACTTGTATGGATGATTGAGTGTTTTGGCATTTGAACTTGCAGCACCAAACAAATCCTTAACTTTAAAAATCTTCTTCCACTTAACATCATCATCCTTTCAACATTGGCTGTATGTTGTCACTCATACGATTGTTACATTGTCTACTGGCCTCTGGCAGTAAGGGGCCTCCAGTTTGTCTGATGAAATTGGAACTGTCAGTCACATGGACAGATATTATAAATTATCCTTTCAGGTAACTTTACGTTTCCATGCACAAACATTTCTAACAATGGCTAACAACATTCTGTCCCCAGCTAAATCATTCAGTTCACTACACTGCAATCTTAGCACTTCACCCATGACTATAAAGGGACAAATTAGCCTGTGGACAAAAAAAGAACCAGTTACTTAGTCAAACATTTCCCATTCAGACATGTACCTGTTCCTCTGAGGCTCCATAGAGCTGGTTGTACAGGGAGAGGACCTCCCTGGCAGGGAGCACCGGCAATAGTGCCCCGGGGAAAGTAATACTTCTGTAGATAGTATTTTGAAAAAAATACATTAAAAAGAAGCTATTTGCAAATAATACATTTCAAATATTAAAAAATTAGATAGGGAAAAAAGTGATTTTTGCAGTAAAAAGCATTTGAATACATTGTACGTACATGTATGACACAATGAGATTTAGATGTGTGCTGATTATCAAGGTATGGTTTGACCAGTTAAGCTGAGAATTTCTTTTCCATACAAGCGGACATTTGAAAGGTACTGGAGGAAAGGGATTGTATACATTTTTTTGGCTAAATAGGCAAACTATCCTGTCCTAAAACCTACCCAGCTCTGTCCTAAAAATACCCCTACCCCACGCCCTAATGGTAAAACCTACCCTGTCCTAAAAACTACCACTCCCTGTCCTAAAAACTACCCCCACCCCTCACCCTGCCTCGCTCTAAACCCCAAAACCTACCCTGTCCTGAAAACTACCCCACCCTGTCCTAAAAACTACCCAATCCCTGACCTAAACCCTAAAATCTATCCTGTCCTGAAAATTACCCCGCCCTGTCATAAAAACTACCCCGGACCCCCACCCAGACCTAAACCCTAAAACCTACCCTGTCCTAAAAACAACCCTACCCTGTCCTAAAAACTACTCTGATCTCCCATCACAAACTCTAAAACCTATGCTGCCCTATCCTAAAGACTACCCAACCCACTGCCCCACCCTAAACCCTGAAAGCTACCCTACCCTGTCCTAAAACCTATCCTGCCCTGTCCTAAAAACAGTCCTGACCCCTCTGCCCTAATGGTAAAACCTACCCTGTCCTAAATACTACTCCTCCGTGTCTTAAAAGCTACCCTGACCCCCGATGTACTGAAACCTAAAACCTACCCTTTCCTGTCCTAAAAACTACCCCGACTGCCCATCCTAAACCCTAAAATCTACCCTGTCCTCAAAGCTACCCCTCCCTGTCCTAAAATCTACTCCCACCCTAAACCCTGAAACCTACCCTGCCTTGTCCTGAAAACTACCCCTTCCCCGTCCAAAACCCTAAAAGCTACCCTATCCTGTCTTAAAACCTAGCTCACCTTGTCTTAAACAATTTCCCTGACCCTAGCCCTAATCTGTAAAACCTACCCTACCTTTTTCTAAAAATGACCCGACCCCCGCACCAACCCTAAAATCTATCCTGTCCTAAAAACAACCCCACCCTGTCCTAAAAACTACCCAACTGCCCTTCCTGAACACTAAAATCTACCCTGTCCTAAAACCTACCCCACCCTGTCCTAAAAATTACCCTGGCCCCAGCCCCAAACCGTAAACCTATTCTGCCCTGTCCTAAAAACTATCCCGACCCCCTACTCCCACCCTAAACTGTAAAAGCTACCCTGCCCTGTCTAAAACCTACCCCACCCTGTTCTAAAAACTATCCCAAACCCCACCCTAAACCCTAAAGTCTACCCTGTCCTAAAAACTACCCTACCTTGTCCTAAAAACTACGTGAACCCCAGCCTCATCCTAAACCCTAAAAGATATTCTGCCTTGTCCTAAAACCTACCACATCCTGTCCTAAAAACGACCCGACCCCCGCCATAAAGCCTAAAACCTACCCTTTCCTAAAAACTACTCCATCCTGTCTTAAAAACTACCTCAAAACTCTGCCCCCTCACTAAACCCTAAATCCTATCCTGTCCTAAAACCTACCGAGCCCTGTCTGAAAAACTATCCTGATGCCCCCGCTCTAAAGCCTAAAACCTACCCGTCCTAAAATCTACTCCACCCTAAAAGCTACCCTGCTCTGTCCTAAAAACCTACCCGCCCTGTCCTCAATACAACCCCAACCCTCCATCCCACCCTAAACCCTAAAACCTACCCTGTCCTAAAAACTACCCCGACTCAGTCCTAAAAACTACCCCAACCCCCCTCCACCAAAACCGGCCCCACTTACCTCTCTCTCCTCTAGTCGCTGCTTCTTCTTGGACTGCTCTCTCTTCTGTTATCACGCATATGCATGGTAAAGGCATGTGTGCTAAATGCATGTTCAGTAAAGACATATGCGTGGTAATGGCAGTGAGGTCAATGCATAGAATTGCACTGACTGCGTTGCTAGTGATGTTTCCCACCATATCCTAACTGACCATGGTTGTTGGCACCACTGAGGAATCCAGCAACTCCAGGAGAAGCCTGCTTCAGTGAGGCCCATGGAAGAACACGGAGGCCAATGGAGCTGGCTTTTGGGCTTCTAAAGGCCAGGTTTAAATACCTCAACAAGACCAGTGGCGCATTCCTCTACTCACCTGATAAGGTGTTGCAAATCACAGTTGCCGGCTGCATGCTCCACAACATCACCCTGTGACAGAACATCCCAATAAATGCAGAGGGTGGAGACCGTGAAGAGTCCCCAGGTGAGGATGTTGAAATACCCAATGAAGATGGCAGTGGTGAAGAAGAAGGAACTGACCTAAGTCAAGATGTCATTGACCACTTCTTATAAGTGTACCTTTACATATTGTATTCCCTAATGTCAGTACAACTTATGACTTAGGGAACATATCAGTCTGCAATGGTAATTTGCTAGGAATGGCCAGTTCAGGATAGTCCAAGGCAAAGATGTTAGTGGATCAGAGTTTCCCTACATTGACTACTGTTGTTTGTTGCCATAGATTAACTTTGTGTCTGCATATGCGTCATCCTAACTTGTTATTTAAATCTAATATGCAGAATCGATAATTATCCCTTGTCATTCTGTTTCAGGGTCCTTCACTGTCATCTTCATTTGGACATTTCAGAGTTGTGACATTTGCAGTGATATGTTGCTGTTGGAAAACACAAAGGCGGTCATTCTGACCGCGGCGGTCGGCGGTCGCCGCCCGCCAAGCGGTTCCAGCCGAAAGACCGCGGCGACCATTCTTGCTTTCCCGCGGGGCCGGCGGGCGACCGCCAGAAGACCGCCGGCCGGCCCAGCAGGAAAACCCGTTCAACAATGAAGCCGGCTCGGAATGGAGCCGGCGGAGTTGCAGGGGTGCGACAGGTGCAGTGGCACCCGTCGCGATTTTCACTGTCTGCAAAGCAGACAGTGAAAATCTTTGTGGGGCACTGTTAGGGGGCCCCTGCACTGCCCATGCCAGTGGCATGGGCAGTGCAGGGGCCCCCAGGGGCCCCACGGCACCCGTTCCCGCCATACTGGTTCTGGCCGTGGACACCGCCAGAAACAGGCTGGCGGGAAGGCGGTCGGAATCCCCATGGCGGTGCTGCAAGCAGCGCCGCCATGGCGGATACCCTGGGCCAGCGGGAAACCGGCGGGAAACCGCCGGCTCCCCTTTTCTGACCGCGGCTTTACCGCCGCGGTCAGAATCGCCCAGGAAGCACCGCCAGCCTGTTGGCGGTGCTTCCGCCGCCCTCCGCCATGGCGGTCATGGACCGCCAGGGTCAGAATGACCCCCAAAGTGAGCATATGTTGGTTCTTGGACAGACACCTATTTGGGATGGACAAATCTTGTACAAAGACAACTTGCACTGTGATTGAATGGAAGTTCAGGAGATTGTATCAGACCTCTTTTCTGTGTGATTTAGCCATAAAAGCAATATGTGTCACTTAACTTGCTAAACCATATGTGTATGTCAAGCCATAGCATACTGTTCTTCTTTCACAATGGCTAAATCTTCAATTTGTGTTCAGTGGAGGTAGCTGCTGTTGTATCTCCTCATAACTGATAGATTGTTTTAGCACACCACTGAATGGTGGTTATGACTTTGCACCAGATCCTGTCACAGTGTCCTGTAATGGTCATATGGCCTCAAATTGTTAATCTGACAACATTTAGACTATTGGTGTTATTGTTGTAGGGTTCATTTTAAAAGGTGAGGATGTATGGCTCTAGCTGAGGTCATGCATCAAAGAGAGTTTGTCTACTTAATTTCATCCCATCGAAATTCCCTTTCTTCCATGCAGTCAAAGTTGTGGTGTGTCCACCTCTAAATGGCACAGACCACTAGGGTTATGCGTGATTTGTGAAACTCAGCTTTGATTTAATCAAGGACTTGTTACCTACATATATATGTAACCAATACATCGGGATTTTGTTTTGGTTTGTTTGAATGAAATGGGTAACACATTACCTCTTTGTCATTTCTAATTTTCCTTTGCAAATAAATGTTCAAAAGATTTGACAACATGATGGTGGAAGACAGACATGACAAATGAAATGCCACAATAAATCAAAGACTTGTAGTTTGTGTCCATATCATTTAGTTGCATTACACAAATGAACATAAAGGTGATTCAAACAATGCGAAAACTAACCACAAAAGTATATCATGGTGAATGGAAGTATAGTAGTGGAGCGAAAAACAGTTAGGAGTCCAATGTACAAAATACAGCTGTTCTCAAAAAAGGCAAATGTGTCCCTCAAATACTCCACGGAGTGAATGGTAGACACACACTGGAGGAAATTAGGATCTGCGTCTCATAGAGGTAGTTGTGGAGGTCTTGCCATCCTCTCCTGGTGGTTCAGATGCCTATCCCCTCAGGGGAGGAGTGGGGGCATGGGTGCAGGGACTGGGGTGGGTGGATCAGGCGCCTATTGTGAAAGGACATCCCAGTCTGTGGCTGGCAGTGATGTACTTGCTCTAGATGTGGAACGACCACAGAAAAGGCAGGTGGTATGGGAAAAGCCCTGCACATGGCAATAGATGTCAAAAAGCACACCAGTCAGGGAGCTAATTTTCTCATTGTGGTTTTGTATTTCCAACCTGAGCTCTTGCTGCACTCCTTGATCTCCCGGAGCTCAGTTACGACCTGGCCCATCAAGTCCTGTGAATGTTGTACTGCTCCCAAGATTTAGTCAATGGTAGTCTGGCTGACAAAGACACCAGTGCCCTCACTTTGCTGGCCCACAGATTCCCTCCCATGACCTCTCCCCCACTACCCTGTGCCCTTGAGTCAGTGTGCCCCATCCCATTGGGTCGTGGCATGAATGGAAGTGATGTTGGTGTTGTCGTAACAGCAGCCAGGACTGGGGATACAAGATTGGTGTATAGTTCCTCTGTACACAGGAATTAGAGACATGGTGATACTACAATGTTGTTTCAGCTGGGATGGGAGGTGTAGGTGTGGGTGAGTATGACCACTGGAGATGTCTAGCCATACAGACCAGATGGAGCAGGCTGCTCCCTATCATCTGGATTTGCAGGACTGGGGTTCCCCCTGAAAGCTTGATCCTGGTCTGGAGTGGCGGTGTCTTGAGAGACAGACAGTAGTACACTTGCACAGGGGATTGGACCTGAGAAGAAAGCAGTCAATGTGAAATTAAAATCTAGTTTGTACTTCATATTTGTCTTTAGCTACGAATGGGGTAAACTCAAAAAGTAAAATCAAACTGATAGAGTGATTAGCCCTTGTGTGATTTTCATTATTTTACACATGCAGGTAGATTTACACAGATGTAAATTCCAGTGATGATGTTGTAGAGATGTCCTGAAATGCTAAAGTTATTTCCCAATGGTTTATCCTGTGCAATTGTTCAGTTATTTCTGAATTGTACATTACATGTACCAGATATTCAAACCAACACAATTGTGAGTAGATTAGAGTACTTGACCATTCCATGGTCTAACAGGCTACAAAACATTAAACAAACTGTGGTTCAACTTAATATTTAAACAGTCATTGGTCACCAAATGGACAGTGCAAAGTAAAGTGTGTGTGGCTACTACTTCTATTCAGCATGCCACATCACATGGTAGGAAATCTTGGATTCAACAGACTATGAATGATGTGAGCATTTACATCACTTCAATGTGGCTATGACAAAGGTGTTAACATGCTTAAAATACAAAACTGACATGTTCATCCATAGCATGACATGGTAACTGTCTAATGCACACACTTTTGAGATGTATGCACATATGGAAGCAAAGGAAGGTGCAGCACCATTAGTTACATTATTGCTTTGCAGATACAAAAACAGGGCATCATGGTAGTTGTAGTCATCTGTTGCCACCATAGACAATACTTGTTTAAAAAGTGAGTTACACAAATCTGTTTCAAAAACTAAGTGGAGATGAACACACAGTTCCAACACCTACGGATATGATGTGAATATGTGAAAATATCACTTACAAACACTACACCTTCATGTGTAAATGGATTATGTTTTGGACCTATTTTTGGGAGAAGAACAACACACATTGATAGAATACAAGGGACTAAGCAATTGCACGGGATAAACCATTGGGAACAATACACAATCTGACTAAACATATTGCACATTGTTAAAAAGTGAGATACAACCATGATGCTGGCAATTGGTATGAAACAAGATGTTTTGTGGAGTCAAGTTTAGATATTGCTTTTTTGATAAGGGTGTTGAACCATTCTAAACATCTAACCTAAGGTCAGGACTCCATTTGTGATTTTTGAGACAATGCTAAGTGCAACTTACCAGACTCCACTCCTCCAGGGATTCTATTAAAGCCTTCAGGATGTAAGATCTGCAAGACCTTCTCCTCCTAAGGAAATAGCTAGAAAGAGGCCTGGGGAACCACTAACAGTCATCTGGGCCTCCAGGTGGTATATGGAGGCCAGGGAATGGACTTTCCCCTCCTGGTCATTCCCTCTCTTCTGAACCTCCTCCTGTGTGTGCAGATTATTTGCACCAGCATTCTCTCTGTCTACTATTTTGGACCATCTTTTCTGAGATATGGTTGTATTTTGTACTTGAGCTCCAAACAATTGTGGCTCTGTTCTAATGATTTCTTCCACCATGACAGGCAACTCTTCCTCTGTGAAATGGGGATTTCTCCTCCTTGCCACTGTGAATATTTGTTAAAAAATGTAGGGGTCATTATGAATTTGGCGGTAAACACCGTTCCCTGCAGTGGTGACGATGAACAGAGACCTGCCATTGGCGTTAAACAGAAACCCACCATATAAACATGAAAAAATCAGAATCTGTAAAAAATTTCCCAGCCACCAGTCACCGCCAGGACTTTGTCAGCGAAAATGCAGGACATCCCACCTGCCACCGCCGAGCACACAAACTCCCGGCCCTCCAAATAATGATACACAAATCACAGCGGCGATCAGTGAAGTCAAACAACCATTGGCGATACAGACTGCCACGGCCAGCAATGGAACACAACAGTAAGAATTGCACACATTGGCAAGTTTGAAACCCACACACCTGACACACATCCACAACATTATAAAACATTCACAGACACACCCACAATTCTTTGCATTCATTGCCAATGGGACAACTGAGATTGAGAACTCCAAAAGCAGACACTGAATGCCACAACAGACGAATCACACACCCACCCACACAACAGCACCTTCACCTAGATCCACACAACACACCACTCACAACACACACCATGGCACCCCCTAAGCACCCACGCTTCACAGAAAGGGAGCTAAGGACCCTGATGGACGAGATACTGAAGGTCGAGCCACAATTATTCGGGGCACAGGTCCAGCACACACCCATCGCCAGGAAGATGGAGTTATGGCAGACCATTGTCAACAAGATCAATGCAGTGGGACACCATCCACGCATGAGGGACGACATCCGCAAGAGATGGAACGACCTGCGTGGGAAGGTGAGGTCCATGGCATCCCGGCACAACATTGCAGTCCAGAAGACTGGTGGAGGACCTCCACCAACACCACCGACTACACTGACTGGGAGGAAAAGGTACTGGCCATCCTGCACCCTGATTGCCTCACTGGACTCACTGGAGGAATGGACTTGGGTAAGTCGTCTACAATTACCCCACCGGTCTTACCCACCGTGTTCATAATGAGGGCCATAGTGCCAAAAAAATTTAAAATAATGAAAGAAAGTAAAATTAACAAAAAACATAGAGAGAATGAGGAACACAGAAAAAATATGTCTCCTCTAGTTAAAATTCTGCTGGCTGCATGATCTTCTGTAGCGTGATGCCAAAGGATCATGGTCTGAAATGGAGTGTGTTTTATAATTTGTCTTGCAGGTGTTCACAATTGTCCAATATACAACTAGTAGCCAACCAGTGGCCACAGCCATGATACCAAACTGAACGGTCTTGCGATGGGCTCCGACCATCATTGGCCCACTGTTGACACACCGCCAGCATGACTGTGTGATCTAAATAGGCTCTGCGGGATCCTTCCATTAGGATGGCGATGGAGGATTGCTTGTCAGCATTGGAGTCCGCTGCGCTGGATGCGGGATGCAGCCTGCGTGACAGAGTACGCTTCATTGTGGCGGACTTCAGCTCAACCACAATACATCTAAATACGATGGGCGGAATACCGTTGACTTGACAGTATTTTTGGGTCTGCAGCTGATGTGGCTTTGCGGTAACACAGTCAAGATCTAAATCAGGCCCATAATCAACAATCAATTCTACCTATGTGGAGAGCAAGGTCTGATTGCAAACTTAATACACCAATCCTCAAAAAAATCACATAATTGGACAATTCCCAATGTCATGAGAAACAAGGAGACATTAATATAGCATTTACATCTTTAAATGAAAATATTACCGCATATATTGTGGCGATTCAAAAATCACGCTTCACCACCCGAAGTAAGTTTAAGATGGTATATTTAATGAACACCTCAGCCGAGTCTTAATTTCCAACTCCTATTACTTTAACTGTCACAGTTGTATTTTCCATTTCTCTCAACATTCCATCATTGACATTCTATTTCTCACGTCATTAAACATGTTTCATCACGAGCTCTGCACAAGAGGAAAATATCACACATATCCCCATGTTTATAATATCCATTGAAGTCCTTGTATTAAGCTATACATAAAACTTCCTCATATAACCAACAGAACACTAAATGATTAAGTCTCACACATTAACCTAACATATACATGTTTGAACCATTCAAAAAACCATTTGATGAAAGTACAACAGTTAAATGTCCAAAACATCCTTAAGATATTCTGGGTGTTTCTTTGTTCTCACGCCCCAAGGTAGCTATAACTCGCGCCCTTGCCATGCACAGTTTAGTTTTCTTATCAATAATTTTATTGCAAATGTTGCAGTGATAATATAAAAAGATGCCATACAAGATCTCATCAATTATATAATATGTGGAATAATTAGCTATGCATAGCGAAAGCACGAGTTATAGTTACCTTACTGGGCAAGTTGTAGTTACTTGAAGGACCTCTAAATATAACTGCAGAATTTCTATGGTTTTGTATGAGTAAATTCAGAACCTAAGTATAACATCCCTCTAACCTTTGCTTTTTTCAGTGAATTTCTATGTTTTTGAAGCCTTGCAGCCAAGCCCTTATACAACCCAAACCTGGCTATGCGCAGGACAGGTTGGCCACAGGACCTGTCTCTCTCAGTGGATCTGTGAATAGGTGCATGAGTGTCTGAGTGGGCCTGAAATTAGGTGTGTGAGTCTATTAGTGGCTCTGAGTGGATAAACGAGTGTCTCAGTGAGTGTGTGAGTGGGTGCATGAGTCTCTGAGTGCATGTATTAGTGAATGAATTAATGTATGAATGAGTCTGTGGTTTTTCTTTCAAAGTTTTTCACATTTGTGAATATTTTTGCAAATAATTTGTGGAAATTTGTGAAAATTCACAATTTTTCACAAATATCATGCATGTTGATGGACACTTATTTTAAACCCATAATTTGCCACTAAAACACACCTTTATCTGACCCAGGCACCCTGACCCCTTATGCCACTTTCACTTAGAATTTTCACCCTGGGGACAGTGTCCAGTGAAACAAAATAGTGGCCGAAACTTTCCAGTCAGGTTACGGTCAGCCAATGACAGCGCTTCTTTTCAAAATAATCGCAAAGTTGCTGCGGCCAGAGATATACAAATTTGTATTTCCCTAAATTTCTCAAAAACTACTAAGTGGATGTACTCCAAATAAGCTATAGCACAATCTGCGTACCAAAAGCTAGCTGTCTGCCAAATTGGTGTAATTCCGTTCAGCGGTTCGGGCTGTAGTTGTCTCTAAAGGTCCTATGGGAATTAACATGGGAAACACAACTTTTTGTTTTCTCTGCCCCATTTCTTGACGGATCACCCCATAACTTTCAGTGTGCAACAAGAATCACCATTACATTTTTTGGGGGGAAAGTTTGTGAAGATTCCTCAAACAGCGCCAAAGATATAGGCAAGTCAAAAGCTGCTTTTTCTTTGGAAACATGGTCCTAACTATAACTGCGTAGTAGCGACCACCACTAGGTTATGTCTATATCAAATATTAGAGTTAAAAATAAAGAAAACGGGGCAGGTTAGGAATAACATGTCCCCCTATGCCTTCTGCTGGGATTCCCAGGGGACCCCACCTGGGACCAAAAGCTTTTTTTTTCCTGTGGAGGATCCGCGGATCCTGGGAAAAATTTTCAAAAAAATCAAGTGCAGTCTACCACGCTTGTTTAAAGTTTAACCCCTAGGTGGGCCAGGTCCCAGGGGCATTGCAAAGTATAATTTCTGGGGAGTAGGGCGCATGCAGCCCCCCTCCTGAGGCTTTGAAAAGACCTGGAAGCCACCACCTCCCCGGGGTTTCATAAATATATAGGCAGGCGTGCAGACCCCCCTCCTAAGGCTCCGAAGAGCCCGGGGGACCACCAACTCCATGGGGCTTCTTTTTTTTATTGGGGGGGGCACTGCAGACCCCTCTGCTTGGCCCTGTGGGGCTGCAGTGACCTCCACCTCCTCAGGGCCACAAATACCAAATAAATGGGGAAGAGGGCCGCATAGCACCCCTCCTGGCCCTTATTTGGCCCCAGGGACCACTACCTCCCAGGAGTGACCCTAAAAAAGCAAGGAGGGACGCAGCGGGCCCCACTCCTGGAGCCATTAATGGCATTGGGAACCACCACCCACCAGGGCTGGCTCCATATGTCCCTGGGTACGGGATCAATAAGATCATAGGTGAATTGAGGCTACCCCTAGATCCAATCTGGAACCAATGCTTACGCATAATTGCTAGATTGGATCTCAATCTCTTCTGTGGTGACTGCGACGAGCAGGATCTTTACAGTGGTCTCCTGGTGATCCTTTTCATTACTATGACTATGCAAATGCCCAAAATTACTCCAAAGCTCTGTACATTTGGCCCCGCCCAATATTGTTTCGTGGTATGCATCAGTCCCACACATTTTCCAGCTTAATAGATAGCTTACCAAAGGCTCCAATGAGCATTTGTGATGCAGAGGAATATGAGTACATCTCCACCAAACAAAGAAGCACTTACTTCATGTAATTAAGAGGAAGTGCTCTTGATTGGTAGAGATTCAACTCTTTGTAGACTCACCGTCTTTTATATATGATGTCAGCACAGATTTCAGTAGGAAGACACTTGAGGAACAGTGACATTCACAAAATTACACCAGAAATGGTAACTGAAGGCATTACCTGGTGGTCCTTTACGTAGTGGTGGAGTAGAATGTGTACTATGCATTTACCTAACGACGTAGCACTTAGGGACACATATATGAAAGGTTTTAGTGGAAGCAAATGGCAAATTGGGCCATTTGCAACCACTAAAAATCCTTTTTACATGTACTTACCCTATTTTGCATGTCGGTAACCTACTACAGACTCGCAAAACAAGGTTTGTGATTTTGTACTAGGAAGGGGCGTATAAAGGGCGTCCCGTCCTAATAGTGAGTCACAGGGGCATGTATGAATGTTTTGCAACCGGAATTAGGTCGCAAAACATTCATTCTTTACCGAGTCCGTGAAGGGGATGGTAACCCATTTGCAAATGGGAAGGGGTGACCAAAGCACTCCTTCCCCTTTGTGAATGCGAGAACCTACATTTTTAAAGAAAAAGTAGTAGTCCCATGAACTACTACCTAGTCTTAAAAAAATGAAAAAAACACTTTTCAAATTTAATTTTGAAATGCATCCCATTTTTCTTGTTGGGAAAAGGGGTTGCATTAAAAAAAAATGCTTTATTTAACAAGCATTGGTAAATGCATTAGGTTTCACCTATGTGATTAATAATAGTTTTTTTTGGTAAGTTTTAAGTTAGTGAGCAGTTGTGCAATATAAGTTAAAGAAACTCCATAAAAGTGAGGATAGCATTAATGGAAATATCTAAACCGTGCAGGGAAGAGGAGGCAATGAAGCATGAGCATAGATAGCACGTACCTCTAACTACTGTAATTGAGCATAGTGGGTTGGCACAATAGCATGCCATGCAACAGGAATGGTGGTCAACTGCAAAACATGGGAACAAACATGAAAGAAAATGCTGTACTTTTGAGAGAACTTAGCTGAACCAATGCACTACAAAAACTTCACGAGGATGGTGTAGTGCATGCTGGGACGAAGTTACAGGGACAGAAAGAAGGGAAAACTTCCTCCCACTGCAGTAATAAATACTGTATTGTCCACTAGGCAGTACTACCACACAATATCAATGCCAGGAAAAGCAACGCACAGTGATTAGCCAGAAGAAAAGACGTCACATACACAGGCACAAAGTCACGTCCTTCAGAAAGTCACGCCATTTGTAAAGACCTGAAGCCTGCCATTTGTATAGACCTGAAGCCTGTTTTCAGATGAGTCTGCACCAAACCTTGGCACCCAGACACCCATAGTGCAATTGAACTCAATGTTGAATGTGTTTAATGTGTTTAATCACTCAGCAGAAGAGCTCAAGTGTAAACAAAAAACAGTGTCTCGGTGCGCATGCACCTACTATATAGCAAATCAGCTGGAAGCTGAGGAAAACAGGAATTCCAGCCCTGTTTTGAAGTTAGACGTCAAAGTCACTAAAAATGTGTTTAATCACTCATGTAGGACTCCACGGATGAGAGCAGTTATGAGTGTCTGATGCTGAGTGAAAGCAAGGGGTGGGGAACAAAGACAAACATAAAAAAAACATTAACAAGTTCCACAAAAGCCAGTAGAAACAGTACTTGAGCCCCGGGACACTGATAAGAGAAACACATGAGGAACAACGGGAAACAGTATGCTACTGCCAATGGAGGAAAAGTAAGTGAAACCAATTTATAGCAAAAAAAGCAAGAGGGAGGGATGCAAGCCCTTTTTAAGATTTATATTACACACAATAGATTTCAAAAGCACAGCACAAGTGCTGTGCAGGCAAAACCTAGGAAGCAATCACAGACACAGTGGTCTGCTGTGAGCGCAGGCCATTCCCAATGGGTTGCAATTGAGAACTGCTACATGAATATAGATGAGGCAGGTCCTTTGGTACCCATTTGGGAATCCCAAACAGTGTCTGAGACACTGTTGTGCATTGCATTTTGCAAGTTCCTAATTGTGAGTCACAAAAAGTTCCAATTCGGAACGTGCAAAATGCTGTGATCATAGATGTGGTCCCTACTAATTGCCCAATAAAAAGTACTCCAGTTGGGTAGACATTTTGCGCAAAAGTGTGTACTCTTCTTGGATAAATAAGCAAGTAAGGATCCATTCTGGCACAATATCAATTTCCCAGAAATTAAATTCAATGGGAAGCATGTACAAATATAAACATGGCAGGTGTCCCATTTGAAGCTCCACTTCTGTGAAGGATAAATCCTCCCAACTTAGTAAACTTATTCAAGGAAAAGGGTTCTGTTTTCTCTGCAATTCCATGTTGGAAAAAGCCTGTGGTCAACCCCCTCCACGCAAGGCCAAAGGCCATGCATGGCACAGGGTTGGATGCATAGCAGCCAGACCCTGCGGCCAACCGATGCCACGCATGGCCAAAGGATATTGGCTAAGGGAGGTTGGATTGACATAAGGTAATTTAATATTACTTACCGTTAGAAAAAACGTAGAAATTCACAGAAAAAAAACAAAGGTTAGCGAGACGTTTTAGTTAGGTTCAGATTTTACACGCACAAAACCATAGAAATTCAAACGTTATAGTTCTACTTATCTCTAGACACTATAATGCATGCTCCAAGGTAACTATGACTCATGCCCTCCCCAAGCACTGCTACTTACCCCACATATTACATCAGTAATGACATCTCCTATGACATCCTTGACAATATCACTGCAACATTTCCAATAAAACTATTAATGTGAAACCTGTGCATGGCAGGGGCACGATTTATAGTTACCTTAGATCATGTGTTACAGTGTCTAGAGCTAAGTATACCTATAACTGTTGAATTTCTATGGGTTTGTGTTTGTAAAATCTGAACCTAACTATAACGTTCCCCTAAACATTGGGTTTTTAGTGAATTTTTAAGGTTTTTTTTAAATTCTATTTCCTAACTATAACGTCTATGTAATCTGTGTCTCAGCGAAAAAAAAAAAATGTATATATATATAGATATAGATATAGATATAGATAAAGATATAGATATAGATATATATACACACATATACATGAGGGCGTGACCCACTTAGCCCCTTAGATGTCTGAAAACAAAGCTGGGCTGCTCAGGCCCGGCCTTCAGAATGAAAATCTCAGATGGCATTAAACCACTCCAACACGTGCCCTCTTGAACATAGTAATCACTGCAGGTTAGAGGCGAGATTCAGTCGTGATTGTGGGATCGTGTTGCGCTGCTATATTCTGGTGAGTGGGGCCCCTTGTAACCTCCACAGCTGGAAACCTGCAAATGGAGAGCTTAAAATAGCCACCTCTAAAAACACGACGTGTGAATCACAGCATCAAAAGTGAGAAAAACAAAACTAAGACGTTTTTATACCCCTATTGCAATCATAGGGATGATGGCAGTTTTAGCAATCAACGTAACATAAAGGACAAGGAAAGCAGATGTTTAATGTGTAACACAAGGTTCTGATTGAAAGTGAAATTTGTTCTGTCAAATTGCCGAGTGAAAGAAATGGGTTACAAAGGAGATAAGCTTTTGGCAACGTGAACAGTTCTGACTTTTTATTTGTTCATTGGGCGACATACCGATCCATAAAACCCGCCAAAACACTCACCATAAACTACGAAGCACTTTCAGTAATCCAAATCGTTGCCCATTGCTTTTGGAAATGCTTTTTGGACACTGCAAGTAAGCAGAAATACTACAAATATTGCTAAAGTACCTTTAACTATTATGGATTTTAAACATCTTTAACAGACGTGCTTGGGAGTTATGCGAAGTTTGCAATAAAGCGATCATCTCTTGTAGCTATTACCGAAGGCGATTCCACCAGGATAGCTTTTTACTTACCCTTAAGTCCTTTTTGGGTCGAGCCTGTGTTTGCACGCGCTTGCACATGCGTCTCGGTTGCGAGACTCTGTTGTGTATGGTAAAGGGCTTGGAGCCCGCCTGTAGCTCACAATTTGTTGGCTTGCTAGCACTCTTTACAGTGGCACTCTTCTTGACAGCTCAGTAATTCATCAAGACAGGCCCAGCATAATTTCCCTTCCTCTGTGTGGCGCAGGTACCAAGCACTGATTGATTCAACTTAATTAGTGCCTTCCACTGTCCCCATGTGATTGAGGAACTATTTTGTTCTTCTTCACTTCAAGTGCCCTGCAAACAGAAGGCTTGTGACTGGCAAAAACGTTCCCAGCAGGACAACAAAACAGCAAAGTTAAATGTTAGAAAGCTAACTGTCTTGTTTTGACAAGTCGTCTTTTCTCACTTTCCACTCATGTTTTTTGTTTTTTTTGCTTGTGGGTGCTCTTCTCAAAAGATAACTATTAACTTGTTTGAAATATTGCAAAGCAGCATTGTTTCTTTATTGTGTGTAATTTTAGAAATGATGCCTTAACACATAATAATGCAGTACACCCTAGTTCACTCTAATACACTCTGTCCGACTACAATCCATCCCACTTTACACCACACCAAAACAACCCACCTCACTCGAGCCCAAACCACTCACCCCAATCCACTCCACTTCAACCCACCCCACTCCCATCCTCCCAACCCACCCTAATATGCCCCAATCCAATTCGGACCCATTCCAAAACAATCTGCCATACTCCAATCTGCCTCGCTCCAATCCCCCCAAAAAAGCCCTACTCTAATCCACAACAATACTCCCCACTCCCATCTACCCCACTGCGATCTGACCCACTGCAATCCAAAACAATATGCCCCACTCCGATCCAAAACAACCAGTCTTACTCTAATCTGCCCCAATCCAAAACAATCTGCCCCACTGCAATCAGTTGCACTTCAATCCATAATAATCTGCAGCAATCCAATCCAAAGCAATCTTTCCCACTCCAGTCCAACTCACTCTAATCTGCCCCACTTTAATCCACAAAATATGTCCCACTCAAATCCACCCCACTTCAATCTGCCCCACTCCAATCTGCCCTGCTCCAGTCTGCTCCACTCAAATCCATAACAATCTGTCCCACTCAAATCCCCAAAAAATCTATCCCACTCCAATCCACCTCACTCAAATCTGCCTCATCCCATCCAAACAATCTGCCCACTCAAGTCCACCCATTCCCATCTGCCACACTTCAATCTAAAACAATCTGCCCCACTCAAATTCACCCCTCTTCAATCTGCCCCACTCCAATCTTTCCCACTCCAGTTTGCCCACTCAAATCCATAACAATCTGCCCCACCCCAATTCAAAACAATCTGTCCCACTCCAATCCACCCCACTCCAATCTGCCCAATTCCAATCCAAACATTCTGCCCACTGCAATCTGCCCACTCCAGTCCAAAACAATCTTCCCACTCCAATACAAAACAATCTGCCCCAGTCCAATCTGCCCCAGTCCAATTCAAAACAATATGTCCCACACCAATCTGGCCCATTTTAGTTCAAATCAACCTGTCCCACTCCGACCTACCTTGCTCCATTTGGCCCCACTCCAAGCCTAAACAACCTACTCCAATCCAATCTGCCCCACTCAATCCAATCCACCTCACCCCAATCCAATCTACCTCCATCCCAATTCACCCAACTCCAATCCACCACAATCCAACCCACTACAATACAGCCCACCCAACTTGAGTCCCATCCAACCAACACCAATCCTGCCCAGTCCAATCTATCCCACCCCAATCCACTGCAGTCCAATCCATCGCAGTCCAATCCATCCCACTCCAATCTTACCCACCCCACACCCCAATACAATCCACCCTACCCCATCCGAGTTCAATCCACCTCCCTCCAATCCATCCACCCCACAGCACTCCAAACCACTCCACCTCAACACAATCCACCCCACTCTAATCTACCTTATTGCAATTCAACACACCCCATCCCATCCCACACCACTCCAATCCATCCCACCCTACTCCAAACCAACCCACCCCACCCCAATCCAACTCACCCCCTCCAATCTACCCCCCTCCTATCAAGCCCTCCACTACCCCATCCACCTCACTGCAATTCAATCCACCCCACTCCAATACAGTCCACTTTAATTCACCCCACTGCAGTCCAATCTAGTCCACATTATTCCACATTGCTCCAGTCCAATTCACCCCACTCCAAACCACCTTAATCTACCAAACTTCAATCCAGTACACTCCTGTCCAATCAATCTACTCCACACCAATCGAATCCACCCCACCACACAGCAATCCAATCCACCCCACACCAATCCAATCCAAACCACTAAATTCCAACCCACTTCACTGTAATCCACCACAATCCACTCCACTTCAATTCACCACAATCCACTCCACTCCAATCCGCCCACTCATTGCAATCCACCTCACTCAATCAAATCCACCTCACTACAATCCACCCCATCCAAATTTGATACATCCCCTCCAGTATAACCCACTGCCGTCCACTCCACTCCAGTCTAATTCACCCCACACCAAAACAATCCACCTCAATGCAATCCTCTGAAGTCCAGTCCAATCCACCCCATCCTAATCCAATCCACCCATTCCAGTCCTCCCCATCCCAATCTACCTCACCACATTTCTATCCAATCCATCAAATTCCAATCCAATCCAAACCACGCCAAACTAATCCACCACACACCCCAATACAATCCACCCTACCCCATCTGAGTTCAATCCACCTCCCTCCAATCCATCCACCCCACAGCACTCCAAACCACTCCACCTCAACACAATCCACCCCACTCTAATCTACCTTATTGCAATTCAACACACCCCACCTCAATCCAAGCCATCCCACTCCAATCCAATATATGCCACTGCAACTCACCATACCTCAATCCCATCTACCCCACCACATTTCAATCCACCACACTCCAGTCCACCCCACTCCAATCCACTCCACTCACTCCAATCCAACACACTCTACTCCGAACCACCCATTTTATCCCAAACCAATCTACCCCACCACAGCGCAGTTTAGTCTACCCCACTCCAATCTATCCTGTCCACCCGACTCCAATCCATCTAGCCCACCTCACTCCAGTCCATCCACCCCACCCCACTCCAATCCAATCCAATCCAATCAATCCTACTCCAATTCACCCCACACCAAACTAATCCATCCCACTCCAATCCAATCTACCTCAAACCAGTCCAATCCACTGCAATCAAGTCCACCCCACCCCATCACTCCAATCCAAATCACCCACCTCAATCCAATTTAATTCACCCCACTCACATCCACTCCAATCCCATCCTCCTCACTCCATTTCATACCACCCCACTCCAATCCAATCTACCCCACTCCACTTAATCCACCCCACTGTACCCCAATCCACCCAATCTATTCCAATCCAATCCACCCCACTACCTCCATCCATTGGAGCCCACTCCACCCTATTCCACCCTACTCCACTCAATAACACTCTGCCACAGAACCACTGAACTCTACTTCCCTCTACTCAATTTTTCAACACACTGCTCCTCCTACTTCACTCTACACATTCCAACATGCCCACTCTATAACACTCTGCTCCACCACTTCACTCTAATATTCCACACCACTAACTTTTAGCCATGCTGAACAGCAGCCATAATGATGTACAACATGGCAAACACATTGCCAAAGCCAATAGATCTTGGATAGGTGAGACCTATTGGATTTGTCAATGCTTGTTTTGAAGAGTCACTGTCTATGCTCAACATGTCTGTGTTTTGCTAGGATGCCTATCTTTATAACTCTTTTGTTATCCTGCCACACAAGTCCCTCAAATATTCACACACATCTGCCTGCATACTGCACTTATCTATGTCCCCAGCTGCATTTGTATTCTATGTCAATATTCTTTCTTTGGCAAAGAAACAAAGAAAACTTTCACAAAACTACATTTTTGATTTAAAAATCATACCTCCAAACTTTATTTTATAAAGCATTTTATTAGCATTTGTAGATTAGTAATGAGAAAACAAATGTTTATGGACAAATGGTTCTGGTCAATATAAATTGTAGACATCCTTGATGCTCCACCTTATCATGCACATATGCGACTGCCCCTCAATTTTATCCAAGTTCATTATGAACACCGCTCTTGATTCTGCCTCGGTCCGGGCCCTTTGCACCACTTCCAACAAACCATCTATTGCCCATCAGCTCATCTCCTGTCCCACAAGGGTCCATGTGGATTCTGCAGTAGCAACTCTAATCCCTTCAGATTTTACCATGTTTGTATGGGTAACTCCTTGCACAATATGTGGGGCACTCTAAACTCATGCAACGGTCCATACTTATCTTCCACCTCTCCAAACATGGGCCATACACACTCTTTCATAATCAGTCAGAGCAATCTGCCAATATCCAGAGGTCAGATCAAAAATACTTCGATATTTTGCTGCCCCTAACCGATCAATGAGTTCATTAACTCGAGGATGGAGTTCGCATCAGTCTCAGGAGCGCATTGAGACCCTGGTAATCCACACAGAACCTGAGTTCTGGAGGAAAACCAGGAGTAGCAGCTTTTGGGACCAAGATCACAGGGCTGGCCCAAAGGCTACTGGAAAACTAAATAACCCCAAGAGTTAACATTTTGGATACCTCATCCTTAATGCTGGCTCTAACCTTGTCAGTCACCCTGTAATTGTTATGTTTCACAGGTGGACTGTCCCCAGTGTCCACATCATGTGTGTACAAGTGTGTGACCCCTGGGATAAAGGAAAAGAGAGAGGCAAACTGTCCTAACACTTGGTGAGAGTCCCTCTGTTGTTCTAGAGTCAGTGAAGGGGAGAGGTTCACACCCTCCATTGAACCATCTTTCTCTTTGACAGACAGGAGGTCAGGAAGAGGCTCACTCTCTTCCTCCACACCATCATCTGCTGCAAAGAGCATTGTCACTTCTGTCCTCTCAAACTGAGGCTTAGGCGGTTCATATGTAGGACCCTCAAAGGGTTTCTAGGAGTGTGCACGTTCACCAGATAGGTGACCTCACTCTTGCACTCCACCACCTCAGAAGGTCCAGTCCATTTATCTTGGAGAGCACAAGGCTCCACTGGGGCCGTCACCCATACTTTTTGTCCAAGATGAAACTCAACCAGAGTGGCATTCTGGTCATACCACCGTTTCATATGTTCCTGGTTTGCTTTTAGATTCTCTTGAGCGAGCTTCCTGAAGTGGGCGGTCTGATTCCTAAAGGCCACCATATAACTGAATATATTCTGGAAGGGCTTACTGGAGGCCTCCTCCAACCTTCCCCAACCAGACTCAAGGGTCCCCTCACGGAGTGGCCATTCAACAACTCCAAAGGGCTAAATCCAAATCCCTTTTGTGGCACCTCCCTGTAGGCAAACAGAAGACATGGCAAGAGGATGTCCCACTTATGCCTCAAGGGCTCTAACAGGCCCATAATCATGCCCTTTAAGGTGCGGTTGAATCTCTCAACCAAACCATTTCCTTGGGACTGGTAAAGAGTGGGAAACTTGTATGCTACCCCACACTCCATCCACAGATACTTTATATATGTAGATATGAAGTTGGTACCCTATCAGATACCACCTCCTTGGGGGAACCCCATGCAGGTAAAAGCCTCCATCAATGCATGTTCCACTATAGGGGCAGTGATTGATCTCATCGGAATGGCTTCTGGGTACCTGGTGGCATGGTCTACCAAGACCAGGATAAACCTGTTGTCCATGGCTGTCTTGGGATCCAGAGGCCCTACAATGTCAATACCAACCCTTTCAAAGGGGGTGCTGACAACAGGGAAAGGTTGGAGGAGAGCCTTACATTTCCCCCCACTCTTGCCACTTGCCTGACCAGTTTGGCAAGACCTACAGTGTGCATCTGAGTGCCTGAATATTTGGGGCCAGTGAAAGTGGGTGACAAGCCTCTCGAAGTTCTTGTCCCGCCCCTAATGTCCAGCTATAGGCACATCATGAGCAAAACCCAGTAGGAAGGCTCTGAAGCACTAGGCTTCCACCAGCACACGGGCTGCCCAAAGTTGAGCAACTTTAGGCTCGCTATATAGGAGGCCATCCTTCCACTAAATCAAGTGTGAACCAGACTCCTTGCCAGACGCCTGGTCTGCAGTCTGCTGCCACAAACCCTCCAGAATAGGGCATGTTTTCTGTGCCTCACAGAATACGTCCCTGGTGGGACCCCCTTCCTGCTGCCACTGAGTCAGCTCGAGAACCTTTCCCCGTTCAGCCACCCACCTGTTCCCCTGTAGGCTCTGAGGTGTCCCCCTCAGGTTCAGCCTCCCCCGGGCCGTGGGAACTTCTGAGGCGGATTTCTCACACCCCTTGCCTTTCCTCTTTCTGGAAGGCACCTGAGCCACTCTTCCAGGCTCCAGGGCCTCCTAATCACCCTGACAGGCAGCCATTGACCAAATGAACACACACACCCACCCAATCTGCACAGGCACTCTGTGTTGTCTATTGCACCTACTTGGTGAAGTTCAAGGAGAACTAGCTGCTCCTCAGACACCAGGTGACTTGTCACAGTAGTCACACTGGCTCCTGTGTCTGTCAGAGCCTCCACCCTTTGTCCATTGATGGTCACCCACTGCCTGTTTTTCTGAGTGTTTTCAGGCACAAAGGCCCTCTGGATCATCTCACTGTCCCCTAGTGAGAGAAGGGTCATCTACACTGACTCCCACCCATCTGGAATCACCTCCTCCCCAAGGGCTACAGTGGCCAAACCCTGTGACTGAGCACCAGTGGGTGCTTGTGTCTCCTTGGGACATTTGGAATCCCCCCCAATCACATGCATAGCACTTGCAGGGACCCCTCTCTGCAGGTTTCCCTATGGAGAACCATGGTTTCTTTTCAACTAGGGGCTGGGAATCTTTACCCTGAGAACTAGGTTGGGGCCCTTTAGAGAACTCCCCCTGTTTACCCTTAACCCCCCACTTCTTCTGATGGGGACCCTGCCTACCCTTGGTGGAGTCTCCCCATACCTATGCTGGACCCTGGTGCTTTCCCACCGACAAAGACTATACAAGTGCTCCCAAGCAATTAAGTTGTACAGCCCCTCATAAGTTGTTACTTTACTGCCTTTCACCCAACTATCCAGTTACCCAAAAAAAGAGTCAACACATTCTAACCAGGTTTGGGATTCCTTCTTTTTGTAGGACTTAAACTTGACCTTGTACTGGTCAGGAGTGAGACCATATCTTGGAGTCCTTCATGATATTGTAAAGGAGTCCCTGAGGATCCCCTAAGGATGTCAGAGTGTCCCTCCCCTCTACCTCGAAGTGCTTCTACAGATCTGCCCCCCAATGTGCTTCAGGGGCCATGTTCATGTGGAGAGTAGAGTCATACCCCTTGAACCACAGATACATGCCATCTTCCTTCGTGTAATCTTTCATCAGATCGTTAGGAATGTGCACCCTCGTCTCAGGCTGCACTGAGGTACTACTACCACCATCTCTGCTAGACTGGCTCCTCTTATCCAGCTCCCTTAAACTGAGCTCATGAGCCAGGACATGTTTTCCCCTCTATGGACAGCCTTCTCTCTTCCGTCTCCATCTTAAGCTTCTCTAATTCAAACTGGTGCACCCTCTCTGCCTTTCAGTCCTGCAACTCCTCAGGAGTCACACCATTGAATGGCACACTGCTAACTGTCCTGGAGACCCTCTCCCCAGGCGGAATAGGTATATCCACTACATAATGAATACTCCGTACCTCCTCATCGTCCTCCTCTGTGTGCCCCCAGCGCTCAATGCTACTCCTTCCTGGCAGAACTCTTGATTGGGCAGGTAAGATCAATACAAAACTGCTTCAGTTGAGCTACTGTGTACTTCTCCAGTTTCTTCAACTCAAAAACAGCCTTTGTAACCGCAGCCGGTGCATCCCCAGATTGAGACATGTTTGTGAGTACTCAAAAATGCAAAGCTCCAAAAGTAGTTCAAAGAGTTCCCACGAGAAGTTCAAAAATCAAAAAAACTATGGAAGCAGGAAATGTCCAAAAAGAGAAAAAGCAAAAATAAGTAGTATGTGGTCACGTAATGGTCTGCACTGAAAACAGTAGTGTACACTTAATCACTGTATGTCAAGAACAAATACAGGTTTTTTCCTCACCGCTGATCACCAATTTTAGAAATGGGGTCTCTGGTTGGCAGGCAGTTTGCACTCTGTCAAAGCAGGGACCCTCACTCTAGTTAGGGCAAGGGAAAATCTCACGTAAGATCACCCCTGCTCACCCCCTTGGAAGCTTGACACAAGCAGTTAGGCTTATCTCAAAGGGAAAGTATAAAGTATTTCTACTAAAACACACAGTAATACAGTGAAAACACTATGAAATAGACACCACACCAGTTTAGAAAAGTAGCCAATATTTATGTAAATCAAACAAGACCAAAACAACAAAAATCCAACATACACAACTAAAGTTAGGAATTTTCAAAATAATAGATTCTTACTCCATAGAAAACAATGGAAACGTTGTTGTTACACAAAGTACTTGGTTTGTATCAAAAAGAAACACGCACAGGTGAGTGTGTATTGAAAGCTTCAGCGCTGCATGGTTTTTCTCTCCCGCAAGGGAGTGATGTGTCGATTTCCGGACGGGACACCTTGGGTCCGCGCAGGTTCTCATTAATTTTGACACCCAGTGATGATGTGTGCAAAATTCAGCCGAACGGTGATGGAAAAACTGCGCTACAAGAGGTTTGCGTAATTTTCAGCAGCCGCAAGCGGGTGTTGCGCCGTTTATCCAGCCGCGATGCAGGTTATGCATCGGTTTTACTTCCACGATGCAGATGGTGCATCGATTTTACTTGCAAGGTGGGTGGCGTGTCGTTTTTACAGCCACGTTGCAGGTGGTGCATTGAAATTTTCCCAGCAAGGCTTCTTGTGCATTGATTTCAGTCCTTGTTCTTCCAGCTTCACCTTTCAAGGGTCCAGGGACTGGAAAGGTCACCACCTGACAGGACAGGAGTCTCAGCAGACAATCCAAGTGCTGGCAGAGGTAGTCTTTGATGGTCCTGAGACTTCAAAACAGGAGGCAAGCTCAGTCGAAGCCCTTGGAGACACTTCACAAGCAGGAATTTACCACTAAGTCCAGTATTTGTCCTCTTCCAGGCAGAAGCAGCAGCTGAAGGCCAACACAGAAAAGAACAGTCACAGGCAAAGGGGCAGTACTCCTCCTCCAGCTCTACAGCTCTTCTCCTTGGCAGAGGCTCTCTTGGTTTCAGAAGTAATCTAAAAATCTGGGGGTTTGGGTCTATTACTTATACCCCTTTCTGCCTTTGAAGTAGGAAAACTTCAAGGAAAGTCTCTGTTGTTCACAAGATCCTGCCTTGTCCAGGCCTGGCTCCAGACTCACACCAGGGGGTTGGAGACTGCATTGTGTGGGGGCAGGCACAGCCCTTTCAGGTGTAAGTGACCACTCCTCTCTCCACTCTAGTCCAGATGGCCCATCAGGATATGCAAACTACACCCAAGCTCCCTTTGTGTCACTGTCTAGTGGAGATTCACAAACAGCCCAACTGTTTGTCTGACCCAGACAGGGAATACACAAGCAGGAAGAGTCACAGAATGGTTTAAGCAAGAAAATGCCCACTTTCCAGAAGTGTCATTTTCAAATTGACAATTAAAAAAAAAAACGTTACCAAAAGTTGTATTTTTAAAATGTGAGCTCAGATACACCAAACTCCATATCTCTAACTGCTTCCAAAGAGAAACTGTACTTAAAAGATATTTAAAGGCACCCCCCATGTTAACCTATGAGAGAGATAGGCCTTACAACAGTGAAAAGATAAGTTGGCAGTATTTCACTGTTAGGACATGCAAAATACATCAGTACATGTCCCAACTTTAACATACACTGCACCCTGCCCATTGGGCTACCTAGAGCCTACCTTAGGGGTGCCTTGCATGTATAAAAAGGGAAGGTTTGGCCCTGGGAAGTGGGTAGACTTGCCAGGTCGAATTGGCACTTTCAAACCTCACACACGGACACTGCAGTGGCAGGTCTGAGCCAGGTTTATAAGGCTACCCATGTGGGTGACACAATCAGTGCTGCAGGCCAGCTAGTAGCATTTGACTTACAGGCCCTGGGCACCTCCAGTGCACTTTACTAAGGACTTACTAGTAAATCAAATATGTCAATCATGGGAAAGCCAATTCCACATACAATTTACACAGGGAGCACTTGCACTTTAACACTGGTCAGCAGTGGTAAAGTGCCCCGAGTACCAAAAACAGCAAAAACAGAGTCCAGCACACAGTAACAACCTGGGAAGTAGAGGGAAAAAGTTAGGAGACCACTTCAAGGATGCCAGCCTAACACAATCTATCTATCTATCTATCTTTCTATCTCTCTATCTATCTATCTATCTATCTATCTATCTATCTATCTATCTATCCATCTATCCATCTATCTATCTATCTCTTCCCGCTCTCCTTCACAAGAGAATAAGGGAACTCAGGAAAGTGTATCCCATTCATTTATTATTGAGTGTCCTTTTTTGTGTATCCCACCTTTTTTCGTGCGTTTTTAAAACTTGCATAAAAGACATAAACAAAATACTGCCTGACTTTCACGTTCAAATAAAATATGAATGCATCAATTCATTATTTAATTCCTATTTATTCCTGTTGCCAACTTAACTATCCAAATGATTAAATTCATTAATTCCCAAACTGTAAATGTATGACTCTAGTCACTCAGTACCTCTTATACCATGAGCTACATTTGAAATGTATTGAGGAGTTTGGTATTTCCGGCATACATGAAATCAATATATATATATATATTCACTAAAAAAACCAAGGGTTCCAGGGACATTATAGCTAGGTTCTGAATTTACTTGTACAAAATCATAGAAATTCAGTAGCATATTTAGAGTTCTTCCAAGTAACTAAAACCTGCACCCTATGGTACCTATAACTCGCGCCGTCACAATGCACAGTTGTCTCATCAGTAATTTTATTGCAAATGTTGCAGTTAGAATATGAAAGGTGGCATAGAATATGTCATCAATGATATAATATGTGGGTTAATTAGCTGTGCATGGTGAAGGCGCGACTTAGAGTTACGCGGAACTGACACAGTTTCCATTGTTTTCTTTGTTAACCAGGCGTCATGGTCCCCAGGGTGCGGGGTTTGCTGCGTGCCCCCGCTTACATTATGTTCAATGCCTCATGAGGTGGTGGTCCCTAGGCAGTGGGGAGGCCGCAGGTCCTCCCACTTATATCATATGTGATGGCCAAGTGAGGTGGTGGTCCCCACGGTGCAGGGGCCGCAGACCCCCGCATATATTTAAATACAAGTACCAGGGAGGTGGTGGTCTCTGGGATACGGAGGCTGTGGGCCCCCCCTTACATTGTATTCAATGCCCAGGGAGGTGGTGGTCTCTGAAGCACGGGGGCCATGGTCCCCAACTAACATTATAAAATGATGCCCAGGGAAGGTGGTGGTCCCCGGGGTTGTGGGGGGAGCTGGAAGCCCCCCCCACATTAAGTATTTGATGCCCAAGGGACCTGGCCCACACAGGGGCCTATAAAAACCAAGCAAGAAAGTTCGTACTTGTTTGTTTTTATTTTTATAAATTCGCTAATATCATCAACTCACAGCAAAAAACTAATTTTACAAACTGTTTTTTTTTTATCTGGGACCCCCCCCCCCACCAGTGCGAAGGGGTCAGGGTGTCCCTACCTTGGCCCCTTTTATTTTATTTTTACAGTTTTTTTTCTGGGACTCAGATAAAGTCGAATCCCAAGATGGCTGTCAACACTTCTTGGTTTGAAGTGTTGCCAGCCTATCAGAACTGTGCTTTTCCCTGCACAACCTCATCTTTGTTCGCAAATACTTCATGGCCAGAGATATACAAATTTGAATTTACCTAAATTTCTCAAAAACTACTGAATGGATTCACACCAAAAAAGAGAAAGCATAATCTCATGAAGCTTCGTCAAACGGTGCCAAAATTCTAGGGAAGTCAAAAGACTCTTTTCCGATGGAAACATGGTCCTAACTATACCCACCTACTGGTGATATATATATATATATATATATATATTTATTTTATTTTTTTGCTGAAAAAACTGAAGTTACAGGGACATTATAGTTAGAAAATAGAATTTAAAAAAAACATTGCCTGTAACCTTATGTTTTTTTAAAAGTAATTTTTGATTTTTTTTAAATTCTATTTCCTAACTATAACTTCCTTGTAAGGTTTGTTTTTTTCAGTGAATTTAAATATATGTGGTTGCCACTATGTAGTTATAGTTAGGACCTGGGGCCAGATGTATCAATGGATTTGGTATTTGCAAATGGTGCGAATTGGTAAATTTCACCGTTTGCGAGTGCAAAATAGCCATTCACAATGTATGAAAGGTATTTGCAGTGCATTTTTAAGGAATCGCTCAACTATCGATTCCTTAAAAATGTGACTAGGATTTGCGTGTCGCAGTCTGCGATTTGCAAATAAGGAATTGCAATACAATGTATGAAGCATTTGCAAATTGCGATTAGTCGCAAAATGGCTTTTTGCATGTGCAATTTATCACAAATTGAAATCAGGTGGTAAACAGGTGCAACCTATATAAAGAGGCACGCGAATGCATCAGCCCTTTTCAACAATGGCTGCACTCGTCATGGCGAGGGGGATGAGGATCCTGGCAGGTTTGAGGAGAGGGAGGAGGAAACAGGAGCGCATTTTCAGATTGCACGTTACCCTCTTTGATAAGATGGAGGAGAAGAAATATACCAAGTACAGGTTGAACTCGGCCATTATATTTGACTTCATAGCTGATTTACAACCCCTACTGCAGCCACACACACACAGAAGCAATGCAATGCCCACACATGTGCAGGCATTATGCTCCCTGCACCTCTTAGCCTCAGGAAGCTATCATGGGGCCATTGCAGCAGCTAGAGGTGTGTCACAAAGTGCGCTTTCACACTTCTTTAATACATCCCTCAATGCCATGTTAACTAAAGTTCATCTGCACATAAAATTTCCCAACACCCCACAAGATTTGCAGCAAACTAAATTAGAATTCTACCAGGAAGCCCAATTTCCACATCATTGGCTGCATTGATGGGACACATGTAGCAATCTGTCCACCATCTGCAACAAAGTATATATATAGAAATAGAACAAATAGCCATTCTATGAACATCCAGGTCATATGCAATGCCTCCAACATCATAATTGATCTTGTGGCCAGATACCATGGTAGCACACATGATTCCTAAATTTTTAGGCACAGTGGAATACACACAAGACTTCTTGCTGTGGAGTTTAGCGAAGGATACATACTTGGTAATGTAACAGAGAACAATGTTGCATAATGTATATGTGATGTTACAGATAACAATAACTCATTTTACACTCCTGTCATGGTAGGAGACAATGCACATGCAGTGCGGTCCTTCCTCCTGACACCGTACCTCTATCCTGCCATGCTAAGTGAATGGAGATACAATGCAGCACATAGGAGGACATGAAGTGTGATTGAGAGGACCTTTGAGAGTCATTTCCAATGTCTGTATAAAAGTGGGAGCACACTCCACTACAGTCCGGAAAACACCTGCAATATTGTGGCCACATGTGCAATATTGCATAACATCACAACACCAAGAGTCATACTAGTCAAACCCACAGAGATGGACTCCAGTGAGGATGACGACCCCTTGCTACCCCTTCACCCAGCAGACAGAACCAGAGCAGCAGAGGGCAGGCAAAACCGTGCTGAGATTATGCACAACTATTTCTGGTGTAAGTAATGACAACACTACGTCTAGTGTCATTTTTTGCTGCAGGTATCCCATTTATTGCCTTGACTTCAGGAGAAATATGTGTGAATAGGACATAGGTATTCAAAAGACACAATCAGGTCCACATTACAGTGTGATATTATTGACATCATAGTATGAATGCATTGCCACAAAATATGCAAGGCCTTGAACTTCTCAAGTGTCGAGACGGGGCCACTCACCTGAAAAGCAGGATGTCTGCAGGGGCTATGGTATGCCCCCTGACCTCCTGGAAAACCTCTCAGCACTTCCTGGTGGACACAGAAACCCCGGCAGATGTCCCAAAAGGAAAAGGGGAGTGGAAGAGAAAGAGACAAAACACTGCCACGACTTGCCGGTCCAGCCAGGCACCCTATATCTTCGGGGGGCAGGTTGTTGTTGACAGAGTGATAGTAGAGTTAGTGCACCCAACTTCCTTGAAACTGAATCTCTCTTTCTAAAATGGGCACGGGAGCAGTAGAAGAACACCGGGATGCTCCAGCACTTTTCTTGGATAATAATAACTGTTGGCACAATTACTAACAGTAAATTACCAAAAATCCAAACTGAGTACCATAACACTAAGTACTGCGTCACTAGGGCTGGCTTCACAGAGATTCAGTGTTGCACACTACAGTTAGAACTGTGGTTGCACTTATCATGCACAAGAAAGACAAACAAGGGCATTAATTATGTCACATATAACTTCCCTGCATGCATAGGGTTAAACTAAAAGGAACAAAAACAATCCAAGAAATACAAATGTCCACTCTGGGTTTAAACAGTTAGGGTGGCACAGTTTTGTTTGGTTTGGTTTCACTGTGTGTGTGAAAAACCCTTCAAAAGCAAATTCCTCAAACCTGAAACACAGACATGAATGACAGAATTTAAATCCAAGAGTTATGCTATTAGAGAAAGAAAAGTCATGTAAAGGCTCTTTTAAAATTGCACTGTCACTTTGTGTAGTACTTGAGTTGAAGCAGATTTCCTGAAGCACATTTAGGCAAGTAACTACAATAATAATGTAGAATGTTCAGAAATGCATTTGTCTCATCAAGATAAGCACCAGCTGTTCTAGGAAAGTGCGGCGTTCAAAGAACAAACTCCCTGGAGAATACTAGTCACTTGGCTGCAGTCTTTTCCGGAGTGCTGGAGGAATGCCTGGTGTCAGCTGGTACAGGAATGAAGAAAAAAATTGCCTCAAAAGTCCTGAATATGAGGATGACAGCAGGGGCTGGACTGCCAAATCAGATGCTGAGATCAGGAAGCAAAACAAAGCCAAGCAGGGAGGCAAGCTTCACTCTGCTATTTATAGCCAATCAGGAAAGCACATGTGGATGAGTCACCACACCCAATTAGAAGCACATGTCTACCCCACACCCAATTAGAAGCACATGTCTGCACCTGCTCACATTAGCAAACAAGCATTGGTAAAACAAGCATTGATAAAACCATTTGTGTAACACAGCACATTATGGCCCTCATTATGAACATGGCGGTCCATTCAGCTGCGGTGGCGGCAGAAACCACCAACAGAGGCGTGGGCCGGACCGCCCAATAATGAACCAAATGAAACACAGGCACCCCACAAACCACCCACCACCAGTAGAGGAGTGCCACCGACGACGGCAGAGTGCGCACACAGGCCGATGGAAAGGCCCAACCCGCCCATCAAATAATAAACCACCAGTCCCCCGCCAGTTCCGGGGCGGGAACCACTGCCACGCAAATCCAGGTGGAAAAGAACCAAATATAAGGAAACACTCACCAGAGGCTAACACAACGCGCCGAACCAGACATGGATAGAGAGCTGCAGATCATGCCAGCCCTGCTCCTTGCCATATACCTTCACGACCGAGACCGCTGATGAAGACGACGACGGTAAGTACCGCAACCGACAACACAAGGGAAGAAAGGGCAAAGTCACATACACACCCACCCTGCAACGACCCCCAACCCTTCACAGCAGCACACGTCATACACCCCACAGTAAGAGGTACTTACCCGACACAAGGCTAATCCAACTTGACCATTGTACACACAAATGCCCCACACCCATGAACAATGAAACAAAAGACCAGGGTTCAACGGCGTGCCGGCGAAACACAGGCGACACAGAAACTTTCTTGCTGAAGCTCACAGAGGCAAGCAGGGCCAATGTCCAGTCCGTATAGCTACAATCGCCATGACCCACAATGGAGGGCAACATATGGGCATCTAGGCACCTCACAGAACAGGGGCAGGGGGTGGTGGGGGTGGGGATTTGCGATGGGGGTGGGCCTTGGACTTTCGTTTGGAAGGTGGAGGTTGGGTGGGTTTGTACTTTGAAAAGGGTGGGGGCTGTTTCGATCGGGTGGAGCCAGATGGACTCAGTTCAGTCCAGGACTTCTTTTTATCTGGGGAAGGGGCACGGGAATGTGAAGGGCAGACAGGGGTGGACAGTGATGTGGAAGGAGTGTAAAGGGTAAGGAGGTGGGCACGTTTGGGGACAAGACGGGGTGGGCCAGTGGGTTGGAGGAGGTCAGCACAGGAGAGGAAAAGTTTTTTGGGAGCAATTGCGGTGGTCGTGGATGAGGGCGTGGGAGTGGAGGCAGAGGGTGTGGATGTCTGTGGTGTAGGGGTGCATGTAGTTGGTGTAGGTGACTGGACAGTATGCTGTGGTGTAGTGGATGTCTGATGGGAGGGTGTCTTAGTGCGTTTCTGTGTTTTTGGAGGGGGTGGACACAGTGGGAGAAGACAGACAGCTAGTGTGGATCTATGTTGTGTGGGTGTCTGCAAGTCTGGTAAGTGTGCTGCATGTGTCAACTACAGTAGTGGTGGTGAGCGCAGGTGTGGTATATGGGGTGCATGTATGGATGTCTGCTATTGTGGTGAGTGCAGGAAGAGTAGCAGCAACAATGACTGAAGGTGCAATGCAGAGGATGTGAGTGTAGAGGTGACAGACAGGGAGGCGGAAGAGGTGGGCACACTCGGGGAAGTCGATGTTGTTGTGTGTGCATGTGTCTGTTGGATGTGTGAATGATTGTGGTGGGAGGTGTGGTGCTTGTGTTTAGAAGTGTGTTTCTTGTGTGTTGATGTGCTTGACTGCGTGTCTGAATGTGTGCCTTGGACGGGTGAAGGGAGTAGGGTGCTGGAAGGGCTTCAGGAGGTTGGAGGGGGGATCGGAATGGCCAGGGAAACTGGCTGACATCCGAGAGGAGGCCAGAGCCTGAAAAGATCTCTGTAGGGCAGACACGGCACCGTGAATGCGACCTAGATAGGCATTTGTCTGCTGCACCTCTGATGCTAGCCCCTGGATGGCATTGACAATGGTTGTCTGCCCTACAGATATGGTTCTCAGGAGGTCAATAGCCTCCTCTGTGGGGGCAGCAGGGCTGACTGGGGCAGGGGAGGAGGTGCCTGGGGCGAAGGAGACGCCCACCTTTCTGGGTGGGCGGGCACGGGCAACTCAGTGGGGAGCAGAAGGGAGGGCGGTGATGGAATGGGGGGTGGCGGAAGATGTCACGGAAGTGGTGTGGCCACTAGGGTCCACCACCGCTGGGGAGCCCCCATTGGAGGAGGTCTCGGAGTCACTACCTCCTGTGGTAGTTGCCTCCCCCATGGAACTCCCCTCGCCCTCCCACCCACTGGTCCCCTGGGCGTCGGTTGTCTCTGCCTCCGAGGATCCGTGGGCCGCTTCCTCCCCACTTGCCGGTGCCTCAGCTCCCTCGCCAGATGATGATGCTGTTCCAAAACAACACAAGAGAACAGGGATGGGGAGACAAAACAGGAGAGACACTTGTAAGTAGCTGAATGGAGATACATAATGGCCAGACACACACCCACCCAGAAGACACACCCAACAGGCAGCACCGTACACTATGCCCATGACCATGCCCCTGACTACTGACCAGAGAACTGCTCTACACCTATCCCCTGGAATACCTAAGGATGCAACGTATGGGAGACCTGGCAAAGACACCCCTACACCCTTTGGGGACACCAGTTAAAGTCCCTGCCTCTAAGCAGCATGAACCCTAATGCACACCCAGACATCCTTCCAGACTGAAGTATGTGAAATGAGTACTCACCCCCTTGTGACTGCTGCGCAGCCCTCAAGCGCCCATCCAGGTCTGGGTACGCCACCTCCAGGATCCATCGCATGAGGGGGGTCAGTGCCCGACGGGCACCCCTTCCACGTTGGGAGGACTTCCCCAGCTGGGCTTCACTGATCTTACGCACCCAGCGCCGCAGGTCCTCCCACCTCTTTCGACAGTGGGTGCTCCGCCCGTTGTAGACCCCAGGGTTCGCACCTCCTTGGCAATGGCATGCCAAAGTGCCCTCTTCTGGTGGGCGCTGACCTAAAAGGGTGACACAGAAATGGAACACAGAGGTCAGGCACTTGCACAATAGCAACAGCTGGCTAATCATCCACTATGGGACGGACAGTACTGTCAGACATACATGACATACGCACGCAGCATGCCATGCTCCATGGCCCATACAGGCACAGAGGTGCACACATATGTCCAATCAACACCATCCATTACACACACACACTGCCCCCCAAACCCAGTCTCACCTGTACCTCTGGTCGTCCGTACAGTTTTGCATACAGGGGCAGGACCCCGTCCACTAGCTTCTCCAGTTCCTCGTGGGTGAAGGCTGGGGACCTTTCCCCTGCAACATGAGGCACATCCATTGCCAGAGGCAGGCCACAGCAGTACACACAGTGGAGTACCTGTCCGCACGAGATCAGGGAGTCAAGTGAATAAACGATGACGAACGCGCGTACGTTCTGCGGCAGTGTGCACCATCACCGCCGGCAGCGATCATGATATGCCAGGATTCCCCGTTGCCATCCATGTTAACCAATGAGGGTGCAAATGGCGCCTTACGCTGTGACGTTAACCGCTAGCGGTATGAGGTCACTTCCACAACGAAAGGGCAGATTTACAGTGGGCAGATATTTTGCCATGACCTACGCATCTAAAATTAAACACTTCTCACAATGCAGGCCCTTCTAGCCACATTAACACCTAGGTCTCTGTCAAGTCACTATTGTAGCACACATGAAAAACTCTGTTCCCTCCTTGTGATGTACATATATATCTGTCAGGTAGCAGTTAATGTAGAGGCACTATAATGAGCAATGCAGTGCACAAAAGATGAAATGTGTGCCTATGTATGTGTCTTCATCACACCTTTTTTAAACCCCTCGTTGGTACCGACCCTTGTGGCGAGGAAGGGCACCATCGGTGTACAGACCACTAGTAGATATGAGGACCATGGTGGAGCGTCATATCATCATCACTTACAAACCCACAAGTGCAACAATTCAGGAACTTTGTGCTTTACTGGATCCTGCACTAACTCCAGGAAATCGTAATCAGCATGCCATCCCAACTGAAGTGCAGGTGCTCTCTGCACTCCATTTCCTGGCTACAGGCTCTTTTCAAGTGACAGTGGGCACGGGTGCCGGATTTTCACAGCCAATGTTCAGCATGGTACTGACAAGATTTCTGAATGCATTTGTACGACATCTGCAGTCCTATGTGAGGTTTCCCCAAAGTACTGACCTCCCTGCCATCAAGTCGGAATTCTATGCCTTTGCCAACATCCCCCATGTGATAGGTGCCATTGATGGCACCCACATACTGATCATCCCAAGATTGAGTGAACAGGTGTACAGAAATAGAAAGAACTTTCACTCCATGAACATTCAATTGGTATGTACTGCAGACCAGTACATCTCACATGTGAATGCCATGTTCCCAGGATCAGTCCATGATTCCTTTGTGTTGAGGAACAGTAGTGTGCCAAAGAAGATGGAACAACTCCAAGAGGACAGAGGGTGGATCATAGGTAAGCGTGCCTGTCACTAACTGACACATTGCAGAGATGCAGCCTGTCTGACTAAGGGGCATAACAATGACGACTCTGTATTGTACCATTTTCTAGGTGATTCTGGTTATCCAAACTTGCGTTGGCTCCAGACACCAGTGAGGAATCCCAGGACGGATGCAGAGAGGAATTACAATGAGGCCTATGGACGTACTAGGAGAGTGATAGAGCGAACTATATGTCTCCTGAAGGCTAGATTTTGTTGTCTACATATCTCTGGGGGTTCCCTGGCCTATGGGCCTGAAAAGGTGTTTAGAATAGTGGTGGCCTGCTGCATGCTGCACAACGTGGCAGTGAGACATTCTATCCCCTTCTTGGAGGTGGAGGGTGATGTAGGTCCTGATCAGCCACCTCAGAGAGGGGTGGACAGTGATGGTGATGATGAGGAAGGGGAAGATGTCAATTCCAGGAACCAATTGATACAACTCTACTTCCATTAACTGTGTAGAACTTGGGCCTGACATTGGGGTTTGTGACACAGACTGTCAGTGTGGTCAGTCATATGGGGGAGTTCGGTAATGATATGCGATACATGGCCCACTTCTGCATGGGACAGATTGAAATTATATGCTTTTCCTCATTGCCACCAATTTGGCACACAGGACTCCCTTCATGCACAGAGTTGACAATAAAGTAGTTCTCAGCCAGTTGCATCCAAACTTCACTTTGTTCACAATTTAACACAGGGGGCAGTGTTACAGGTGTGATATGTGTTTTATTGTTGCAGTGAGTGAATAGTACTATTTACAGTGATGGCAAGTGGTTGGGGGGGTTCTCAAGCCAAACATGGTGGCAGCCTTGTTGGTACTAATGATGGGTCCTTCTTGTCTTACAGTAGTTCATATTGCCTCTAAGCAATGTGTGGTTGGTGATTGGGTGGGATGGTTGCAGTACATATTGTTGCAGAGTTACCTTTTCAAGGGGGCCTTGTTCTTAGCTGGGATTCCAGTGCCATATCTAGGCCTGAGGGAACGTTTGGGCACCTGCTGTTGATCTTCAGGGGATGACATGATAGGCCCTTGGATTTCCTGTGAGGATAGTTCCTGGAAGGTTTCTGCTGATGGGATGATCTGATGCTGATTGTCTGGTGCTGTTGTGGGGGCCTCTTGTCCTGTGTGGGTGTCAGACTAGTTTTTGACCAGCTGCAGCAGTGCTCCTGCTATGGTAGCCATTGTGGCGTTGTGCTCTTTCCACTGCTCCATGGCCTGTTGGTGTTGTTCCTGCTGCATCCTTTGACTGTGCTCCAGGGTGAACACAATCTGTGCCAACCTATCATGGGTATGCTGGTAGGCCCCCAATACCTCTGATATCACGCCCTGGGTTGCTGCATCCATCCTGTGGCCTCCCCCCTAGCCCACTGACACCCTTGCACTTGCCCTAGCCCCCTGTGCCTGTGTGCCCTGCACAGGTCTGGCAGTACCACTTGTACTGGGGCCCTCACCTTCCTGCATGTTGGGAGTGGGAGACTGTGGCCTCTGTACCTGTGTCCCACCCGTCTGTGGCCTGGATACACTGGTGTGGTGACGCCTGCCCTGGGCTGCTGATCTTGACTGGGTGGTATGGTTGGCAGTGGTTTCCTGGGTGGGGCTGCTGCATGATGAGAGTCCAGGACTGTGTGAGGGGCCTGCTTGTTCATTGGTGTCCAGGGATCCTTCATCAGTGTCCTGTGAGGTGCCGCTGTCTCCCTGGGGGGCACTGGCAGTCCTTGTCCCGTCCGTTAGGGGTGCATGGGTGGTGGTGCCTGTTGGGGGACATAAACATGTCTGTAACAGGTGCATGAATGTTTGGGGTGAACAGGAGTGGGATATTTTGTGCTGGTGTTACTTTCATTGGCCTCCCAGGGTGCCTTTGTGAGGTTGACATTGCATTTGGCGCCAGTGTGGGGTTGCATTGTGGTGGGGAGTGTTGTTCCACTGTGGGTACATGCAGGGGTAGGTGCCTGTGCACAGGGGCAGGGATGTGGGTTTGTGTTCATGCGGGGGGTAGATTTAGTGGTGTCTGATGCCTGGGTGGTGTGTTGGTACTGGTGGGTGTGGGTAGGGTGGGGTGGTGCATGCATTACAGGTATGGTGTATATGGGGTAATTGTAGATGACTTACCCGAGTCCATTCCTCCAGTGAGTTCAGTGAGTCCCTCAGGGTGCGGGATGGCCAGTACCTTTTCCTCCCAGTCTGTGTATTCTGGTGGAGCTGGTGGCGGTCCTCTCCCAGCCTTCTGCACTGCGATGTGGTACCTTGATGCCATGCCCCTGACCTTCCCCCACAGGTTGTTCCATCTTTTGCGGATGTCGTCCCTGGTGCATGGATGGTGTCCCACTGCATTGACCCTGTTCACAATGGTCTGCCATAGCTCCATCTTCCTTGCGATGGGTGTGTGCTGCACCTCGGCCCCGAATATTTGTGGCTCCACCTTCAAGATCTCGTCCACCATGGTCCTTAACTCCCTTTCGGTGAAGCGTTGATGTTTGGGGGGTGACATGGTGATTGGTGTCGGGGCTGGGAACGAGGTGAGGGTGCTCTGCTGTGGGTCAGTGTGGGTCTCCTGTCTGCTGGCATTCGCTGTCTGCCTCTAGTGCTCTCCGTCTTCTTTCTTAGTTTCGTTGCCAAGGATTGTGTGGTGTGTCTGGGGGTGTTTTATGGTGTTGTGGATGTGTGTCAGGTGTGTGGCTCATTCGCCTATCCAATGTGTGCCCCTCTTGCTGTTGAGTCCACTTGCCGCCCGTGTGTCACAGTGTCCTTTCCTCAGGATCTGTACGTCACTGAACAAAAGGCCCACCTTCCGGAGTCACCAACTCAGAAAGCTATTATAGCACAGAGTTATGATGAAGCCAGTCGGGTGGAGGGAATTAGGGTAGGGAACAGCAGGGAGAGAGATCTGAAAAGAAAAGGTTAGAACAAATATGCATTCACTCATTCATAGAAATGTAAATCATCAATAGACTCTTGACTAAATGCGTCTCCGAGATATCAAATGGAGACCCCTTTTGAAATGAGGGCAAAGCCCCTTCTTTGAAACATGGAACAAGAATAAATTACGACCTCAGAACCAAGAGATGGCAAGAGCTTTGGACTATGATTATACTCAGAATATCAATCCAGTAACATCTATGCATTCACAACATAAACCTTTGATCATGACCTAGAAAATCTCAAAGAAGTAAATATGCTTTTCACATCTTAAGCTTTTCAAATAACAATGAAAACTATGATTTGCTTAGCTCCAAAAATACTTTCACATTCACAACTATAAAGGCCGAAAGATTTTTACTCATTGAACTTGAAGTGCTTTACTTATAATACCAGGAAGCGCTTTTACTTGTCTTGCCTTAAAGCGCTCATTATGCTAAGGGGGCGCTTTTACTCAAGTGGCCTGAATCACTTTGATTGTTGTGCCAAGAACCTTTTACTCCTGTGAATTGAAGTGCTTTGATTGTCGTGCCAAGAGCGCTTTACATCTATGAACTGAAGTGCTTGAATTGTCGTGCCAAGAGCGCTTTACATCTGTGAACTGAAGCGCTTGAATTGTCGTGCCAAGAGCGCTTTACATCTGTGAACTGAAGTGCTTGAATTGCCGTGCCTAGAACGATTTACATCTGTGAACTGAAGCGCTTGAATTGTCATGCCTAGAGCATTTTACATCTGTGAACTGAAACGCTTGAATCGCTGTGCAAAGAGCGCTTTACACCTGTGCTCTGAAACGCCTTTGATCGGTGTGCCAAGGCCGCTGTACTCTGGAAACTGAAGACGCTTTGCTTGTTGTGCAAAGGCGCGCTTTACCTTTGGAAGTAAACGACTTCCTCCAAAATTGGATTCATCAAGGCCTTACCGCTACAAGTATGACCTACTCGTTTTTGAATGCACCATGGAAACAAGGATATTTCGGTTGGATGTCACTCTGCCATTCAGGAACTCTGCTCTTCTTCAGAGAAACCCCCACGATGTCTGACTGCATCGAAGTCTTCAAAATAGTGAGCAACGTGCTTGGGTGTGGCTGGGCTTTATAGGCCTGCCACACCCCAAGATGGCTGCTGCTTCTAAAAACATGAGAATTGTAGTCCCTTCATGGAATAGCACTGATAAGTGCATCTTGTCCACCAATGTCCTGAACCTGCAGCTCTTTGAGCTTTGTCACAGGGCAGACAACGCTAATGGCCACCTTTGGAACAAGAGGGGATGACAACTGGTGCGCATAAAGCGTCGCAGAGCCACGCAGCGGAGTTTCGGGCAAGACTTGGACCGCGCATGGCCTCATTCCTGACACCGTGGCGGTCGCAGCCGCCAATGGTCGTCCGGCCTCCACTGTCCGTGGGTGTGCTTGGCGGTGGCGGGGTGGGGAGGTCCGGGATTCCGGCCAATAGCGTCATGGCGGGGAGTGGTGGTCTGGTGGTTTTTGGCGACGATGGGATTTTTGTTCATTATATGGCAGGTTTCCAGTCACCGCCAACGGTGGGATTCTGTTCACCGTTGCCATGGCAGTCGGTGGTGTTTCCCGCAGTGTTCATAATGACCGCCTATATTTACTTAGAAACATGAAGGTTTAACCAAGAACAGAGATATGATTTAAACCTAATCCCTGGCGATGCTGACAGATAACGAAGGAGGCACCTTGGGGATTCCTGACATCAACATTACTTTTTACATCCACACACTCTGCTTGAACGCTCAGTGGGCTCAGTGGCACCTCTTGTTGCGGGTTTAGAGACAGAACTGTGTCTGGAACTGCAATGCCTAGGATCCATCACAGGGGCTGTGATGCTGCTGAGGCTAGAGAGCTCCTCACTATCCCCACCACTGAGATCGCTGTTTGCAGGACTCCGGGCTGTCTGCATTATCTCCAATACATTGGTGACTTGCACCAATCCTCGTGCAATGTCCTAACTGCAATGTGCCATTTCTACTTACAAGCCCACAGCACATCATGACAGCAAAGCAGTTGTTAGTGAGCTGATTGACAGATATGCTGAACAGATCCAACCTACCCATCAATTGGTGAGGTTGCCTACGGTGGGTGACATGCTCCTGCTGCATTACAGTGCAGAGTTCCTTAATGGCATTTGTCATCTCCCTTACGTGTTCTGCTTTAACTTGCTGTCCCTCATGCAGCTTGCACATGTTGTGATTGAGAGATACCAACTGCCTGTGAATTGATCACATTTTGCAGGCGCTGCACTTTCAACATGGATGCCTCAAGACCAGCGAACAGTGATGGGCCCTTACCTTCCTCTGTCCTCTGTCTGCCTTCTTCGTAACGCCTCCTGAGGGGAATAGACTAATGTCGGAACAGGGACTGCTGTCTGTGAGTGCACCTACCCTCTATAGGTGGTGTGGTTACATCTTCCTGTAATTCATAGGAGTCCAGAGTAAACTCAGGGAGAGTTTTCACTCTTGCCCTGTGTCTGGTTGGTGCTGGTATGATGAACTCAATGGTGTTTGAATCAGACTCTGGCTAACTTTAGTCATTCCCCCAGTTCCAGTTTCTGCTGTGTCAGGGTCCAGAACATCTACAACAACAATGCACAGCATGTCTTTCATAATGCACTCCTTGCATGTGTAATTTCACGGTTACTTTCAGGATGCATTTTTCTCCTGGCATAATGTCTCTAATTGTCTGTTGTGATGTTTCACTGTTTGGTTTTACACTAAACTGGTACTTATGTAGTAGACGCACTTTTGGGGTATGGACTTCCACTCCCTTAAGGCATTGTTGTGTTGAACGGAAAATGTGGCATGGACTATTTATTACAGCGCATGGTGCCCTTACTATTTTCTAAGGGACATTTGTACATGCACATATGGTGATTCAATTCATTACTGCCCTTAACTTTGCTGGTGTCTGGTGTGCCTGAGGTGTCTATGTCAGTAACACCACCTACTGCTTCAGGCAACAGTGTTGACTCCACCATGTCTTCCAAGGGGGTGGATGGTGTCTGGATGGATGGGCCACCACCAGTGCTCCTTGCTTCCTTCAGCCTGCTTGCTACCCTCTCCTTGGCACATGATTGTATGTCGTACCAGCGCTTGCATATCTCCTCAATTGAACGCTGCGCAACACCCACTGTGCATATTTTGGCCTGCATGTCAGTCCACGTTTTCCTTTCCTCACTCTCTGGGACATGTAGTGAGTGTTTGCCAAATAACTGATCATGGTTCCTGAACACCTCTTCTGTGAGCACCTCCAATTCATGCTCACTGAATGTCAGTTTTCTTTTTCTCCCTCCTGTGCCCTTGCCATTTCCATCAGTGGCCATTGTGTTCACCTGGTCCTGGCTGACTCTCCTGAGTGCCTCCCTGGTGCTATGCTGGGTCTCTCTGCCTGCTCCTGTGGCTCAGGCTTCTGGAAACAGCACTAACTCACTTCCTGTTTGTGATGTCATCATGCTGCTCCAGAATATAGAATTAGCAATTTGCGATTTTCAAATACCGATTTGCAATTTTACCAAATTGCTTGTTGGTACTTGCTACTTGGGATTGCGAATTTTAGGAAATTGCAAAAAGTTCTGCAATGGTCTTGTTACATCGCATTTTATGAATCCCAGTTAGCGATTCAGTAAAAATCACTATTTAGTATTCGCAAATGCAAACCTTCATATATGTTGCCCCTGGTCTCTAAAGAAAAAGCATTTTTTTGTTTTGCTAATAACTTTGGTGCTGTTTGATGAATCTTCGTGAAATTTTCAAAAAATAAACTGTGCTCACTTCAGCTGCTGAATGGAAAGTTTTGGGGTGATTCATCAAGCGGGGGGCAAGAAAAGGTGGGTGTCCCAAAATGCATTTTCCCCATTAATTTCTCCATAGGGATTTTGACAGTGATAGCGCCAGAACCACTGGACAGAATTACACCATATTTGTCACAAAGGTAGTTCTTAGTCCAAAAGAGCCTTTTTGTTATTTGGTGTAAATCCGTACAGTAGTTTTTGAGAAAAAAAGAAAATCCACATTTGTAAATATACGGATGCAAAGGCTTCGCAAACCCTCCCGATCTCATGCTGAGATCTGATTGGCTGCCAACACTTCAACAAGGAAGTGTTAGCAGCCGTCTTGAAACTCGGCTTTAGCCATGTCCTAAAAAAAGATGTAAAAAAAAAAAGAAAAGGGGCCAGGTTAGAGTCACCCTGACCCCTTAGCTCTGGTGCTGGGGTCCCCAGAGTTAAAAGGCTTTTAAAAAAAAAACAAATTTCAACATAAGTCGCAGCTGATCCAGCAAAGAAAAAAAAAAAAAACAAGTGTGGGCTTGTGCGCTTGCTTTAACTGCAGCCCCTAGGTGGGACAGATCATGGGGCACTTATATTTTAACTGTGGGGGGCATTCTGGTCTCCCCACAGCCCTGGTGACCACCACCTCCCTGGGGAACGAAATTACAAATTAAATACAGGGGGGCCCCTGCAGCCATCACGTCTATCATCCCTTTGTGTTGTTAAAGTTGCCCTAAGTGGAAAGGGTATGTCCAGATGTTGGTCCCTTGCTGACTGTGCCACTGGACTCATGCTAGCCTGGTTGATGAAGGGTGATACCCTGGAACTGGTCCCAGGATGCTTGCATCCTGTCCAGGGAGGACCTGGCTTGGCAGTTCGAGCTGGACTGCTCCCACTGGGAGAAGGATCAAGAATGATTTGCATATGGTTAGGTCCACACTTGGATGGCATAGTGAGCAAAAGAACAATGGAATAAACCCAGATCTGTGACTGGGGGTGAGTGTTTGAAAAATGTCAATGCTCCGTCCATGATCCTTTTTAGTTGCATAAATAAATAGAGGACAGGGGGCACACAGCTCCCCTCCTCGGGCTGAATTTGGCCCCAGGGGCCCCAGCCCCTGGAGCTGGCCTTCATTTAAAAGGGAGGGGAGCCACGTGGCCCCCTTTCTGAGGCCAATTTCAGGCTTGAGCACCCCAGGGCACGGCCATAAATAAATGGAGGAGGGGGCTGCGTGGCCCCATGCCATAGGTTGATTTTGGCCCAGGGTACCCCATCCCCTGAGGCCCAGTCATGATTTTGTAAGTTTTGGGGTGATACGTCAAGTGGGAATGAGAAAAGGGGGAGTCCCAGAAGGCATTTTTCCCATGCATTTTCCCATATAGATTTTGAACACGACTACAGCCTGATCTGCTGGACTGAATTACACCAAATGTGGCAGATTGCTAGCGGTTGTTTCAGAAACAGTATTTTTGTGATTTGGTTTAAATCCTTTCAATAGTTAGATTAAGAAAAATACAGCTATCTAAGGACATGGATCCTCCGCATATCTAACTCATTGGCTGCCAACACTTCAACAAGGAAGTGTTGACAGTCATCTTGGGACTCAACTGTAGCCCAGTCCAGAAAAAAAGTAAAACAATAGAAAGGAGGCCAGGGTAAGGACACCCGGACCCCTTAGCGCTGGTGGCGGGGTTCCAGAGGGACCCGCTAGGGCGAAAAAGCATTTTGTATTTTTAAAAAACATCAGAAAAATATGCCCACCCTTTTCTTTTAATAAGAACCTGGGTGGGCTAGGTCCTGGAGGCATTGGGTCTTTAATAAAGGAAGGGGGCGTACAGGCTCTCTGTTAGGGGTTCTATTTGCCTGCCACTTAACCAGAGTGATCAGTATTCAAAATGTTGGGAGGAAGTCTGACTCCCTCGTGTCCTGGAGACCACCACCTCCCAGGACAAAAGTTTATTTTAAAATGGGGGAGGCCCTATGGCCTCCTCCAGAGCCCACAGGGACAGCCACCTCCTCGGGGCTAAATTAAATATGGTATGCGGGGCCACATAGCCTCCCTGCAGCCTTGGGGACCATCACTTCCCTGAGGCAAAAGTACATTTTGAAATGGGGGAGGCCAACCACCACCTCCCCAAGTCTAACTAAGAGGTTTGTGAAGGGGGGGCCGCAAGGCCCCCTGGCAGCCCCAGGGACCACCACCTCCCTGGGTAATTTACTTAAATTAAGGAGGGGGCCAAGCAGCCCCCCGCAGCCCTGGGGACTGCCACCTCCCCAGGCTGAATTTAAAGTATGAGTGGGGTCCTTCACTGACCCCGGCCCTGGGGAACACCACCTCCCTAGGGTTATTTTCTTGGTGCAGGGGGACAAGCGGCCCCGTCAAGGAGCCATTAATGGCCCTGGGGACCACGACCCCCCAGGGCTGGCTCCTGCTTGTCCCGGGATGCCTACCCACAGGACATAGCTGTTTACTAAGTCTTGACAGCAGCTTTGAAAACTGCCACCAAGTCACAGCAAACAATCCGCTCTGAGCTAGTGAGAACTGTCAAACAGCTCTTGCTTGCTCAGAGAGGAGGTTTCCTCTGTTTCCCTGCCCACAGGCAGAGAAACAGAAGAAAAATTGCTTTTGCAGACAGAAAGCTGCTTCTTTAGCACCTCTCTGTGGACAAAAGCAATGTCAACTCCTGCAGGAGGCAGTGAGCCAGCTGGGACTGTGGGGGCCTTGAGGATTCCCCGCGGTCCCCAACACATAATGGGTGCCCTGAAGGGCACCCAGGATTGATGGACAGGCCCCGGGCTATGGGTTTCCTGGGGCCGAGATCAGCCTACGGAGGAGGGGCCAGGCCCCAGGATATGGGGTCCCAGGGGCTGAGATTAGTCCCAAATTTTATTTAACTTGGTCCCCTGGGCAAATTTAAAAAGAAATAGCGGGCCCGTTTCAGACCCCCTGCAACCCTGGGGACCATCACCTCCCTGAGGAATTGATTATATTGTGTGCGGGGGGCCATGGGCCCCCCCCCAGCGAAACCACCTCCACGGGGGCAGATGTAAAAAAAAAGAGATCAGGGGTGTGTTTCCGATCCCCCGGCAGCTTCGGGGACCACCAGCTATGGGCTATGTATTTTGGCCTGCTCCTGTTATGTCCTGGAGTTCCCACCCCTGGGGCATAACTGTTTACTGAGGCTTGGTGGCAGATTTGAAGCTTCTGCCAAGTAACAGCAAACACTCTAGTTCCATAGAGGGAGAGCTGTCAATCACCTCTCTCTTCATCAGAGCGGTGTTTCCTGGAGATGCAGGCAGGCAGGCAGGCAGACAGGCAGACAGAGGAAGCATTGCTTTCACAGAGAAGGAGCTGCTGCACAGGAGGTGGGGAGCCAGCTGGGAGTGTTGGAGCTTTCAGGCTCCTCTCACCGCCCCAACTTTGAGACTGTTTGCCCTGTGGTCATCAAGGTCACATGGCCGGGCCCAGGGGATGGGGTCTCCTGGACCGATATAACCCCTGAGATAGGCCTGAGGGCCAAGCAGCCCCCTTCCCCAAAAACTGAAATCAGGCCAGTCCTCGGGGATGGGGTCCCTAGGGCCGAAATCAACCTGGGGAGAGGGGTGCATGCAGGGTGGGATGGTTATAGGGGTTGGCCCCAAGGACTGGCTGCAGGTCAGGCCCTTCGGACAACCTCTCGTGCATGGCCGGGTAGTTATATGGGGTAGCCAGAGGGACTGGCCACAGGCCAGACCCTGCGGCCAACCCCAGACGTGCCCAGCTGAAGGCCATGTGCAGCGGTAGTTGGATTAACGTATAGTAATGAACATTACTATATGTTAAAAAAATAGCAATTCACTGAAACAAAAAGGTTACAGGCACGTTATAGTTAGGAAATACATTTTTTTAAATAGAAATTCACTTAAAAAAAACAAAGGATGTTATTGTTGTGTTCTGCCTTTACTCATAGGAAACCATAGAAATTCAGCAGTTATGGTTACAGTTCTTTGAAGTAACTATGACTCCCGCCCCAAGGTAACTCTTCCCCCCCACCATGCACTGCTAATTACCCTAGATATTACAGCACTCATGACCACTTCTAGAACATCACTACAAATATAAATTAAACATTAGAATTTACATTTTTTATGAAAAAATTGTGCATGGTGGGAGCCTTAGGGCGCGAGTTATAGTTACTTGAAAGTTCTCTAAATATAACTGCTGAATTTCTATGGTTTTCTATGAGCAAATTCAGAACCTAACTTTAACATCTATATATATTTACCCATAGTTCCATAACTCCTAAAGTCTAGTACACTCCCGGAATGTACCTGTTCAATATATTCAATGGAGGCCATAGTGGATGTGTCAATTAATGTCAACAGCACCCAGTACAACACATTTTCACAATCATCAGTGGTACGTTCTGCTCAGTGCATCTCATTCCCATTTTTATATCTGTGTGTAGTGTAGCTTTACAGTATTCTCTCCAGTTGGCTTGCAGGAATTTTTTATGTCCATTGTTCTACAATTTCATTATCAAATTTAAATATCATGAATCAGACCCTCATCATTCCCAGTGGGCTCACTTAATTTCTTCTGGTCTTGGGAGCATGTGATCTAAAACAGTGTACATGAAATCAAAGATACTATATATATATATATATATATATCAAATCCCCTCAAAACATCCTTCCCTAAGCCTCGCGGGTCAGCAAATAAACCACTACCGATGAGCATGCATCTCCTCATCAATGTTAAGGCCTCTCGGTTCCATTGAGTCTATCTTCAACATGTATAATGATGCTAGCCTGCGTGGATCCCTCTCTCTGGCTCCTACTCTCGCTTTCGTAGGAATCCTATCTACCATATTAACCACACTAAACTGGCATCTCCGTTGTGCTCCTTATGGAAATGCATTGCAACAGGATGACTAACATCAGGGTTTTTTTAGCTCTCAAGTGCTGCAATATTCTTTTATGAGCTGGTCAGGTCGTACTCCCCATTTATATTTTGGGGCAGAAACATTTCAACATGTATACTGCATAATCACTTTTGCATGCTAAACTAGTTTTGATTGGTATGCTTTTATTGAAGGATGTGAGTATAGTCATTATATTCTCTCCTTGTTTGTACCCCTTGCATTTTTTACACTTAATAAAGTCTTTATTTATTTGAGTCAGCTGCCTCGCTCATCTCTAATGTCACTACTCGTGAAGTGATTTCTTAATGTTCTTGCTCGTCTGAATGTTAACTGTGGTTTCCTCATACAATTCCCACCTCTAATCGGATCACTCCTGATCAGATGTCAGTATCTATTCGATGCATCTGTAATTGCCTGAAGCTCCCTATTATAAGTGATAATAAATCTGCAGTTGCTTATTATCGCCTGATTTCGTTTTATTACCCATTTTAAACAGGGCATCTTCTTTTGCATTTCCTCACTCTGCTATGGGCTGTCATTAGAATCATTTCATTATACACACACTCTCTAAATCTCTTCAGCATATACTTCTGTGTTTCCTTGGGCATTTCTCATGTACTACAGATTCTCCTCTCCCGTAACAATTCCCCATAAGGTATGCTAGTCTCAAGTGCTACACAGTGATTTCTCTTGACATGCAAAATGCTGTTACCAGTTGAGTCTTTTCTGTGGCATGTGGTCACCAATTTGTTTTTTTCCACCATTATCTTCACATCAAAAAATTCCAGTTCCCCTTTACTCATACTGCTTGTTAATGTAGGTTTAGCGTATTATTACTGATGCACTTTACAAAGCTTTCTGCCTCAGATTAATTCCAGTCTCTATAGGTTTTGTTGCAGGCATCATGCTTTTAAAGGTTCTGATCACACCACTGTATCAGCGCTTATTAGCATGTTTAAAAAAAAAAAGTTAATTTACTGCCCATCTCTCTGGTCAGAACACATCATTAGCCATTGTGTGTGTTCCATTTACTTGTTCCCTTTCCCACAGGTTTTTTAAAATTCGTCCTTATCTCTTCCTGACCTTCAGACAGAGACCACTCTGAATCCCACATGCAATAATGAGTCCACTGACTTGGGCAGCTAACCACTGAGTCGAGCATTCTCCAACCCTCCACCCCCGGATCTCGACCTCTGATCTCCTTTTCATCCTGTGATCTGCAGGGGAAAGGGGGCAACAACCTAAGCAATATCCTAAATCTATTTGCAGATGCCAGCAGGGATGTAATCCTCGCTAGTGCTCGGTCATTGACGCGACTGCCAATTGCGCCTTTTCCTCTCAAAAAGAGACTGGCACTTAGGAAAGCATATCCCATACAGTTATCACTAAGTGGGCAGTAGAAGATATTGCTGGAGTGATTAGTGATTGAACCTGTAATGTTATACCGCTGTCTAGTGTCACACCAAGGGTGGTCATGATGCGGAGAACAGGATGCCGTAAAAAGCATTTCCTCTGGCCAGGAGGCTAGGGGTCTATAAATAAATGGGGTGAACCACACTTGTGGTTTTTATGCCCTGATGCTGACACTAGTGTGGCCTGTGCTTTGTTGGCGCAGCGTGCACGTTCTGGCCTAGTGAAAGGCCTCACCACCAGCCGCGTTACGCTGGTGACAAGGGTGGTGTTTTCCCCCGATGCCACGCACAACCTGCCTGCAGTGGAGCAGGAAACACAGACCAGGGCAGCCTGCTTCCCATCACATGCGACATACTAGCATGGCCGGCTAGCAGAACCAGGAGACTCCCACCCCATGGTGGCCTGTAGGCCGCAGGGTGGCTCTTCCCAGCAAACACCTTGCACTGCCTGGGGACGGCTATTCAGCTGATCGCCAGAGCTGGCCAAGGAAGGCTGTGATCAGAGGCCCCACCCACCGACCACACTCAGCCATCGCCCGAAGCCTGACAAGCTCAGCGGGGACACCACTCACACGGAGGCACACTCAGGGGAAGAAGTGTTCCCATTTTTCCCTGCTGACTAGAAAAAATAAAGAAAATGGGTACAAAAAGAAGACACACAGGAAAAGAAAACTAACAAATAGTGGGCAAACACACAAGCCTGTTGGCCTGTTGTGCCTGCCGGCTGCTAAAAGACCATCCTAAGGTACTGTGCCTCCCCCTTACCCCATGTGTGACCAGTGCAGCCCCACACAACATGAGACACTGCGGCTCAACCTGCTGATGTGCCTACAACCATTCTCCCACCATGGCCGACGACCAGGTACCAGTCCACAGCCCACCTCACCTCCCCCAACAGCACCCCATGACAGTAACCCTCCCGCCACTTAGTGAGCTAGCTTATCCTGCAACAGCATCCCCTCGCTGGAGAATATGGGTCGTCAGACTGGAGAACTACTTTGTGGCCACCTGAGAATGTGATGGAGCAGTTAAGCGGTCACTTCTCCTTTACTTTTGACGAGGTGAAATATATAAATTGTTCAGACACCTCCCAAACACTTGCACTGTTGATGACTACAAAGCAGCAGTAGAAGCACTGAACACACAATTCGACCCGCAATTAAACCCAGATTTCAAACATTTTAAACTGCGCCAGGCATGACAACAGGAAGGCGAGTCCATTGTCCAGTTCTACACATGGCTCAGGGAGCTTGTAAGCACGTGCACCGATGATGAATAGCCCAAAGAGGTAAGAGCCCAGGTTATCCAACTGTGCCGAAACAAGACACTAAGGCCCGCATTCCGACCCTGGCGGTTTCAAACCGCCAGGGTGGAGGGCAGAGGAAGCACCGCCAACAGGCTGGCGGTGCTTCCCGGGCCATTCTGACCGCAGCGGTAAAGCCGCGGTCAGAAAAGGGGAACCGGCGGTTTCCCGCCGGTTTTCCCCTGGCCCAGGGAAACCTCCATGGCGGCGCTGCTTGCAGCGCCGCCATGGGGATTCCGACCCCCTTCCTGCCAGCCTGTTCCTGGCGGTTTACACCGCCAGGAAGAGGCTGGCGGGAACGGGTGTCGTGGGGCCCCTGGGGGCCCCTGCACTGCCCATGCCACTGGCAGTGCAGGGGCCCCCTAACAGGGCCCTACAAAGATTTTCAGTGTCTGCTTTGCAGACACTGAAAATCGCGACGGGTGCCACTGCACCTGTCGCACCCCTGAAAATCTGCTGGCTCCATTCGGAGCCGGCTTCCTTTTTGCAGGGGCTTTCCCGCTGGGCCGGCGGGAAAGTTGAAATGACCCCCGCGGTCATTTGACCAAGGTGCGGTCTTTTGGAGGTTTCGCCTGCCGGGGTCGGAATGACCCCCTAAGTGGCATATTTATAGGCCCCTAGCGCTACCTTGCGCCACATTAACATAATTTATTCTAATGTTAATGTGGCCTAATGAGGCCAAAATCCCCACGCCGTATTTACATGGTGGTGCAATGCATGCATTGCGCCACCCTGTAACCCTTTGGGCTACATTATGCCTGCACCAGGCATAATGTATGCAAAGGGGGCGTTCCCCCGTTAGGAGATTTCCTTATGCCATTTTTTACAGGACTTTTAACACCTGCTTAAGAGCAGGTGTTAAAAGGGGGATTCCATTCTTTAGAATTGAGCCCTATGTACTCTGCAGAAGTAGTGCCAATATTTTGGCGCTACTACTGCTGAGTGTCATCAATAGCGTCATGAAAGAGGACGCTATTGCACCCTACCCTGCGCCATGGTGTGTCGTATTTTTAAAATGGCGCACACATGGTGGCGGTAGGCGGGTGATAAGGGGCACAGGGAAAGTGGCACTGCACTCAAGCCACATTCCACATGATAAACAGAGAAGCAGACACCCTCTTTGGCAACCACTCAGCAGAAAAGCTAGGCCTGGTGCCATTTGCGAAGTGTCAGAACGTTCCGGGTGGACAAACTGCTGGGACAATTTCCAGAGCTGCTCATCGGTCTCGGGTGCCTCAAGGTTCCTCACATCCAGCTACGCATTGATAAAGCCGTCAAACTTGAAGCCTTGCGGCACAGGCTCATCTCGTTCCACCTCCGCCCACTGGTGGAGCAGAGGTTGGACAACCTCGAAAACCAAGGATTGACAGAGAGAGTGTCAGGCCCCACCCACCATCGATGACATCATTGCTGACCTGAACGGCTCCAAGTGGTTTTCGATACTCGACTTAAATGCTGGCTACCACCAGTTAACCCTTGCAGAAGAGAGCAGGTATATCACCACCTTCTCAACGCATCTAGGACTACAGAGATGCAAATGCCTGAGTTTTGGCATATCATCAGCCACCGAAGTATTTCACGATGCCATGCGCACTACCCTGTCTGGCCTGCAGGTAGTGATGAACGTCAGCAATGACATCCTGATCCACTCTGCCACCGCTGAAGAACATTACCAACAGCCTCACTCTGCACAAAAAAAGTGTGCTTTCTTCCAGATGTCCATTGAGTACTTTGGGTATGTTTTCAACCAGCAAGAAGTCAAAGTCGACCCCACGAAGTCTCAAGCCATCCAACAAGCCCTAGCCCGAAAACAGTAACTGAGATATGCAGCTTCCTGGGTATGGCCACCTACTGCGCAGGTTCATCACTAACCTTGCCACCCTGTCTGAGGTACTCCAAGCCCTGACAAAGACCGACACCCCCTGGTTGTGGGTAGCAAAGAAAGAACAAGCATTCCAGACACTAAGGGACAGCTGCTGCATGAAGTCACTACGGCCTACTTCGACCCTCTCAAGAAGACCGAACTAGTGGTGGATGCCAGTCCAGTAGGCCTTGGGGCAGTATTGTCTCAGGAAGTCGAGCTGGGCCACTGAGCCCCACTAGCCTAAAACAGCAAAGCCCTAACCCTGACCGAACAACGCTACTCGCAAATAGAAAGGGAAGCCTTGTGTAAAGAAATGGCTCCCTGTTGCAGTTACCCCCCACTTTTTGCCTGATACTGATGCTGACTTGACTGAGAAGAGTGCTGGGACCCTGCTAACTAGGCCCCAGCACCAGTGTTCCTTCACCTAAAATGTACCATTGTATCCACAATTGGCACACCCTGGCATTCAGATAAGTCCCTTGTAACTGGTACTTCTAGTACCAAGGGCCCTGATGCCAAGGAAGGTCTCTAAGGGCTGCAGCATGTCTTATGCCACCCTAGAGACCCCTCACTCAGCACAGACACACTGCTTACAAGCCTGTGTGTGCTAGTGAGAACAAAATGAGTAAGTCGACATGGCACTCCCCTCAGGGTGCCATGCCAGCCTCTCACTGCCTATGCAGTATAGGTAAGACACCCCTCTAGCAGGCCTTACAGCCCTAAGGCAGGGTGCACTATACCATAGGTGAGGGTACCAGTGCATGAGCATGGTACCCCTACAGTGTCTAAACAAAACCTTAGACATTGTAAGTGCAGGGTAGCCATAAGAGTATATGGTCTGGGAGTCTGTCAAACACGAACTCCACAGCACCATAATGGCTACACTGAAAACTGGGAAGTTTGGTATCAAACTTCTCAGCACAATAAATGCACACTGATGCCAGTGTACATTTTATTGTAAAATACACCACAGAGGGCACCTTAGAGGTGCCCCCTGAAACTTAACCAACTATCTGTGTAGGCTGACTGGTTCCAGCAGCCTGCCACACTAGAGACCTGTTGCTGGCCCCATGGGGAGAGTGCCTTTGTCACTCTGAGGCCAGTAACAAAGCCTGCACTGGGTGGAGATGCTAACACCTCCCCCAGGCAGGAGCTGTGACACCTGGCGGTGAGCCTCAAAGGCTCACCCCTTTGTCACAGCCCAGCAGGGCACTCCAGCTTAGTGGAGTTGCCCGCCCCCTCCGGCCACGGCCCCCACTTTTGGCGGCAAGGCTGGAGGGAACAAAGAAAGCAACAAGGAGGAGTCACTGGCCAGTCAGGACAGCCCCTAAGGTGTCCTGAGCTGAGGTGACTCTAACTTTTAGAAATCCTCCATCTTGCAGATGGAGGATTCCCCCAATAGGGTTAGGATTGTGACCCCCTCCCCTTGGGAGGAGGCACAAAGAGGGTGTACCCACCCTCAGGGCTAGTAGCCATTGGCTACTAACCCCCCAGACCTAAACACGCCCTTAAATTTAGTATTTAAGGGCTACCCTGAACCCTAGAAAATTAGATTCCTGCAACTACAAGAAGAAGGACTGCCTAGCTGAAAACCCCTGCAGCGGAAGACCAGAAGACGACAACTGCCTTGGCTCCAGAAACTCACCGGCCTGTCTCCTGCCTTCCAAAGATCCTGCTCCAGCGACGCCTTCCAAAGGGACCAGCGACCTCGACATCCTCCGAGGACTGCCCCTGCTTCGAAAAGACAAGAAACTCCCGAGGACAGCGGACCTGCTCCAAGAAAAGCTGCAACTTTGTTTCCAGCAGCTTTAAAGAACCCTGCAAGCTCCCCGCAAGAAGCGTGAGACTTGCAACACTGCACCCGGCGACCCCGACTCGGCTGGTGGAGATCCGACACCTCAGGAGGGACCCCAGGACTACTCTGATACTGTGAGTACCAAAACCTGTCCCCCCTGAGCCCCCACAGCGCCGCCTGCAGAGGGAATCCCGAGGCTTCCCCTGACCGCGACTCTTTGAACCTAAAGTCCCGACGCCTGGGAGAGACCCTGCACCCGCAGCCCCCAGGACCTGAAGGACCGGACTTTCACTGGAGAAGTGACCCCCAGGAGTCCCTCTCCCTTACCCAAGTGGAGGTTTCCCCGAGGAATCCCCCCCTTGCCTGCCTGCAGCGCTGAAGAGATCCCGAGGTCTCTCATAGACTAACATTGCAAACCCGACGCCTGTTTCTACACTGCACCCGGCCGCCCCCGCGCTGCTGAGGGTGAGATTTCTGTGTGGACTTGTGTCCCCCCCGGTGCCCTACAAAACCCCCCTGGTCTGCCCTCCGAAAACGCGGGTACTTACCTGCAAGCAGACCGGAACCGGGGCACCCCCTTCTCTCCATTCTAGCCTATGTGTTTTGGGCACCACTTTGAACTCTGCACCTGACCGGCCCTGAGCTGCTGGTGTGGTGACTTTGGGGTTGCTCTGAACCCCCAACGGTGGGCTACCTTGGACCAAGAACTAAGCCCTGTAAGTGTCTTACTTACCTGGTTAACCTAACAAATACTTACCTCCCCTAGGAACTGTGAAAATTGCACTAAGTGTCCACTTTTAAAACAGCTATTTGTGAATAACTTGAAAAGTATACATGCAATTTTGATGATTTGAAGTTCCTAAAGTACTTACCTGCAATACCTTTCGAATGAGATATTACATGTAGAATTTGAACCTGTGGTTCTTAAAATAAACTAAGAAAAGATATTTTTCTATATAAAAACCTATTGGCTGGATTTGTCTCTGAGTGTGTGTACCTCATTTGTTGTCTATGTGTATGTACAACAAATGCTTAACACTACTCCTTGGATAAGCCTACTGCTCGACCACACTACCACAAAATAGAGCATTAGTATTATCTATTTTTACCACTATTTTACCTCTAAGGGGAACCCTTGGACTCTGTGCATGCTATTCCTTACTTTGAAATAGCACATACAGAGCCAACTTCCTACATTGGTGGATCAGCGGTGGGGTACAAGACTTTGCATTTGCTGGACTACTCAGCCAATACCTGATCACACGACAAATTCCAAAATTGTCATTAGAAATTCATTTTTGCAATTTGAAATTTTTCTAAATTCTTAAAAGTCCTGCTAGGGCCTTGTGTGTTAAGTCCCTGTTTAGCATTGTCTTTTAGAGTTTAAAAGTTTGTTAAAGGTTTGAAATTAGAAACAGTTTTAGATTCTTTAAAAAGTCTTCCAACTTTTAGCAAAATAATGTCTGATACAGAGATGAATGTGGTGGAACTCGACACCACACCTTACCTCCATCTTAAGATGAGGGAGCTAAGGTCTCTCTGTAATATAAAGAAAATAACCATTGGCTCCAGACCTACCAAAATTCAGCTCCAGGAGCTGTTGGCAGAGTTTGAAAAAGCCAACCCCTCTGAGGATGACTTCACAGAGGAAGAAATTAGTGACTTGGAGGGCAATTCCCCCCTTCCAGTCCTAAATAGGGAGACCAGGGCCTCTCAAGCCCTGTCTCCAAAAATGATAGTCAGAAATGTTGCTTCCCTCACAGGAGGGTCCAGCATTTCTGAAATCACTGAGGATGCTCTCAGTGAAGATGACCCCCTGTTAGCCAGGATGGTCAAAAGATTGGCTTTGGAAAAGCAGCTCCTAGCCATAGAAAGGGAAAGAAAAGAGATGGGCCTAGGTCCCATCGATGGTGGCAGCAACTTAAATAGGGTCAGAGATTCTCCTGACATCCTAAAAATCCCCAAAGGGATTGTAACAAAATATGAAGCTGGTGATGACATCACCAAATGGTTCACAGCTTTTGAGAGGGCTTGTGTAACCAGAAAAGTGAACAGATCTCACTGGGGTGCTCTCCTTTGGGAAATGTTCACTGGAAAGTGTAGGGATAGACTCCTCACACTCTCTGGAAAAGATGCAGAATCTTATGACCTCATGAAGGGTACCCTGATTGAGGGCTTTGGATTCTCCACTGAGGAGTATAGAATTAGATTCAGGGGGGCTCAAAAATCCTCGAGCCAGACCTGGGTTGATTTTGTAGACTACTCAGTAAAAAGACTAGATGGTTGGTTAACTGGAAATGAAGTGTGTGACTATGTTGGGCTTTATAATTTGTTTATGAAAGAACACATTTTAAGTAACTGCTTCAATGAAAAGTTGCATCAGTATCTGGTAGACCTAGGTCCAATTTCTCCCCAAGAATTGGGAAAGAAGGCAGACCACTGGGTCAAGACTAGGGTAACCAAAACTTCCACTGGGGGTGACCAAAAGAAAGGGGTTACAAAAACTCCCCAGGAGAAAGTGGGCGACACTAGAAACAAAGAAAAAGAGTCCTCTGTAGGCCCCCAAAAACCAGAACAGGTGGGTGGGCCCCAAGACACAACCCAAAACAAAGGTGGGTACCAGGGTAAGAACTGGGATGCCACTAAGGCATGGTGCCACAACTGTAAACAGTCTGGGCACCACACCAAGGACACTTCTTGTCCCAAAAACAAACCCCAGAACAAAATTCCAGGGGTAACCAGTGTAGCCATGGGAGATGACTCCTCAGATGAGGAGGTCTTCATAGCCTTCAACTGGAAACAGGGCCCAACAGGTGAGTTGGAGATTCCAGAGGGAAGTAGACACTTCCACCACCTACTGGTGAATGGAATCCCAACCACTGCCCTGAGAGACACTTGTGCCAGTCACACTATTGTGCATGACAGGCTGGTGCTCTCAAACCAGTACATCCCAGGTGAGACTGCCAGAGTAAGAGTTAGCCTAGACAGGGTCACTAAGAGGCCTGTGGCTTTAGTGCCCATAGAAGTGGGTGGCACTCTTAGCTGGAGAAGGGTAGTAGTCAGTACAGACCTCCCCCTTGATTGTCTCCTTGGAAATGACTACCCAGAGGTTAGTCAGAGCCCAAGAGAGGAACTGGTCCAGTGCCAGTCCTCTCCCAAGGATTCTGGAAGTCCTGCCTCTGCAGTAAATGCAAGCAGGCCCCAGAAGAAGAAGAAAAGAAAACAGAGTAGGAAGGGTGGACAACCTTTAGCCAAGGTTACGGCAAGCCAAGGAGATTCTGCTCCAGTAGGGGAGAACTCCAAAAATGGCCCTGATAAAGTCCAACCTGACCCACAAGAAGTCCTGGCTAGTCAGGCAACTGTTAAACCTGAGTGGGTGGCTCCTCAGCTAACAGAAGAAAGAGTGGAAGAAGGGTGTTTACTACAAGATGTGGTAACCCCCCACTCTAATAAAGCAGACAGGCAACCTGAACCCAAAGAGGCCTGTAACTTAGCCCCTTCCCTTTTAGGTGAAGAGCTAAAGGTGTGGTTCTGGGCACTGACAGCTGTCAGTGGCCTCTGCTGGGTGTTAGCCTTTATGCCTGCACTATCCTTAGCATGGTGGTCTGACCCCATGCCAAATAGCAAGTTAGGCCCCCTGACCCTATTGGTCATGGTGGGGTTACTCCAGCTCTGGGTAACCTCTCTGGGTAAGCTAGGGGTAACCCTGGCCAAGATAAGGTTAGCAGAGGTGGATACCTCTAAGACCAAAATAGAAAGAATGGGTGGAGACATTGAAGAGGCAGACAAGAGGCAATTCAGACTAGGTCCTATCACTGTGGAAGTAGGTCAGTTCCCCAAAGGGAATGACCTGAACAGAAGGATGTAAGGCAGAGTAGGCCCTGCAACTAACCAGCCTATTTCTCCTACTCTTCCTCGCCTGACAGACTAGGAAGACTCTCCCAGCTTGGGCTGAGTCTCCTGGCCTGTGGGCTGGGGGGGGCTTGTGTAAAGAAATGGCTCCCTGTTGCAGTTACCCCCCACTTTTTGCCTGATACTGATGCTGACTTGACTGAGAAGAGTGCTGGGACCCTGCTAACTAGGCCCCAGCACCAGTGTTCCTTCACCTAAAATGTACCATTGTATCCACAATTGGCACACCCTGGCATTCAGATAAGTCCCTTGTAACTGGTACTTCTAGTACCAAGGGCCCTGATGCCAAGGAAGGTCTCTAAGGGCTGCAGCATGTCTTATGCCACCCTAGAGACCCCTCACTCAGCACAGACACACTGCTTACAAGCCTGTGTGTGCTAGTGAGAACAAAATGAGTAAGTCGACATGGCACTCCCCTCAGGGTGCCATGCCAGCCTCTCACTGCCTATGCAGTATAGGTAAGACACCCCTCTAGCAGGCCTTACAGCCCTAAGGCAGGGTGCACTATACCATAGGTGAGGGTACCAGTGCATGAGCATGGTACCCCTACAGTGTCTAAACAAAACCTTAGACATTGTAAGTGCAGGGTAGCCATAAGAGTATATGGTCTGGGAGTCTGTCAAACACGAACTCCACAGCACCATAATGGCTACACTGAAAACTGGGAAGTTTGGTATCAAACTTCTCAGCACAATAAATGCACACTGATGCCAGTGTACATTTTATTGTAAAATACACCACAGAGGGCACCTTAGAGGTGCCCCCTGAAACTTAACCAACTATCTGTGTAGGCTGACTGGTTCCAGCAGCCTGCCACACTAGAGACCTGTTGCTGGCCCCATGGGGAGAGTGCCTTTGTCACTCTGAGGCCAGTAACAAAGCCTGCACTGGGTGGAGATGCTAACACCTCCCCCAGGCAGGAGCTGTGACACCTGGCGGTGAGCCTCAAAGGCTCACCCCTTTGTCACAGCCCAGCAGGGCACTCCAGCTTAGTGGAGTTGCCCGCCCCCTCCGGCCACGGCCCCCACTTTTGGCGGCAAGGCTGGAGGGAACAAAGAAAGCAACAAGGAGGAGTCACTGGCCAGTCAGGACAGCCCCTAAGGTGTCCTGAGCTGAGGTGACTCTAACTTTTAGAAATCCTCCATCTTGCAGATGGAGGATTCCCCCAATAGGGTTAGGATTGTGACCCCCTCCCCTTGGGAGGAGGCACAAAGAGGGTGTACCCACCCTCAGGGCTAGTAGCCATTGGCTACTAACCCCCCAGACCTAAACACGCCCTTAAATTTAGTATTTAAGGGCTACCCTGAACCCTAGAAAATTAGATTCCTGCAACTACAAGAAGAAGGACTGCCTAGCTGAAAACCCCTGCAGCGGAAGACCAGAAGACGACAACTGCCTTGGCTCCAGAAACTCACCGGCCTGTCTCCTGCCTTCCAAAGATCCTGCTCCAGCGACGCCTTCCAAAGGGACCAGCGACCTCGACATCCTCCGAGGACTGCCCCTGCTTCGAAAAGACAAGAAACTCCCGAGGACAGCGGACCTGCTCCAAGAAAAGCTGCAACTTTGTTTCCAGCAGCTTTAAAGAACCCTGCAAGCTCCCCGCAAGAAGCGTGAGACTTGCAACACTGCACCCGGCGACCCCGACTCGGCTGGTGGAGATCTGACACCTCAGGAGGGACCCCAGGACTACTCTGATACTGTGAGTACCAAAACCTGTCCCCCCTGAGCCCCCACAGCGCCGCCTGCAGAGGGAATCCCGAGGCTTCCCCTGACCGCGACTCTTTGAACCTAAAGTCCCGACGCCTGGGAGAGACCCTGCACCCGCAGCCCCCAGGACCTGAAGGACCGGACTTTCACTGGAGAAGTGACCCCCAGGAGTCCCTCTCCCTTACCCAAGTGGAGGTTTCCCCGAGGAATCCCCCCCTTGCCTGCCTGCAGCGCTGAAGAGATCCCGAGGTCTCTCATAGACTAACATTGCAAACCCGACGCCTGTTTCTACACTGCACCCGGCCGCCCCCGCGCTGCTGAGGGTGAGATTTCTGTGTGGACTTGTGTCCCCCCCGGTGCCCTACAAAACCCCCCTGGTCTGCCCTCCGAAAACGCGGGTACTTACCTGCAAGCAGACCGGAACTGGGGCACCCCCTTCTCTCCATTCTAGCCTATGTGTTTTGGGCACCACTTTGAACTCTGCACCTGACCGGCCCTGAGCTGCTGGTGTGGTGACTTTGGGGTTGCTCTGAACCCCCAACGGTGGGCTACCTTGGACCAAGAACTAAGCCCTGTAAGTGTCTTACTTACCTGGTTAACCTAACAAATACTTACCTCCCCTAGGAACTGTGAAAATTGCACTGTGTCCACTTTTAAAACAGCTATTTGTGAATAACTTGAAAAGTATACATGCAATTTTGATGATTTGAAGTTCCTAAAGTACTTACCTGCAATACCTTTCGAATGAGATATTACATGTAGAATTTGAACCTGTGGTTCTTAAAATAAACTAAGAAAAGATATTTTTCTATATAAAAACCTATTGGCTGGATTTGTCTCTGAGTGTGTGTACCTCATTTGTTGTCTATGTGTATGTACAACAAATGCTTAACACTACTCCTTGGATAAGCCTACTGCTCGACCACACTACCACAAAATAGAGCATTAGTATTATCTATTTTTACCACTATTTTACCTCTAAGGGGAACCCTTGGACTCTGTGCATGCTATTCCTTACTTTGAAATAGCACATACAGAGCCAACTTCCTACATTGGTGGATCAGCGGTGGGGTACAAGACTTTGCATTTGCTGGACTACTCAGCCAATACCTGATCACACGACAAATTCCAAAATTGTCATTAGAAATTCATTTTTGCAATTTGAAATTTTTCTAAATTCTTAAAAGTCCTGCTAGGGCCTTGTGTGTTAAGTCCCTGTTTAGCATTGTCTTTTAGAGTTTAAAAGTTTGTTAAAGGTTTGAAATTAGAAACAGTTTTAGATTCTTTAAAAAGTCTTCCAACTTTTAGCAAAATAATGTCTGATACAGAGATGAATGTGGTGGAACTCGACACCACACCTTACCTCCATCTTAAGATGAGGGAGCTAAGGTCTCTCTGTAATATAAAGAAAATAACCATTGGCTCCAGACCTACCAAAATTCAGCTCCAGGAGCTGTTGGCAGAGTTTGAAAAAGCCAACCCCTCTGAGGATGACTTCACAGAGGAAGAAATTAGTGACTTGGAGGGCAATTCCCCCCTTCCAGTCCTAAATAGGGAGACCAGGGCCTCTCAAGCCCTGTCTCCAAAAATGATAGTCAGAAATGTTGCTTCCCTCACAGGAGGGTCCAGCATTTCTGAAATCACTGAGGATGCTCTCAGTGAAGATGACCCCCTGTTAGCCAGGATGGTCAAAAGATTGGCTTTGGAAAAGCAGCTCCTAGCCATAGAAAGGGAAAGAAAAGAGATGGGCCTAGGTCCCATCGATGGTGGCAGCAACTTAAATAGGGTCAGAGATTCTCCTGACATCCTAAAAATCCCCAAAGGGATTGTAACAAAATATGAAGCTGGTGATGACATCACCAAATGGTTCACAGCTTTTGAGAGGGCTTGTGTAACCAGAAAAGTGAACAGATCTCACTGGGGTGCTCTCCTTTGGGAAATGTTCACTGGAAAGTGTAGGGATAGACTCCTCACACTCTCTGGAAAAGATGCAGAATCTTATGACCTCATGAAGGGTACCCTGATTGAGGGCTTTGGATTCTCCACTGAGGAGTATAGAATTAGATTCAGGGGGGCTCAAAAATCCTCGAGCCAGACCTGGGTTGATTTTGTAGACTACTCAGTAAAAAGACTAGATGGTTGGTTAACTGGAAATGAAGTGTGTGACTATGTTGGGCTTTATAATTTGTTTATGAAAGAACACATTTTAAGTAACTGCTTCAATGAAAAGTTGCATCAGTATCTGGTAGACCTAGGTCCAATTTCTCCCCAAGAATTGGGAAAGAAGGCAGACCACTGGGTCAAGACTAGGGTAACCAAAACTTCCACTGGGGGTGACCAAAAGAAAGGGGTTACAAAAACTCCCCAGGAGAAAGTGGGCGACACTAGAAACAAAGAAAAAGAGTCCTCTGTAGGCCCCCAAAAACCAGAACAGGTGGGTGGGCCCCAAGACACAACCCAAAACAAAGGTGGGTACCAGGGTAAGAACTGGGATGCCACTAAGGCATGGTGCCACAACTGTAAACAGTCTGGGCACCACACCAAGGACACTTCTTGTCCCAAAAACAAACCCCAGAACAAAATTCCAGGGGTAACCAGTGTAGCCATGGGAGATGACTCCTCAGATGAGGAGGTCTTCATAGCCTTCAACTGGAAACAGGGCCCAACAGGTGAGTTGGAGATTCCAGAGGGAAGTAGACACTTCCACCACCTACTGGTGAATGGAATCCCAACCACTGCCCTGAGAGACACTTGTGCCAGTCACACTATTGTGCATGACAGGCTGGTGCTCTCAAACCAGTACATCCCAGGTGAGACTGCCAGAGTAAGAGTTAGCCTAGACAGGGTCACTAAGAGGCCTGTGGCTTTAGTGCCCATAGAAGTGGGTGGCACTCTTAGCTGGAGAAGGGTAGTAGTCAGTACAGACCTCCCCCTTGATTGTCTCCTTGGAAATGACTACCCAGAGGTTAGTCAGAGCCCAAGAGAGGAACTGGTCCAGTGCCAGTCCTCTCCCAAGGATTCTGGAAGTCCTGCCTCTGCAGTAAATGCAAGCAGGCCCCAGAAGAAGAAGAAAAGAAAACAGAGTAGGAAGGGTGGACAACCTTTAGCCAAGGTTACGGCAAGCCAAGGAGATTCTGCTCCAGTAGGGGAGAACTCCAAAAATGGCCCTGATAAAGTCCAACCTGACCCACAAGAAGTCCTGGCTAGTCAGGCAACTGTTAAACCTGAGTGGGTGGCTCCTCAGCTAACAGAAGAAAGAGTGGAAGAAGGGTGTTTACTACAAGATGTGGTAACCCCCCACTCTAATAAAGCAGACAGGCAACCTGAACCCAAAGAGGCCTGTAACTTAGCCCCTTCCCTTTTAGGTGAAGAGCTAAAGGTGTGGTTCTGGGCACTGACAGCTGTCAGTGGCCTCTGCTGGGTGTTAGCCTTTATGGCTGCACTATCCTTAGCATGGTGGTCTGACCCCATGCCAAATAGCAAGTTAGGCCCCCTGACCCTATTGGTCATGGTGGGGTTACTCCAGCTCTGGGTAACCTCTCTGGGTAAGCTAGGGGTAACCCTGGCCAAGATAAGGTTAGCAGAGGTGGATACCTCTAAGACCAAAATAGAAAGAATGGGTGGAGACATTGAAGAGGCAGACAAGAGGCAATTCAGACTAGGTCCTATCACTGTGGAAGTAGGTCAGTTCCCCAAAGGGAATGACCTGAACAGAAGGATGTAAGGCAGAGTAGGCCCTGCAACTAACCAGCCTATTTCTCCTACTCTTCCTCGCCTGACAGACTAGGAAGACTCTCCCAGCTTGGGCTGAGTCTCCTGGCCTGTGGGCTGGGGGGGGCTTGTGTAAAGAAATGGCTCCCTGTTGCAGTTACCCCCCACTTTTTGCCTGATACTGATGCTGACTTGACTGAGAAGAGTGCTGGGACCCTGCTAACTAGGCCCCAGCACCAGTGTTCCTTCACCTAAAATGTACCATTGTATCCACAATTGGCACACCCTGGCATTCAGATAAGTCCCTTGTAACTGGTACTTCTAGTACCAAGGGCCCTGATGCCAAGGAAGGTCTCTAAGGGCTGCAGCATGTCTTATGCCACCCTAGAGACCCCTCACTCAGCACAGACACACTGCTTACAAGCCTGTGTGTGCTAGTGAGAACAAAATGAGTAAGTCGACATGGCACTCCCCTCAGGGTGCCATGCCAGCCTCTCACTGCCTATGCAGTATAGGTAAGACACCCCTCTAGCAGGCCTTACAGCCCTAAGGCAGGGTGCACTATACCATAGGTGAGGGTACCAGTGCATGAGCATGGTACCCCTACAGTGTCTAAACAAAACCTTAGACATTGTAAGTGCAGGGTAGCCATAAGAGTATATGGTCTGGGAGTCTGTCAAACACGAACTCCACAGCACCATAATGGCTACACTGAAAACTGGGAAGTTTGGTATCAAACTTCTCAGCACAATAAATGCACACTGATGCCAGTGTACATTTTATTGTAAAATACACCACAGAGGGCACCTTAGAGGTGCCCCCTGAAACTTAACCAACTATCTGTGTAGGCTGACTGGTTCCAGCAGCCTGCCACACTAGAGACCTGTTGCTGGCCCCATGGGGAGAGTGCCTTTGTCACTCTGAGGCCAGTAACAAAGCCTGCACTGGGTGGAGATGCTAACACCTCCCCCAGGCAGGAGCTGTGACACCTGGCGGTGAGCCTCAAAGGCTCACCCCTTTGTCACAGCCCAGCAGGGCACTCCAGCTTAGTGGAGTTGCCCGCCCCCTCCGGCCACGGCCCCCACTTTTGGCGGCAAGGCTGGAGGGAACAAAGAAAGCAACAAGGAGGAGTCACTGGCCAGTCAGGACAGCCCCTAAGGTGTCCTGAGCTGAGGTGACTCTAACTTTTAGAAATCCTCCATCTTGCAGATGGAGGATTCCCCCAATAGGGTTAGGATTGTGACCCCCTCCCCTTGGGAGGAGGCACAAAGAGGGTGTACCCACCCTCAGGGCTAGTAGCCATTGGCTACTAACCCCCCAGACCTAAACACGCCCTTAAATTTAGTATTTAAGGGCTACCCTGAACCCTAGAAAATTAGATTCCTGCAACTACAAGAAGAAGGACTGCCTAGCTGAAAACCCCTGCAGCGGAAGACCAGAAGACGACAACTGCCTTGGCTCCAGAAACTCACCGGCCTGTCTCCTGCCTTCCAAAGATCCTGCTCCAGCGACGCCTTCCAAAGGGACCAGCGACCTCGACATCCTCCGAGGACTGCCCCTGCTTCGAAAAGACAAGAAACTCCCGAGGACAGCGGACCTGCTCCAAGAAAAGCTGCAACTTTGTTTCCAGCAGCTTTAAAGAACCCTGCAAGCTCCCCGCAAGAAGCGTGAGACTTGCAACACTGCACCCGGCGACCCCGACTCGGCTGGTGGAGATCCGACACCTCAGGAGGGACCCCAGGACTACTCTGATACTGTGAGTACCAAAACCTGTCCCCCCTGAGCCCCCACAGCGCCGCCTGCAGAGGGAATCCCGAGGCTTCCCCTGACCGCGACTCTTTGAACCTAAAGTCCCGACGCCTGGGAGAGACCCTGCACCCGCAGCCCCCAGGACCTGAAGGACCGGACTTTCACTGGAGAAGTGACCCCCAGGAGTCCCTCTCCCTTACCCAAGTGGAGGTTTCCCCGAGGAATCCCCCCCTTGCCTGCCTGCAGCGCTGAAGAGATCCCGAGGTCTCTCATAGACTAACATTGCAAACCCGACGCCTGTTTCTACACTGCACCCGGCCGCCCCCGCGCTGCTGAGGGTGAGATTTCTGTGTGGACTTGTGTCCCCCCCGGTGCCCTACAAAACCCCCCTGGTCTGCCCTCCGAAAACGCGGGTACTTACCTGCAAGCAGACCGGAACCGGGGCACCCCCTTCTCTCCATTCTAGCCTATGTGTTTTGGGCACCACTTTGAACTCTGCACCTGACCGGCCCTGAGCTGCTGGTGTGGTGACTTTGGGGTTGCTCTGAACCCCCAACGGTGGGCTACCTTGGACCAAGAACTAAGCCCTGTAAGTGTCTTACTTACCTGGTTAACCTAACAAATACTTACCTCCCCTAGGAACTGTGAAAATTGCACTGTGTCCACTTTTAAAACAGCTATTTGTGAATAACTTGAAAAGTATACATGCAATTTTGATGATTTGAAGTTCCTAAAGTACTTACCTGCAATACCTTTCGAATGAGATATTACATGTAGAATTTGAACCTGTGGTTCTTAAAATAAACTAAGAAAAGATATTTTTCTATATAAAAACCTATTGGCTGGATTTGTCTCTGAGTGTGTGTACCTCATTTGTTGTCTATGTGTATGTACAACAAATGCTTAACACTACTCCTTGGATAAGCCTACTGCTCGACCACACTACCACAAAATAGAGCATTAGTATTATCTATTTTTACCACTATTTTACCTCTAAGGGGAACCCTTGGACTCTGTGCATGCTATTCCTTACTTTGAAATAGCACATACAGAGCCAACTTCCTACATTGGTGGATCAGCGGTGGGGTACAAGACTTTGCATTTGCTGGACTACTCAGCCAATACCTGATCACACGACAAATTCCAAAATTGTCATTAGAAATTCATTTTTGCAATTTGAAATTTTTCTAAATTCTTAAAAGTCCTGCTAGGGCCTTGTGTGTTAAGTCCCTGTTTAGCATTGTCTTTTAGAGTTTAAAAGTTTGTTAAAGGTTTGAAATTAGAAACAGTTTTAGATTCTTTAAAAAGTCTTCCAACTTTTAGCAAAATAATGTCTGATACAGAGATGAATGTGGTGGAACTCGACACCACACCTTACCTCCATCTTAAGATGAGGGAGCTAAGGTCTCTCTGTAATATAAAGAAAATAACCATTGGCTCCAGACCTACCAAAATTCAGCTCCAGGAGCTGTTGGCAGAGTTTGAAAAAGCCAACCCCTCTGAGGATGACTTCACAGAGGAAGAAATTAGTGACTTGGAGGGCAATTCCCCCCTTCCAGTCCTAAATAGGGAGACCAGGGCCTCTCAAGCCCTGTCTCCAAAAATGATAGTCAGAAATGTTGCTTCCCTCACAGGAGGGTCCAGCATTTCTGAAATCACTGAGGATGCTCTCAGTGAAGATGACCCCCTGTTAGCCAGGATGGTCAAAAGATTGGCTTTGGAAAAGCAGCTCCTAGCCATAGAAAGGGAAAGAAAAGAGATGGGCCTAGGTCCCATCGATGGTGGCAGCAACTTAAATAGGGTCAGAGATTCTCCTGACATCCTAAAAATCCCCAAAGGGATTGTAACAAAATATGAAGCTGGTGATGACATCACCAAATGGTTCACAGCTTTTGAGAGGGCTTGTGTAACCAGAAAAGTGAACAGATCTCACTGGGGTGCTCTCCTTTGGGAAATGTTCACTGGAAAGTGTAGGGATAGACTCCTCACACTCTCTGGAAAAGATGCAGAATCTTATGACCTCATGAAGGGTACCCTGATTGAGGGCTTTGGATTCTCCACTGAGGAGTATAGAATTAGATTCAGGGGGGCTCAAAAATCCTCGAGCCAGACCTGGGTTGATTTTGTAGACTACTCAGTAAAAAGACTAGATGGTTGGTTAACTGGAAATGAAGTGTGTGACTATGTTGGGCTTTATAATTTGTTTATGAAAGAACACATTTTAAGTAACTGCTTCAATGAAAAGTTGCATCAGTATCTGGTAGACCTAGGTCCAATTTCTCCCCAAGAATTGGGAAAGAAGGCAGACCACTGGGTCAAGACTAGGGTAACCAAAACTTCCACTGGGGGTGACCAAAAGAAAGGGGTTACAAAAACTCCCCAGGAGAAAGTGGGCGACACTAGAAACAAAGAAAAAGAGTCCTCTGTAGGCCCCCAAAAACCAGAACAGGTGGGTGGGCCCCAAGACACAACCCAAAACAAAGGTGGGTACCAGGGTAAGAACTGGGATGCCACTAAGGCATGGTGCCACAACTGTAAACAGTCTGGGCACCACACCAAGGACACTTCTTGTCCCAAAAACAAACCCCAGAACAAAATTCCAGGGGTAACCAGTGTAGCCATGGGAGATGACTCCTCAGATGAGGAGGTCTTCATAGCCTTCAACTGGAAACAGGGCCCAACAGGTGAGTTGGAGATTCCAGAGGGAAGTAGACACTTCCACCACCTACTGGTGAATGGAATCCCAACCACTGCCCTGAGAGACACTTGTGCCAGTCACACTATTGTGCATGACAGGCTGGTGCTCTCAAACCAGTACATCCCAGGTGAGACTGCCAGAGTAAGAGTTAGCCTAGACAGGGTCACTAAGAGGCCTGTGGCTTTAGTGCCCATAGAAGTGGGTGGCACTCTTAGCTGGAGAAGGGTAGTAGTCAGTACAGACCTCCCCCTTGATTGTCTCCTTGGAAATGACTACCCAGAGGTTAGTCAGAGCCCAAGAGAGGAACTGGTCCAGTGCCAGTCCTCTCCCAAGGATTCTGGAAGTCCTGCCTCTGCAGTAAATGCAAGCAGGCCCCAGAAGAAGAAGAAAAGAAAACAGAGTAGGAAGGGTGGACAACCTTTAGCCAAGGTTACGGCAAGCCAAGGAGATTCTGCTCCAGTAGGGGAGAACTCCAAAAATGGCCCTGATAAAGTCCAACCTGACCCACAAGAAGTCCTGGCTAGTCAGGCAACTGTTAAACCTGAGTGGGTGGCTCCTCAGCTAACAGAAGAAAGAGTGGAAGAAGGGTGTTTACTACAAGATGTGGTAACCCCCCACTCTAATAAAGCAGACAGGCAACCTGAACCCAAAGAGGCCTGTAACTTAGCCCCTTCCCTTTTAGGTGAAGAGCTAAAGGTGTGGTTCTGGGCACTGACAGCTGTCAGTGGCCTCTGCTGGGTGTTAGCCTTTATGGCTGCACTATCCTTAGCATGGTGGTCTGACCCCATGCCAAATAGCAAGTTAGGCCCCCTGACCCTATTGGTCATGGTGGGGTTACTCCAGCTCTGGGTAACCTCTCTGGGTAAGCTAGGGGTAACCCTGGCCAAGATAAGGTTAGCAGAGGTGGATACCTCTAAGACCAAAATAGAAAGAATGGGTGGAGACATTGAAGAGGCAGACAAGAGGCAATTCAGACTAGGTCCTATCACTGTGGAAGTAGGTCAGTTCCCCAAAGGGAATGACCTGAACAGAAGGATGTAAGGCAGAGTAGGCCCTGCAACTAACCAGCCTATTTCTCCTACTCTTCCTCGCCTGACAGACTAGGAAGACTCTCCCAGCTTGGGCTGAGTCTCCTGGCCTGTGGGCTGGGGGGGGCTTGTGTAAAGAAATGGCTCCCTGTTGCAGTTACCCCCCACTTTTTGCCTGATACTGATGCTGACTTGACTGAGAAGAGTGCTGGGACCCTGCTAACTAGGCCCCAGCACCAGTGTTCCTTCACCTAAAATGTACCATTGTATCCACAATTGGCACACCCTGGCATTCAGATAAGTCCCTTGTAACTGGTACTTCTAGTACCAAGGGCCCTGATGCCAAGGAAGGTCTCTAAGGGCTGCAGCATGTCTTATGCCACCCTAGAGACCCCTCACTCAGCACAGACACACTGCTTACAAGCCTGTGTGTGCTAGTGAGAACAAAATGAGTAAGTCGACATGGCACTCCCCTCAGGGTGCCATGCCAGCCTCTCACTGCCTATGCAGTATAGGTAAGACACCCCTCTAGCAGGCCTTACAGCCCTAAGGCAGGGTGCACTATACCATAGGTGAGGGTACCAGTGCATGAGCATGGTACCCCTACAGTGTCTAAACAAAACCTTAGACATTGTAAGTGCAGGGTAGCCATAAGAGTATATGGTCTGGGAGTCTGTCAAACACGAACTCCACAGCACCATAATGGCTACACTGAAAACTGGGAAGTTTGGTATCAAACTTCTCAGCACAATAAATGCACACTGATGCCAGTGTACATTTTATTGTAAAATACACCACAGAGGGCACCTTAGAGGTGCCCCCTGAAACTTAACCAACTATCTGTGTAGGCTGACTGGTTCCAGCAGCCTGCCACACTAGAGACCTGTTGCTGGCCCCATGGGGAGAGTGCCTTTGTCACTCTGAGGCCAGTAACAAAGCCTGCACTGGGTGGAGATGCTAACACCTCCCCCAGGCAGGAGCTGTGACACCTGGCGGTGAGCCTCAAAGGCTCACCCCTTTGTCACAGCCCAGCAGGGCACTCCAGCTTAGTGGAGTTGCCCGCCCCCTCCGGCCACGGCCCCCACTTTTGGCGGCAAGGCTGGAGGGAACAAAGAAAGCAACAAGGAGGAGTCACTGGCCAGTCAGGACAGCCCCTAAGGTGTCCTGAGCTGAGGTGACTCTAACTTTTAGAAATCCTCCATCTTGCAGATGGAGGATTCCCCCAATAGGGTTAGGATTGTGACCCCCTCCCCTTGGGAGGAGGCACAAAGAGGGTGTACCCACCCTCAGGGCTAGTAGCCATTGGCTACTAACCCCCCAGACCTAAACACGCCCTTAAATTTAGTATTTAAGGGCTACCCTGAACCCTAGAAAATTAGATTCCTGCAACTACAAGAAGAAGGACTGCCTAGCTGAAAACCCCTGCAGCGGAAGACCAGAAGACGACAACTGCCTTGGCTCCAGAAACTCACCGGCCTGTCTCCTGCCTTCCAAAGATCCTGCTCCAGCGACGCCTTCCAAAGGGACCAGCGACCTCGACATCCTCCGAGGACTGCCCCTGCTTCGAAAAGACAAGAAACTCCCGAGGACAGCGGACCTGCTCCAAGAAAAGCTGCAACTTTGTTTCCAGCAGCTTTAAAGAACCCTGCAAGCTCCCCGCAAGAAGCGTGAGACTTGCAACACTGCACCCGGCGACCCCGACTCGGCTGGTGGAGATCCGACACCTCAGGAGGGACCCCAGGACTACTCTGATACTGTGAGTACCAAAACCTGTCCCCCCTGAGCCCCCACAGCGCCGCCTGCAGAGGGAATCCCGAGGCTTCCCCTGACCGCGACTCTTTGAACCTAAAGTCCCGACGCCTGGGAGAGACCCTGCACCCGCAGCCCCCAGGACCTGAAGGACCGGACTTTCACTGGAGAAGTGACCCCCAGGAGTCCCTCTCCCTTACCCAAGTGGAGGTTTCCCCGAGGAATCCCCCCCTTGCCTGCCTGCAGCGCTGAAGAGATCCCGAGGTCTCTCATAGACTAACATTGCAAACCCGACGCCTGTTTCTACACTGCACCCGGCCGCCCCCGCGCTGCTGAGGGTGAGATTTCTGTGTGGACTTGTGTCCCCCCCGGTGCCCTACAAAACCCCCCTGGTCTGCCCTCCGAAAACGCGGGTACTTACCTGCAAGCAGACCGGAACCGGGGCACCCCCTTCTCTCCATTCTAGCCTATGTGTTTTGGGCACCACTTTGAACTCTGCACCTGACCGGCCCTGAGCTGCTGGTGTGGTGACTTTGGGGTTGCTCTGAACCCCCAACGGTGGGCTACCTTGGACCAAGAACTAAGCCCTGTAAGTGTCTTACTTACCTGGTTAACCTAACAAATACTTACCTCCCCTAGGAACTGTGAAAATTGCACTGTGTCCACTTTTAAAACAGCTATTTGTGAATAACTTGAAAAGTATACATGCAATTTTGATGATTTGAAGTTCCTAAAGTACTTACCTGCAATACCTTTCGAATGAGATATTACATGTAGAATTTGAACCTGTGGTTCTTAAAATAAACTAAGAAAAGATATTTTTCTATATAAAAACCTATTGGCTGGATTTGTCTCTGAGTGTGTGTACCTCATTTGTTGTCTATGTGTATGTACAACAAATGCTTAACACTACTCCTTGGATAAGCCTACTGCTCGACCACACTACCACAAAATAGAGCATTAGTATTATCTATTTTTACCACTATTTTACCTCTAAGGGGAACCCTTGGACTCTGTGCATGCTATTCCTTACTTTGAAATAGCACATACAGAGCCAACTTCCTACACCTTGGCAATCAAATGGGCCTGTGGTCATTTTTACCTGTATCCCCAAGGGAGGCCCTTCAGGGTGATTACAGACCATCAGCCTCTAGTACCATTGCTCAAAGGAACCACATTACACCCGCCCGAGGATCAAAAGATGGGCCATCCAGCTCCAACATTATGGGATGGAAGTAGTGTACCAGCTCAGATGGAGGAACCCAGCTGACTTCTTGTCCCGGCACCCACTGACGCCTTCAGGAGAGCTGGCAGAGGAAATCAAAGAAATGGCGGCCCACATGAGAGCGCTGGCAAACTCCAGATGCCCAAAAACCCTTGGTGAAAAAGAAATATTGGAAGCCACTGCAGAAGATGCTGTCCTGGTAAAAGTAAAGCGAGTCCTGGATGGCGCCTCATGGACCAACTTTCTTAAAGAAGCCAACGAATGGGCGGGTAGCAAGAAGGAGGGGCTCACAAGACTATGGCAAGTCCAGAATGAACTAAGGCTAACCCAAGAGGGCCTTATCATACGAGGGCACCGCCTAGTCATGCAATCAAGCCTGCAGAAACGAGTGACTGTGTTAGCACATGGCAGTCATCAAGACGCAATCAAAATGAAAGCACATATGAGGGTGAAAGTATGGTTCCCTGGCCTAGAAGCAGAAGTGGATAACTTTGTGAAACAATGTCCCGCATGTCAACTAACAAGCACACCCGAAGTGCCAGCACCCATTATAACGGAGGAACAGTGCACCCTGTTGTGGTCCAAGCTTAGCCTCGACTACAGGAGTTTTCCTGACGCCAGAGTGGCGCTAGTGCTACTGGATGGGCACTCAAAGAAGCCCGTAGTCGAGGTCATCGACTATACTGCCTTCATTAACGTGGCACCCATCCTCAAGAAAACATTTGCCATGTTCGGGGTGCCCAAAGAGATCAGATGGACAATGAGCCCCCATTTCAGGGTGCAGATTTCCACGAGTTCCTGGACAACATTGGAGTCAAACATCATCAAAACACCCCAGTGTGGCCCCAAGCCAATGGTGAAGTTGAGCACTTCATGCGCACACTCAAAAAGGCCCTCCAAATAGGCACATGGGAGGGGGTGACCCGGAGCTCTATCTCCATCGGCTCCTGTGAGAATATCATAGAACACCCCACTGTACCACTAAAAAAGTACAGTGTTCCCTCATGCTATCTGGAGCCAGGAGGTACGCAATACCCACCTGTCCAGGATGGCAACCACCCCAGTACTGCCTGAATGAAATTCAAAGGAGGAGGAAAGAAACAAATGACTGGGACAGTCAAAGGAGACACACGAAGACCCAGCACTTACAAGTTGGAGATCATGTAATTATAAAGGACTGTGGCTGGCACTATGATAACAGCCAAGAGAGCCAATGAG